>NC_047571.1:34870411-35470411 GCF_011004845.1 Esox lucius
ATACCTTATACTGACTGGGAGCAAAACTCCCTGAACCAGCTGACAGTGGACATAAATAGTCTAAAAACTATTTAAGGTAAATTCATTAATTCAACCAAACTGACTGACTGACCCAACCGTCTGACCCAACCGTCTGACCCAACCGTCTGACCCAACCGTCTGACCCAACCGACTGACCCAACCGTCTGACCCAACCGACTGACCCAACCGACTGACCCAACCGACTGACCCAACCGACTGACCCAACCGTCTGACCCAACCGACTGACCCAACCGACTGACCCAACCGTCTGACCCAACCGACTGACCCAACCGTCTGACCCAACCGACTGACCCAACCGACTGACCCAACCGTCTGACCCAACCGTCTGACCCAACCATCTGAGCCAACCGCCCCTGGGCAGGAAATGACCCCTCCCTGCTCTGGGGCATGCTCAGCTTTGGCACGCTCCACTAAAATGACCCACGTCCATGTGAGTTGTTACATCCATACGATGTTGAGACTGCGGCGTCATTAGGGACAAAACCCATTTCCTTTCCACCAGGCTCATTAGACCTTGTGCGGAGCGACTACCTGGCTGTTAACAGACATCTGATCCTGCTGAGACACCTGGCAGCTGTACAGTGACATCTTAGTCATCAGTCAGTGTTTCCGACAACCAGCCTCGGTCCTTCAGCCGCTCCCCACTTCCCTGAGGTAAACTAATCACCCTGACACCATGAACATGTCAGAAGAGACGCATTCGTTTACATTTCAGTCCTTTAGCAGACGGGCTTATGCAGGATCACTTACATCATTAAGTGTTTACATTTTAAAAGAGTGAGATGAAACCAATCACACAGTTTAGTAGTGAATGCATCTTAATCAATGAATTTCTGGAAAGACCCTGCAAATAATAAACATAAAAAGTTAAACGACAACAGACAGAGGTGGTGGCAGTGGGTCTATTTTAATTACTCCACAAAAAGGTGAGTCTTCTGTGTTTTTGGAAAATAGGTGGAGACTCTGCTGTTCCAGCCTGCAAGAGGAGCTGATTCCTCCACTGAAGTGTCATGACAGAGAAGAGGTTTGACTGCGTGGATCAGGAACTGTCCTGAAGGGTTGGACAGAGAAGAGGTTTGACTGCGTGGATCAGGAACCGTCCTGAAGGGTTGGACAGAGAAGAGGTTTAACTGCGTGGATCAGGAACCGTCCTGAAGGGTTGGACAGAGAAGAGGTTTGACTGCGTGGATCAGGAACCGTCCTGAAGGGTTGGACAGAGAAGAGGTTTGACTGCGTGGATCAGGAACCGTCCTGAAGGGTTGGACAGAGAAGAGGTTTGACTGCGTGGATCAGGAACCGTCCTGAAGGGTTGGACAGAGAAGAGGTTTGACTGCGTGGATCAGGAACCGTCCTGAAGGGTTGGACAGAGAAGAGGTTTGACTGCGTGGATCAGGAACCGTCCTGAAGGGTTGGACAGAGAAGAGGTTTGACTGCGTGGATCAGGAACCGTCCTGAAGGGTTGGACAGAGAAGAGGTTTGACTGCGTGGATCAGGAACCGTCCTGAAGGGTTGGACAGAGAAGAGGTTTGACTGCGTGGATCAGGAACCGTCCTGAAGGGTTGGACAGAGAAGAGGTTTGACTGCGTGGATCAGGAACCGTCCTGAAGGGTTGGACAGAGAAGAGGTTTGACTGCGTGGATCAGGAACCGTCCTGAAGGGTTGGACAGAGAAGAGGTTTGACTGCGTGGATCAGGAACCGTCCTGAAGGGTTGGACAGAGAAGAGGTTTGACTGCGTGGATCAGGAACCGTCCTGAAGGGTTGGACAGAGAAGAGGTTTGACTGCGTGGATCAGGAACCGTCCTGAAGGGTTGGACAGAGAAGAGGTTTGACTGCGTGGATCAGGAACTGTCCTGAAGGGTTGGACAGAGAAGAGGTTTGACTGCGTGGATCAGGAACTGTCCTGAAGGGTTGGACAGAGAAGAGGTTTGACTGCGTGGATCAGGAACTGTCCTGAAGGGTTGGACAGAGAAGAGGTTTGACTGCGTGGATCAGGAACCGTCCTGAAGGGTTGGACAGAGAAGAGGTTTGACTGCGTGGATCAGGAACTGTCCTGAAGGGTTGGACAGAGAAGAGGTTTGACTGCGTGGATCAGGAACTGTCCTGAAGGGTTGGACAGAGAAGAGGTTTGACTGCGTGGATCAGGAACTGTCCTGAAGGGTTGGACAGAGAAGAGGTTTGACTGCGTGGATCAGGAACTGTCCTGAAGGGTTGGACAGAGAAGAGGTTTGACTGCGTGGATCAGGAACTGTCCTGAAGGGTTGGACAGCCAAGAACCCAGAGGCGGCTGAATGAAGAGACTGGGTAGGGATGGGGTTTAAGTTTTTCCTGAAGGTTGCGAGGAGATGCTCATCTTGTTACTCCATAGGCAAGAACTGCAGTCTTGAAGCGGATTAGAGCTTGAACTGGAAGCCAGTGTGAGGAAGCAGGGTGACATGGGAGCACTTGGGAAGGTTGAACACCAGGCGGCTGCTGCATTCTGAATAAGATGCAGGGATACGGTTGCACACACCGGGAGCCCCACCAAGAGAGAGTTGCAGTAATCGATAAATGACATGACAAGTACCTGGACAAGTACCTGGACAAGTACCTGGACAAGTACCTGGACAAGTACCTGTGTGAGGTCAGGTTGTCAAGGAGGAACCTGCAGGAGTGAGTCACTGCTTCGTTGCTAACAGAACGACAGCGTGTCACAGAGGGTCACTAACATCATGACTTTATAATACCAGAGCAGGAACAATGTCACTCCCTCCGGCTGGGTCAAATTCACTGTACGCAGCGGGAGAATGTAACCCAACGTTGAGCCGATAAGAAAGGCTCACACTAAAAACATGACCCAGGTGTGTTTTACTGAATGTTTACCTTACAACCGACAGCCAGCAGGGTGTGGAGGACCACGATGGCCACCATGATTGCTATGGCAACCCGAGGTTGGTCATCGCGGACGGCCGGCCAGAAGGTCAACACCAGGACGGAGCCGGAAAGAAACAGAGCCACAGCAATGGACAACCACCGGACCGCTTCATTTGGAATGATCCACAGCACCTGTAAACAACAATAACAACATCAACATTGCTTACTGTAAACAACAATAACAACAAACCAATCACGGGAGAAAACATTTACTTAACATTTGCATTCCAATGAAATAGAAATCTGAAAACCAAAAAAATTTGTCATAGACTCTAAACAAAGCCTCATAATCAGACAAAACAACAGACTAAGCTCTTCCCTAATGTTTTACCAACAGGTCTGTAGACGACCATACAAGGAGTATTCAGACTCACCACAGCAGGTCTGTAGACGACCATACAAGGAGTATCCAGACTCACCACAGCAGGTCTGTAGACGACCATACAAGGAGTATCCAGACTCACCACAGCAGGTCTGTAGACGACCATACAAGGAGTATCCAGACTCACCACAGCAGGTCTGTAGACGACCATACAAGGAGTATCCAGACTCACCACAGCAGGTCTGTAGACGACCATACAAGAAGGATCCAGACTCACCACAGCAGGTCTGTAGACGACCATACAAGAAGGATCCAGACTCACCACAGCAGGTCTGTAGATGACCATACAAGGAGTATCCAGACTCACCACAGCAGGTCTATAGATGACCATACAAGGAGTATCCAGACTCCCCACCGAAGGTCTGTAGACGACCATACAAGGAGTATCCAGACTCAACACCGAAGGTCTGTAGACGACCATACAAGGAGTATCCAGACTCACCACAGCAGGTCTGTAGACGACCATACAAGGAGTATCCAGACTCACCACAGCAGGTCTGTAGACGGCCATACAAGGAGTATCCAGACTCACCACAGCAGGTCTGTAGACGACCATACAAGGAGTATCCAGACTCACCACAGCAGGTCTGTAGACGACCATACAAGGAGTATCCAGACTCACCACAGCAGGTCTGTAGACGACCATACAAGAAGGATCCAGACTCACCACAGCAGGTCTGTAGACGACCATACAAGGAGTATCCAGACTCACCACAGCAGGTCTGTAGATGACGATACAAGGAGTATCCAGACTCACCACAGCAGGTCTATAGATGACCATACAAGGAGTATCCAGACTCCCCACCGAAGGTCTGTAGACGACCATACAAGGAGTATCCAGACTCAACACCGAAGGTCTGTAGACGACCATACAAGGAGTATCCAGACTCAACACAGCAGGTCTATAAATGACCATACACGGAGTATCCAGACTCCCCACAGCAGGTATGTAGACGACCATACAAGGAGTATCCAGACTCAACACCGAAGGTCTGTAGACGACCATACAAGGAGTATCCAGACTCAACACAGCAGGTCTATAGACGACCATACAAGGATTATCCAGACTCCCCACCGAAGGTCTGTAGACGACCATACAAGGAGTATCCAGACTAACCACCGAAGGTCTGTAGACGACCATACAAGGAGTATCCAGACTCAACACAGCAGGTCTATAAATGACCATACCCGGAGTATCCAGACTCCCCACAGCAGGTATGTAGACGACCATACAAGGAGTATCCAGACTCAACACCGAAGGTCTGTAGACGACCATACAAGGAGTATCCAGACTCAACACAGCAGGTCTATAAATGACCATACAAGGATTATCCAGACTCCCCACAGCAGGTATGTAGACGACCATACAAGGAGTATCCAGACTCCCCACCGAAGGTCTGTAGACGACCATACAAGGAGTATCCAGACTCACCACAGCAGGTATGTAGATTGCCAGGCAGTATCCGTAGACACAGACTATCTCCAGGAAGGAGTATGACACCATGTTGATGACCTTGGAGTTCCTCCAGACCAACACGCCCCACAGAAACAGGGGAACCAGCCACGCATAGCTGTAGATGGCCGTGGCCGCAATGGTCACTGGGAAGAAACAACATAAGCATTAATCACAACATCTATTTAATATGACCTGACTTACGAAACCCGAATGACACATACCTTTCCGAAACTCCGGGACATACTTATACTGCGGGTTCCCCAGATAAACCAGGAAGTCAGAGATGTTTCCACAGATGGCGATGACAAAGACCAAAGTGGCACAGATCCAGAAGGGTCCTGAAGAGACAGAGGTTTTTAATCTGCTTTAGTTACAACAGGTGGATCCTTTGCATTGAAATCTTAAAGACCCTTTCAACCTACTGGGGAGAAGAAAAGAAAAACATGTTGATATGATAATTCTTACCATAAAGGTCAGGGTTGTTGTGAATGTAGAGACGGACGAAGTTCTTCCCTGGCCATGGTAGTAGAGACCCCAGGATTCTCTCTTTCACCTAGGGGAAACAACACACTCCTTACAATGCAGTCACTAGGGCATAAAAACACACATTAAGATGCTTTATTACATGTCAAAAATGCATGTATGAGGAGGATAACGTCATTAGTTATTATATAGTCATTACAGTCATTATACAACCTTTACATTATTATTACATAATTATTACATAGGCTAGTCATCATTCATTACAAAATATATATAATGTTTTCAAAGACCACTCTCTTTGCTGGATTCAGTTTAGATTCACAGTCTTAGATCATCACAATGTTACATTAGAACATTCTTAGAATACATTGAAAGTCAGAGTTGACCAACATTAGGTGGAAAGTACCTGGTGGGTCTCAACATCAAAGAATGTCTGATAGTATTCAAAGGTCCAGAAAGGTGCACTTTTCTTCTGCCCAGACAGTAACTGAAAGAAAATGTACATTTTACATCATAGTAGCTTTTGGTCCAAGACAGCAGTGCTGAATCCTCTCAAATACCACCTGCATGAATGACTTCATTAGAAATACCAACGTGTCTAAATGAGTGTATTACATAGAGGATAGCGTGCACAGGTCCTGGTCAAAAGTACTGTACTACATAAAGGACAGCGTGCACAGGTCCTGGTCAAAAGTACTGTACTACATAAAGGACAGCGTGCACAGGTCCTGGTCAAAAGTACTGTACTACATAAAGGACAGCGTGCACAGGTCCTGGTCAAAAGTACTGTACTACATAAAGGACAGCGTGCACAGGTCCTGGTCAAAAGTACTGTACTACATAAAGGACAGCGTGCACAGGTCCTGGTCAAAAGTACTGTACTACATAAAGGACAGCGTGCACAGGTCCTGGTCAAAAGTACTGTACTACATAAAGGACAGCGTGCACAGGTCCTGGTCAAACGTACTGTACTACAAAAAGGACAACGTGCACAGGTCCTGGTCAAAAGTACTGTACTACATAAAGAACAGCATAAACAGGTCCTAGTCAAAAGTACTGTACTAACTAGGGGCCACTTCAGATGGAGCCCATGTGCCCCTTACTTCAGTTTGGTCATCGTTGGCCAGTGGGTCCTCCTCAAAGGACATCACTGGGGCAGATCTACGCTGTTTCTGTGGTTTGTGACGTTCTGTATCCGTGTCCTCAATTCTGATGGTGGTGGCATCTCTGCTGTCCTCCAGCGCCCGATCAGCTTCGTCAAATTCTGGTTCATAGTGTAAAGCACAGGGGCCTCACCTGCTGTAACCCAATACTGAGCACCAAGGTCCTGCTAACCATTATTAACACACACACACACACACACACAACCTACCTGTAAACTGCAAAAGGAAATCAGTGTTGGACGCCATGTCTGAGACTAATCTAGAGGGCAGTCTGTGGGAAGTAGAGAACAATACAAAGACAAGGCTGTATCATGACACATGCATCTCAGGACATGTTTGAAGACAATATGACGCTCAGCTATCCCTGTTCTTCACCCTGCAAAATGCAAATGCAGATAGACTGTCTGAAGGGGACTCAACTTCAAGTTAGCCTAGTCCCAGTCTGTTTAGGTATGATTCCACTTCTTGACATGGTAAAACGTGAAAAGCAGAAAGTGAATGCCACCCACCCAGGCCATGTTTTAGACATCTGAGATGTTTAGCTAGAGCTTGACGCTCTTCAGGACACTGCATGTAAACACGCAAGAACGAAGTCAAAGTAGCTTGTTATAGTTTGTGCCCGTTTGTACCTCACACTTGGATGCAGCTGACAATACCAACCCTAATTGTCTGACTTCGGTGGCCTAACAATGCATAGCTATGTCAAATGCAGGGATACACTGCAGTTCGTAAAGTTACCTAGAGACCAAACGTTACCTTGTGAAGACTCCTATACGACTGAAGACCTTTGACAACTACTTACATACTCAAATAACAATAACTGATCATATATATCTACGTTACACTCTGAACTCTGGCGCAGCGAAGTAAGTCCGTTTCTACGTAACGTGAATCCTCCCTCTTCCGGGAAAACAAATCGAAATAAAAGCCAAATGATCAGCGCATGAAATAAAATAAATTTCAATAACAAAAAGCGAGGCGTTAACTCAATTTGTGAATAATATATTAGCAAAATCACTGGCGGTTTAGATGTGTTCTTTAATAGAGAACACATACCTACCAAAGAAAGGTCGAACTTTTAGTTTGAAGTAGTGTTGTGCAGTTCGCGAACAATTCACTTTTTTTAAACGACAGAATGAGGCCAGGATAGTTGAAGTGTTCTTTGCGAACGGACACTACATACTTCAATAGAACAGAAAGTTACCAGTTACCTTCTTTGTAGGCTAGCCTGACTTGCTACATAGTAGTGATGTTAAAACGAGGCCTCGTTGAAAAGATTAGGCTTTCTTGCCAATTGCTTGGAAAAAAATATTAATCACTCGACGACTCGTTTAACACTGTACGCTAAGGACACCTGCTGGTATAAGTAGTTCATAGCATCCAAATCGTTAAAGGTCGCGTGTGCCATTTATTACAAAAACATTACTAGCCATCACCATGGTGTTCCTAAATCTTTTGAAATCCTTTACCCCTTCTGAAAATCTCAGACAAAAATGCTGTCACCAAGTGTGTAGCCCATTTGGTACCAAGCACTTTTGGATTTGTTAGAGAGCAGGAGACTTGGAAAATTCATAGAACAAATTCCTTAGATTTACAAGGTTTTACAATGGAGAAAGAGAACTCACCCTACTCCCCTGGTACATTTATAATATAGCAGCGTAAGACCTTGGGGCTGAGACAGAGTGGTCCAGTGACACTGTGGCCCTATCAGGGGGAGGCCCCGTACAGGGCCCAACAGGCAGGAAATCAATCCACCCACATTGCCAAGCATCAATCAATCAAATGTCTTTATCAAATGTATTTATCAAATGTATTTACAACAGCAGTTGTCACAAAGTGCTTTCACAGAAATACCCGGCCTTAAACCCCAAGGAGCAAACAACATTAGTGTTGAATTTCAGTGGCTAGGAAAAACTCCCTAAGAAGGCAGAATTTTAGGAAGAAACCTAGAGAGGACCTAGGCTCAGAGGGGTGACCGGTCCTCTTCTGGCTGTGCCGGGTGGGATATTAAAGAGTCCAACTGGAGATAATTTCTAAATGTATCTGGGCTAAATCCAGAGTCTATTTAAAATTAGACTAGGTCAGAAGTATGACCAGATGGACAAGGACGGGGACAGCAATGGGCCCCCCTAACCAGGTACTCTGCAGGTGTGGACCAGGACCTCATGTCCTCCTAAAGTTTAAAACGGGAGAAGACTGGGAAAATTCAATCAAAGGTACACCAACCAACCACAACCACCCTGAATGAGTGCCAAGTATTGCCAGCAGAGTTCACTCCAATTGCTCAAGGGGCTCAACGGAGAGACAACCACAAGCCAGCGACTCTGCCCCGAATGGCATTGGAGAGAGGGCGTCCCAGTGGAGATTAGAGCCCACCTGCATGGGGTGGTCTGCATTTCTAACCTTACTTGGTAGATCATTCCACATTAGTGGAGATCTATGGGAGAAGGCCCTGCCTCCAGCTGTTTGTTTAGAAATTCTAGGTACAATTAGAAGGCCTGCATCTTGAGATCTTAGATAACGTGTAGGTATGTAAGGCTGGATCATTTCAGAGAGGTAAGTAGGAGCAAGTCCATGTATTGATTTATAGGTTAACAATAAAACCTTAAAATTAGGCCTAGCCCTAACAGGCAGCCAGTGTAGAGATGCTAGTACTGGAGAAATGTGTCCATGTTGTTTTTTTCTAGTTTAGATTCTAGCAGCCGTGTTCAGCACTTATTGATGTTTATTTAATGATTTATCAGGGTAACCGGAAAGAAGAGCATTGCAGTAATCTAATCTAGAAGTAACAAAAGCATGAAATCGTTTTTCTGCATCATTTTTTGATAAATGGTTTCAGATTTTTGCAATGTTCTGAAGACGGAAAAAATCCGCTCTTGAGATATATTTCCCTATGTTCATCAAAGGAGAGGTCAGGGTCGAGGGTAACGCCCAGGTTTCTCAGTTTTTTTGGGATATGAAACCGTCCACGTTCACTGTGAGATCTGCCAACAAAACTCTTTGTTTCTTAGGTACTAAAAGGAGCATTTCTGTTTTATCGGAGTTCAAAAGCAAGTATAATGTGGCGATAAATCTGAAATAATATTTGCCCTAATAATTGATTTATAAGGTTTATTATGACTGACTCTTATTCTGAAGAATTACATCAACCCGGAAGCAGTTAATTATTGTTACATGGGTTACCATTTTTTTCATGCGGGTTTGCTAAGTAGCCACTTTTATTAACTTTATAACTGTCCGATGAAGTTTTAAGACGTAATCAAGTAACGATAATATGGGTATGTATAGCTTCTGTCATATGGAATGCTTTGTTCTTTTAACTAGTAAAGTATCATACTTTGCCGTCAATCAGGTGCATCGATCCTCAAGCCCATCAAGATCACTGCCCAAGCCTGTGACGTTAGCCAACTAGCTACAGTAGCCACGATACGTCATGTGTGGTGGTCAACAACGAGGCTTCTGTCATCAAGGACTTAGGGATATTGAATAGAACAACAGCACACTAGTAGCAATTTAATTGTCTTCCAAGTGTACAATGTTTTCACCCTTTAAAACTCTTATCTCCAGTTCCTAACCTTTCCTTTTCTCCTGGAGGTGGTCAATGATCTGACAGGATATTAAAGGGTTAACAACTATTTATTCACCTACCTTTACACTTGTTATTTAGATCCAGTACCAGAAGTGTCCCAACATCAATCTCTGTCTCTAATTCTTTGTTTCTCCCATCTCCTCTTGGCTTCTTCTCTCTTCTAACTCTGCTCTCCTCTCTACTCTCAGCAGAACCCCACTTTCCTTTTCCCTCCCTGGCCTTCTTAGTTCCTCCTCTCCGGATGATGTCAGCCTTCATGTGGAGGGTGGTACACCAGGGGAACACAAAGCATTATGGGAAACTGGAGGAATTTGTATCCATGGTTACTGAGGAGGTTCCAGAACTCCTTAACAACAAACAGAAGTGTCTGCTCATCCTGGCTCTCAGAGGACGGGTAAGAGACCCTAGTAATTAACGATAGTTCTACTCTCAGACGACAGGTAAGGAACTGTAGTAACTAGTTCTAGTTTTTTTGGTTATAGATCGAAAGACCTGTACATTGCTCTTACCTGTTGCACTAGGTCATGTGTCACTCATTCCACAGAGCGTGTTTTCGCTCCTTCCTTGTACTTGATTAAGTTGAGTAGAGATTAGTAAGGAATCCCCTCACCTGGTTTTCTAGGTCTCCATTGAGACAAGAACCAGCACAGTAGGAGGTCAGTGGAAAGAGTCTGACACCCCCGAATCATTAAGCTTCTGTGATTGGAGGCTTCGGGTGTTCTGAATTGACAGTTAATAACAGGTTGGGTCTTGTCCCAGATGACACTACAACTGCTACGATCTGGACGTCCTGATGATCTCAAGGCTGTTCAAACCCACCTGGACGGACTAAGATCACATGGTGTTAAACAGGTGAGTGTTTAATGAACAGC
Organism: Esox lucius; assembly: GCF_011004845.1. Classification (NCBI taxonomy): domain Eukaryota; kingdom Metazoa; phylum Chordata; class Actinopteri; order Esociformes; family Esocidae; genus Esox; species Esox lucius. The sequence goes on from NC_047571.1 coordinate 34,881,310, forward strand.
TGACAAGTCCTGACAAACCTGTTATATTGAACAGTAATAATGGAAATGTTAGACAGCTGTAGATCCAGCTGTCTAATAAATACAATATAGTGTTCAGCATGTGATTGGAGGTGTTGTTTTTCATGTGTTGCAGTCAAATGATGCAGTGATTGAATCTGCTGAAACCAACTTCCTGAAACTGGTTGAAAGCCTTCTAGAAGATCCAGAGGAGAGGGAACACTTCTTCAGGGTATGATAGATGACTCCAAATCATAGTGATGACTGATGGTCAGTAGAGGAGTGATAGACTGATCCAGTTCATTGTTATCTACTGATGGTCAGTAGAGGAATGATAGACTGATCCAGTTCATTGTGATGGAGAATAGTACCTGGGGATTACCTGCCTGTTAGAACATCTAACTAGTTGCTGAAAGGTTGCTAGATGAAATCCTTAAGCGTTCAAGACCAAGACCATTTCTTTAATATTTCCAGCATCCTATATGGCTGTTCTTCTTACCTCTGAAATTTGGAGAGGTTGGATTAAAAGCAAAATTTACTTTTTGGTTGGAGAGTGTGTGCAATTGTATAAAATATATGTATAAAATTGTGTTTTAAATATAATTAAAGAAATTGTTTCTTTTGCAATTTACTGGTACAGTAGGGCCCCCCTATTTTCTCTCTTCTACACCTGGTGGTGTTCCTGGTGGAGTATGGTCCTAACTTTGACTCTCTTCTACACCAGGTGGTGTTCCTGGTGGAGTATGGTCCTAACTTTGACTCTGTTCTACACCAGGTGGTGTTCCCGGTGGAGTATGGTCCTAACTTTGAAATGGCGCTGCAGGCTCTGGTGTGTCACTTCCTGTCTAGACTGGAGGAGCTGTTGCCGGTCCCAGACTTCAAACAGGTACTGACTGACAGTATGTTTCTGACCACCCTGGTACTGGGCGAATGACACAAAGCGGGAGTGACACTGAGACTAGCTTTATTTTCTTTCTGGTCAACTCGTCTTCAGAGAGGTAAAACATTCACAAGGACAGTGAGACTGTTAATTTTTTATTTTATTGATCTGGATTTCCAGATAATGGAATATAGATTATTGCTGCTGAAGATGTATTGTGTGTTTCTAAAAAGAGAACCTTCACCAAGTGTTTACTTCATGGATGAAGAGAAAATAAGCTCTTTATAATCAGATTTCACCAATGAACTCTAAACTTAATGTTAGGATTTCTGCACAATGCTGACTCTGAATCACCTCCTGGAGAGTCCCAGATATGGCTGCAAATATAGAGACGGCTTAATACACATTATCAGTCAGATATTTAAAAACAATCTGTACACATCCTTATTTGATGCTGAACACTGAATACTCTATTGGCAGAATATAACTATTTGATTGAACATGAGGCAAAGAGGCCTTCATTTAATTGCAGTAATCTAAAGTTATGGATGGTCACAGACAAATGTCTTGATTCCAGGGGTGGCTGAGATGTTCTATGAATTTGATGACATATTTTCACCACCATTCCCTGTCTCCAGACTGCTTCGTTGATCAGTGCTGCCCCCTCTGTTCTGGAGGACTACATGCGCTGTGTCTCCCATGATGATCTGAACTCCATGTTACACAACCAGCAGTATCATGGGAACCTCAAACTACCCCAGAGTGGTAAGTCTGTCTGATTCCCAGAGGCACCAAGTCCCATAGAACTCTGGTCAGTAGTTTGACACAGGTACTGTAGTCATTTAATAACAAATCATCTGTTTCCTGTCTTCTTTCCATTGGTCCTTGTTGTCATTGGTCAGCTCCCACTCAGACAGAGGACCGCCTCCTCCACTCCTTGTCCTTCCCCCCCTCACTGAGACTGGCCAATGTCTTGCACCACAGCACTGGCTACAGCGAATCTGAATCGTTCACTGTCTATGAGAGGCCGCCCCTGCCTATCAGAGATGATCTGGAGACTGTGACTGACAGCTTGTGTGGTGAAATGTTAAAAGGAAATGTGGATAAAAACAAGAATGAAACCAATTCAGTAGAATACCAAAAAGGTCCTCAAAGCACAAATGAACACAAAGAAGTGAAAGATGAAGCTGTGCATGTTCAAAATATACAATTTAAGTCAGAGGAAGAAGGAAGGACTGTAAGCATTTACCATGAGCATCAGTACTCAAGGAGCACCAATGCCTGTCCTCAGACTGTACTACAACTCCAGGTCCCATCAACCAGCCCCCAAGCTGCCCTTAACTCCACCTCATTTCAGGACGCTACATCATCTTCATCCACCATGACACAAGGAACTACAACCTCCACTAACCCTACAACCAGTATATCCCCCTCCACCACCCCTACCATGTCTTCCCCCAGTTGTACCCCTGGTTCGTCAGATCAACCTCCACGCCGGGTGGCCCATAAATGTCCCCAGTGTGGTCGCTGTTTCATCTACCGCTACAAGATGTTAGAACACCAGCGTCTCCACACGGGGGAAAACCCGTACAAGTGTTCCCAGTGTGGCAAGACTTTCAGAAGGTCCTCCGACATATCCAACCATCGCCGGACCCAGTGCTCCAACGCAGCTTATGTTTGTATTAAATGTGGGAGCAGCTTTGGGTCCGTCCAGGACAGGGTTAACCATCGATGCGGTGGTAGCCACAGTTGCCACAACTGTGGGAAGGTTTTCAGGTGCCAATCCCACCTGACGGTGCACATGAGAAGCCACAACGGTGAGCGACCGTACCACTGCACCTACTGCGACAAACGGTTCACCTTGAGAGGCAACCTGACCATACACATACGGACTCACACAGGGGAGAAACCTTTTGTCTGCTCTTACTGTGGCAAGGCCTTCTGCTCTCCGGGGGACCTGCAGAGCCACAGGAGGACACACACTGGGGAGAAACCATACAACTGCACCATCTGTCAGAAAGGATTCACCATGTCTGGTCAGTTAACTCTCCACATGCGACTTCACACTGGAGAACGTCCCTACCTCTGTCACGAGTGTGGGGATACATTTCGTCGTGGTGTAGATTTGAAGACGCACGTTCTGAATCACTCTGGGCTGCGACCTTTTTCCTGCCATCTCTGTTCTAAGACTTACAAATGTAAAAATCACCTGAATTGTCATTTAAAAACACACAGTTCCACGTCTCTGGATATTATCAAGCAGTCATCTGTAGCTACAGTATAACTACGACACAAGCAGATTAAATATTATTTGAAGGGTTGTAACTGTTGCAGCTCTCTTCCATTTTCCGGATTTGTGACTTCCTCTGATCATGTCCTTATAACTAATGGTGTTGGCGTCTCTGTTCTCTCCCAACAGGCTCTCAGCATTGCCAAATTCTATGGTTTTATAAGGAAGTACAAATGCATTGACATACAGCACCAGAAAAAATGATGACACCAATGCACTTTTTTTTTTTCTTTCTGAAAAAGTTGAAAAGGAAAGTTTTGAGTGAGGAACAGAAGCGTTCCCTTTGCAGTGGTCTCTTAATTTTAACCCTTCTGTTCCTCACTTAAAACCTTCCTTTTCAACTTTTTTGGAAAGGAAAGAAAAAGGTGCAGTGGTCTCTTAATTTTTACCGGAGCTGTAGATATACAGTACCAGCCAGAAGTTTAGACCCACTTACCCATTCAGGTTAATGAGCATGTGTGTCCAAACGTTTGACTGGTACTGCATGTGCTCTAGCCATGTGGTATTTCAGGACTGTGTCATTTCTCTGACCTGCTGCAGTAGTTTGCTCTTTTGCCTGTTAGAGACATTAGAGCAGTGATAGAGTAGATTGTGGATTCCTATGTAAGGATTTTCATCAACTGAGCTACAATGCAATGAATCAGTAAAAACGATTTTCACGACCAAATAAAACATCTTGTTTGTTCATGGTCCAGACTAGCGATACTCAACTCTTATGGCGCCTGCTGATTTTCCATTCTACCGCATCAGTAACGGCACCCACCTGGTGTCCCAGGTCTAAATAGATCATTGATTAGAGGGATGTAATGTCTAACTGACATCAAAGTCCATTTGAGTTTGAGGGGTCAAGAGGACATCCTAGACCAGAACATCCTTGTAAAATCACTGTAGTGGTTCATATGTCCTTATGAAACGGACAGTACATACTTGTTTCAGACGCTGCCCCATCTTTAGTGCCGCTAGATTATTTAATTTTTTTAAATATCTTTCTCTGTGTTGCCAAAAGTAAAAACAGCATTAATTGAGGACCAAATATGATCAGGCCATCTAATAGCCATACATGTAACGATGGTAGACTTTCCATGAAGAGAGGGATATTTGAAACAAAAACAGAGCTCGCTGTCTGTTGATTAAAACAAAGGAATTCATAGCATTTTCGTAGCATAGGTTTTAATAGACCCACTTATTTTATTGGACACTTCAGTGGGCCTTTTCTAGTCTTGTCACAAAAAATGACAAACCGCAGACCACGTGTAACCACACCAGCCCAGGAATTCCACATCCAGCATCTTCACCTCCAACTTCCTTATATACATGTAAACACGACAACTGAAGTGACCCATCCTTAGACAACAGACTCTTGGCTTTCATCACACCATGATTCCGCTGCGTCGCATACAACATCCTCATTAAATGTATGCATGTATTCATCCCGGTTCTCGCTCAGTCTCTGTGTGATGTTCGGCTCCAACTTGAGCTCATGCAGAAAGTTCTCAGCGGCCGCGTGAACATCAGTCATCGGTGCATGAAAACCTGATGTGTTCAAAGCCTTGACCAACACATGTTTCATTCATGGTGTTAAAACAATCAAAATATTTACTGTACATTGTGTAATTGTACAGTATATCATTATAATTCATTGAGAACAAAACAACGGTCAGTGGAAACCAAAATCAACTGATTGAGGGCTGGATTCAAACTCACACCGAAAATCTAAGTCAACTATTGAAATCACAGGCTGTTCCAACTTGCGTAGATTTCATCACAGCAACTCGTAATGTGACTCAGTAGTGTGTATGACCCCACATTCCTGTATGCAGTCCTGACAACGTCTGGCCATGCTCCTGATGAGACGGCGGATGGTGTCCTGGCGGATCTCCCAGACCTGGATTAGGGCATCACTGAGCTCCTGGACAGTCAGTGGCATGTCGGGTGAACCGATACATAACGTCCCAGAGGTTCTCAATTAGATTCAGGTCTGGGGAATGTGATGGCCAGTCAATGGCATCAATGCCTTCATCATCCAGGAACTGCCTACACACTCTGGCCACATGAGGCTGGGCATTGTCCTGCACCAGGAGGAACCCAGGACCCACTGCACCAGCATAAGGTCTGATGATAGGTGGATTTCATCCTGGTACCTAACAGCAGTCGTTGGCTAGAACGTGGAGGTCTGTGTGACCCTCCAAGGACATGCCTCCCTAAACCATCACTGACCCACCACCAAACTTTTCATGCTGGATGATGTTGCAGGCAGCATAATGTTCACCACAGTGTCTCCAGACTCTTTCATGTCTGTCACTTGTGATCAGTGTGAACCTGCTCTCATCTGTGAAGAGAATGGGGCACCAATGGTGGACCTGCCAATTCTGGTGTTTTCTGGCAAAATGCCAATCAAGCTGCCCGGTGCTGGGGTGTGAGCACAGGTCCCACTAGAGGACTTCAGGCCATAATGCCACCCTCATGTAGTCTGTTTCTGATAGTTTGCACACCAGTAGGTCACTGGAGGTCATTTTGTAGGGCTCTGGCAGTGCTCCTCCTGTTTCTTCTCGTATAAAGGAGCAGATACCGGTCCTGCTGCTGGGTTGATGCCCTTCTACGGCCCAGTCCAGCTGTCCTCGTGTAACGGCCCGTCTCCTGGTATCTCTTCCATGCTCTTGATACTGTACAGGGAGACAGCAAACCTTCTTGCGACGGCACGTATGGATGTGCCATCCTGGAGGAGTTGGACTACCTGTGCAACCTGAATGGGCTGCAGGTACCACCTCATGCTGCCAGAAGTGACAAGGACACTAGCAAAACGCTAAACTAGAGAAGAATCCGTCAGGAAGGATGAGAGAGTAATTATCTGTGGGCACCACCTGCAAAACCATTCCCTTTTTGGGGGTTGTCTTGCTGTTGCCTCTCCAGTGCACCTGTTCACTTGTCACTTTCATTTGCACCAAAACAGGTGACATTGATTCATAATCGCTTATGCTTCCTAACTGGACATATTGACATCCCTGAAGTTTCACTGAAATTGATTATATACTGTGATGATTACATGTTCCCTTAATATTTTGGGCAGTGGATATCAGTGATAGACTAATATCAGTATGAATACAAATAAATCAGCCAGGCTCTAGTCAAGACAATGCTGGAGCGGTTTTGGGACAAATCTGTAGATGTTCTTGAGTGGCCCTGCCAAACTCTGGACTTGAACCCCATTGAACATCTGGGGGTGACCTGAAGACTGCAGTTCACCAATGCTCCCAATCAGTCTGACAGAGCTTGACAAGATCTTGTAAGGTGGAATGACAGGACCAGCCAAAATCCAAGTGTGCAAAGTTGGTAGTGACAAATCCGAGAGGACATGAAGCTGTGATCGCTGCAAAAGGCACTTCTACAAAATAAAAGGGTTTATAGAAAATTCTACATGAGAGAAATTGACTTAAATGTTTAAAAACATATTGTTGCCTTTTCATTATAGGTTGTTTTATGTAGATTGATGGTATAAAACAAAATAATGTCAAGAATGTGGAGGAAAGGAAGGCGGTCTGAATACTTCCCGAAGCAGCTGCCTATTTAAAATACATATTATAAGTATATTATAATAATTATTTTAACAATAAACCATCACTTTATTAGGCCTTCCTAAATAACCATGAGAAACGCCACATGAAGAAGTCCCCGATCTGCCTCCAATGTGGGAAGACCTTCAAGTATGAAGCCAGACTGAAGGAGCACATGAAGACCCACACCAGTGAGAGACCATACCACTGCACCTACAGCGACAAGCGTTTCACCACTAGAAGGAACCTGATAATTCACATAAGGACTCACACTGGGGAGAAACCCTTCCTCTATTCTGACTGCGGCAAGGCCTTCTGCTCTTCAGGGGATTTGCAGAGCCACAGGTGAACACACTGGGGAGAGACCGTTCCAATGCACCGTCTGTCATAAAGGATTCAAAATGTCAATTATGTGTCCACATCCGGCATCACACAGGAGAACGACCTTACGTCTGTCACCAGTGTGGGAAGGTGTTTTCTCGGGGTGTAGATCTGAAAGCACACGTTCTCAATCACTGTGGGGTGCGACTGTTTTCCTGCCACTTCTGTTCTAAGACTTACACCTGTCAAAATCACCTAAAGAGACATTTAAAGACTCACAGTTCCAAGTCTCTGGATATTACCAAGCAGTCGTCTGCAGCTGCAGTACAACTACGACACAAGGAGATTAAATATTATTGTCACTGGAGCAGCTGTGTTGTATCTCAGGACTCTGTCATTTCAGACCTGCTGCAGTTCAGCACTTTATTCTGTTGTCTGGTATAGAGACATATAGAGACAGATTTAGGAGGTTTTGGATTCCAATGTATCTTTTTTAATCAAGTGGAATAAAATGCAATTAGTTAGTGAAAACGCTTTTAATGATCAAATCAATAATCTTGTTTGAAAATTATCTAGAGGATTTTCACACCTCATAATGCCTGGTAAAAATATTGATAACAAGGACCCTGCTGTCTATGGAGAGTGGAGTCTAGCGAACATGATGCTTCTCAATTCACCTGGTCATATTAGTGCTGTACTGTACAGGTCTATAAATGTTATATACAGCTGGTCCTGTAGAGTAAAGGTCTGTAGATGTTATACAGCTGGTCATGATGGTCCTGTACAGTACAGGTGTTATATAACATGTGCCATGTTGACCCTGTACATTCAGAGGAATTGAGAATTGGAATAAACTAGTTCAACAATGAATCTCCTTGTTCAGTTGTTTATTGAGAAGAGTTACACAAACAAATTGAGGATATTGTTAACACACAGTCTAAAACAGTCTTAAAAACCTAGAGCTGGTCAAATGTACCTGAATGAATAGTTATTAAGCTAGCAGGATTTCTGAGTAACAATTTCCTTCTCAGTGCTCCCAAAAGTTAGATAATTGACAATATAATGTAATAATTCCCTCTAATTCCAATATGGATGACTGAAGGACTTTTCACAAGGAAGGACACTCATCTGTATCTTTAGATGGTGTTTCTTTAAACCAATTATTTCTTTGCAAGTTGGGACTTCTCAATTGGAAGGATATTTAAGATGGATAATCCTGACTGTTGTCCCCCTTTAACCTCAGAGACCTGGCCTCCCATTTTGGACCCGATGTGTAATATGTTGTTGTGTGAAATCCAAGTCCAATCACTCATGTTTAGGTAGCCAGGAAATTCCACATTTGCTTTTAGACGGAAGCTTGTGTACATCAATGCAATAAAATAACACCCGTATTATCAATTTGGAAAGAATTGAAAAACAATGGACTTTTATTTTGAGAGAAAGCAGCACGACCGTTTCCGGAAGTACGCGTGCTGTTATTGTCAACAAAAACCAAGACAAAAAGGCGTTTCTCTGGTAGTTTTGTTATATCCGCCATTCATTTACTTTTGCTTGAAGGAAGTCCGAAACTTATTTTAAGGACAATATGGGTAGGTATTTGCTTGTTTCATAATGATTTAATTGTTTTTATTGCTGCTGTAGCGCGGTGCGTCCAGCTGCTTGGCCTCAACTAAGGTTCTTAACTAGCCAGTTACAGTAAATGTAGCAAAGCTATATTGTGTTATATAACGAGTGGGCTTTAATTAGTCAACAGAAACATGTATATTCCATGCAGAATTATTATTATTATTATTAGTAGTAGTAGTAGTAGTAGTAGTAGTAGTAGTAGTAGTAGTAGTAGTGGTGGTAGTATGTTTCGAACATTAAGGAATTGCTCTCTTCTTGAAAAACTTCTCCATTCACATAGTTTCTTGTTGTCAGGTCATCAGTGTTTTGAGCGGATACGAAAGTGTTTGTGTCAAGTCATGTATTTTCCCAAAGTAGATCATTACGATGTATTTAGGTAAACGCAGTCTTGTTCCACTACTGGTTGGAAGTGTACCATCTGTAGCGTATGGGGCTAGCCTAGAAACAAACTGGGCCAAGTAGGCTGGCGATTTCCGGCCCCTAGCTGGTTTCCAGAAGAAGTATATGCGTCCTTTTGGCGACATCAGTCCTGGGGCATTGTGATTGCATTGTGTTGTGGACGGCCACCATTGAAATTAATGAAATCCTGCTAACCATAATGGAATGGTTGTATTTCATGTAAACTCACTTCCCCTCAGTCACTGATGAAGAAGGGTTGTGATTGGTTATTCAAAGAGAAAACAGCCGGACTCAATGCTGACACTTAACTTGTGGCATACCTCTCATGTCTCTCATTTCTTATCTCAGCAGAACCCCACTTTCCTTTTCCCTCCCTGGGCTTCTTAGTTCCTCCTCTCCGGATTATGTCAGCCTTCATGTGGAGGGTGGTACATCAGGGGAACACAAAGCATTATGGGAAACTGGAGGAGTTTGTATCCATGGTTACTGAGGAGGTTCCAGAACTCCTTAACAACAAACAGAAGTGTCTGCTCATCCTGGCTCTCAGAGGACGGGTAAGAGACCCTAGTAACTATTTATAGTTTTACTCTCAGACGACAGGTACGGAACTGTAGAAACTAGTTCTAGTTTTTTTTGGTTATAGATCGAAAGACCTGTACATTGCTCTTACCTGTTGCACTAGGTCATGTGTCACTCATTCCACAGAGCGTGTTTTCGCTCCTTCCTTGTACTTGATTAAGTTGAGTAGAGATTAGTAAGGAATCCCCTCACCTGGTTTTCTACGTCTCCATTGAGACAAGAACCAGCACAGTAGGAGGTCAGTGGAAAGAGTCTGACACCCCCGAATCATTAAGCTTCTGTGATTGGAGGCTTCGGGTGTTCTGAATTGACAGTTAATAACAGGTTGGGTCTTGTCCCAGATGACACTACAACTGCTACGATCTGGACGTCCTGATGATCTCAAGGCTGTTCAAACCCACCTGGACGGACTAAGATCACATGGTGTTAAACAGGTGAGTGTTTAATGAACAGCTGACAAGTCCTGACAAACCTGTTATATTGAACAGTAATAATGGAAATGTTAGACAGCTGTAGATCCAGCTGTCTAATAAATACAATATAGTGTTCAGCATGTGATTGGAGGTGTTGTTTTTCATGTGTTGCAGTCAAATGATGCAGTGATTGAATCTGCTGAAACCAACTTCCTGAAACTGGTTGAAAGCCTTCTAGAAGATCCAGAGGAGAGGGAACACTTCTTCAGGGTATGATAGATGACTCCAAATCATAGTGATGACTGATGGTCAGTAGAGGAGTGATAGACTGATCCAGTTCATTGTTATCTACTGATGGTCAGTAGAGGAATGATAGACTGATCCAGTTCATTGTGATGGAGAATAGTACCTGGGGATTACCTGCCTGTTAGAACATCTAACTAGTTGCTGAAAGGCTGCTAGATGAAATCCTTAAGCGTTCAAGACCAAGACCATTTCTTTAATATTTCCAGCGTCCTATATGGCTGTTCTTCTTACCTCTGAAATTTGGAGAGGTTGGATTAAAAGCAGCAATTGTATAAAATAGTGTTTTAAATATAATTAAAGAAATTGTTTCTTTTTTCTTGGTTAAGTACAGTAGGGCCCCCCTATTTTCTCTCTTCTATACCAGGTGGTGTTCCTGGTGGAGTATGGTCCTAACTTTGACTCTGTTCTACACCAGGTGGTGTTCCCGGTGGAGTATGGTCCTAACTTTGAAATGGCGCTGCAGGCTCTGGTGTGTCACTTCCTGTCTAGACTGGAGGAGCTGTTGCCGGTCCCAGACTTCAAACAGGTACTGACTGACAGTATGTTTCTGACCACCCTGGTACTGGGCGAAAGACACAAAGCGGGAGTGACACTGAGACTAGCTTTATTTTCTTTCTGGTCAACTCGTCTTCAGAGAGGTAAAACATTCACAAGGACAGTGAGACTGTTAATTTTTTATTTTATTGATCTGGATTTCCAGATAATGGAATATAGATTATTGCTGCTGAAGATGTATTGTGTGTTTCTAAAAAGAGAACCTTCACCAAGTGTTTACTTCATGGATGAAGAGAAAATAAGCTCTTTATAATCAGATTTCACCAATGAACTCTAAACTTAATGTTAGGATTTCTGCACAATGCTGACTCTGAATCACCTCCTGGAGAGTCCCAGATATGGCTGCAAATATAGAGACGGCTTAATACACATTATCAGTCAGATATTTAAAAACAATCTGTACACATCCTTATTTGAGGCTGAACACTGAATACCCTATTGGCAGAATAGAACTATTTGATTGAACATGAGGCAAAGAGGCCTTCATTTAATTGCAGTAATCTGAGGTTATGGATGGTCACAGACAAATGTCTTGATTCCAGGGGTGGCTGAGATGTTCTATGAATTTGATGACATATTTTCACCACCATTCCCTGTCTTCAGACTGCTTCGTTGATCAGTGCTGCCCCCTCTGTTCTGGAGGACTACATGCGCTGTGTCTCCCATGATGATCTGAACTCCCTGTTACACAACCAGCAGTATCATGGGAACCTCAAACTACCCCAGAGTGGTAAGTCTGTCTGAATCCCAGAGGCACCAAGTCCCATAGAACTCTGGTCAGTAGTTTGACACAGGTACTGTAGTCATTTAATAACAAATCATCTGTTTCCTGTCTTCTTTCCATTGGTCCTTGTTGTCACTGGTCAGCTCCCACTCAGACAGAGGACCGCCTCCTCCACTCCTTGTCCTTCCCTTTCATTAGTGGCCAATCAACAGCAAGTTTGGATAAATACCAGAATGAATCTGATTTGGTACGAAATGACGGATGTTCTCAAAGCGAAAGCAAGCAGAAGGCAGTAAAGGAGGGAGATGTGGAAAGACCAAGTGTAAGATTGGTGTCTGAGGACAGAGGAAAAGCAGTAAACATTGACCCTGAGCATCAGTACCCAAAGAGCACCAATGCCTGTCCTCAGATTGTACTACAACTCCAGGTCCCATCAACCAGCCCCCAAGCTGCCCTTAACTCCACCTCATCTCAGGACGCTACATCTTCTTCATCCACCATGACACAAGGAACTATAACCTCCACTAACCCTACAACCAGTATATCCCCCTCCACCACCCCTACCATGTCTTCCCCCAGTTGTACCCCTGGTTCGTCAGATCAACCTCCACGCCGGGTGGCCCATAAATGTCCCCAGTGTGGTCGCTGTTTCATCTACCGCTACAAGATGTTAGAACACCAGCGTCTCCACACGGGGGAAAACCCGTACAAGTGTTCCCAGTGTGGCAAGACTTTCAGAAGGTCCTCCGACATGTCGACCCATCGCCGGACCCAGTGCTCCAACGCAGCTTATGTTTGTATTAAATGTGGGAGCACCTTTGGGTCGGTCAGGGAGAGGGTCAGCCATCGCTGTGCTGGTAGCCGTGGCCGTTCACAGCCTGGACAGAAGTTTGGGTGTCCTCATTGTGGGAGGAGCTTCAAGTGGCGGAGGTCGTTACGAAGACACCTGGTAACCCACGTCAAGGAAACCGACTTCAGTTGCAGGTATGTCAACGTTACACTACTACTGATCTGGGTGCTGTTTTAGAAATGCAGAGAAGAGTGGGACAAAATTCTCAAACAGACACTTAAGACTCATTATCAACTACAGGAAGCATTTGGTTGCAATCATTATCAGTATAAGGGGTTCAGTCATGTTTTTACAGGAGGGCATTGGGTATTTGATAACTTTGTTAATTAAATAAAAACCAGGTTGACAATCTTTGTCTTATCAACACCTAATGGGACATAAATGCCCAATGACAGCAATGGAGTTGGTAAGAGAGCACAAACAGAGCTGGGACAACATGGCTGTCATACAAGCCTGTAAGGAAAACCTATATGTTTGTGTCTGTTGTCCCAGTAATTGGCCTTTTAAAATGCCATCCTGCATAATCTCAGGTACTGTGGCGAGGGCCCGTTCCCTGGCATCACTGAGTTGAGGGCCCACCAGAAGGTCCATGATGGAGAGGAGAAGCCCTTCCAGTGTAAGAAGATCCATGGTGGAGAGATCTGTAAAATGGTCCAAACTGGAGAGAAACCATTCCAGTGTCAACAGTGTGGGAGGGGCTTTAGCTCAAAGGTAATCTGTCATGGTTACGGCTGAGATGTTTATGTCATCAGTCATGTTGTCTAAGAACAAAACCCATATCCTGTATTTTAAATGTCTACAAAACATTTTTGATTTAGGCTTCTCTGCACAACCATGAGCAGCGCTACTCCACAAAGAAGTCCCATATCTGCCCAAGCTGTGGGAAGGCCTTCAGGTGCAAAGGCAACCTGAAGATACACATGAGGACCCACACCGGTGAGAGACCGTACCACTGCACCTACTGTGACAAGCGTTTCTCCATGAGGGGGAACTTGACTATTCACATACGGACTCACACAGGGGAGAAACCCTTCCTCTGCTCTGACTGTGGCAAGGCCTTCTGCTCTGCAGGGGAGCTGCAGATACACAGGAGAACACACACTGGGGAGAGACCATACAAATGCACCGTCTGCCAGAAAGGATTCACCATGGCTGGTCAGCTAACTCTACACACACGACTTCACACAGGAGAACGACCGTATGTCTGTCACCAGTGTGGGAAAGCGTTTCGTCGTGGCGCGGAGTTGAAGAAACACGTTCTGAATCACACCGGAGTGCGACCGTTCCCCTGCGATCTCTGTTCTAAGACTTACACCTGTCAAAATCACCTGAAGAGACATTTAAAGACCCACAGTTCCAAGTCTCTGGATATTACCAAGCAGTCGTCTGTAGCTGCAGTATAGCTACAACACAAGGAGACTAAATATTATTTTAAGGATGTCACGGGGAAGTTATTCTGTTTCTGGGATTTGTTTGCCCTGTACAGTACAGGTCTATAGATGTTATATACAGCTGCTCCTGTACAGTCAGTGGAATTAAGAATTAACTTTAAAATGAAACTCTTGTATTTTTTAATGGCATGGACATATGATGGGTTGTCCTTTTTGAAGCCGTGTTTTGGTCATGGTTGACCGACTGTTAAAATGATCTTTCTGGGAGTGTGTGTGTGTGTGTGTGTGTGTGTGTGTGTGTGTGTGTGTGTGTGTGTGTGTGTGTGTGTGTGTGTGTGTGTGTGTGTGTGTGTGTGTGTGTGTGTGTGTGTGTGTGTGTGTGAATATACTCTGATACTGTCCTGTAGGGAGGCCTAATGTAAAGCTAGCTATGTGAAAAAATGTATAATGATGTTGAAATTAATATAATTATGGTGCAATAAAAATAATATATACAATTTCCACTGTGGGAGCTGTCAGGAATTCTCCATTGGTTGATGTTGCCTCACCTATTGGGCCAAACAACTGGTCAAAATACCCCAAAAAATATGCATTGTTTCAGACCTCAAATAATACAAAGAAAACAAATTCATATTTTTCGACAACAAAATATTAATGTTTTAACATAGGAAGAGTTCAGAAATCAGTTTTTGGTGGAATATCCCTGATTTTTTAATCACTGCTTTCATGTGACTTGGCATGCTCTCCACCAGTCTGTCACATTGCTGTCGGGTGACTTTATGCTACTCCTGGCACAATAATTCAAGTAGCTCAGCTTTGTTTAATGGCTTGTGACCATCCATCTTCCTCTTGATCAAATTCCAGAGGTTTTCAATAGGGTTCAGGTCTGGCTGGCCATGACAGGGTCTTGATCTGGTGGTCCTCCATCCACACCTTGATTGACCTGGCTGTGTGGCATGGTGCATTGTCCTGCTTGAAAAAACAATTCTCAGAGTTGGGGAACATTGTCAGAGCAGGAGGAAGCAGGTGTTTTTCCAGGATAACCTTGTACTTGGCTTGATTCATGTGACCTTCACAAAGACAAATCTGCCTGATTCCAGCTTGCTGAAGAATCCCCAGATCATCACCGATCCTCCACCAAATTTCACAGTGGGTACTAGACACTGTGGCTTGTAGGCCTCTCCAGGTCTCTGTCTAACCATTAGACGACCAGGTGATGGGCAAAGCTGAAAATTTGACTTGTCAGAGAAGATGACTCCATTCCTCTACGGTCCAATCCTTATGGTGTTTTGCAAACTTCAACCTGGCTCTTCTTTGCTTCTCATTGATGAAGGGCGTTTTTCTAGTTTTGCATGATTTCAGCCCTGTCCTTAGGAGCCTGTTTCGAACTGTCCTCGCCGTGCACTTCACCCCAGCTGCTGTTTGCCATTCTTTTTGTAGGACACTTGATCCTATGTTTATTGAATGAAATTCTAATGAGTTAACGGTCATCTCGGTCAGTGGAAAGACGTTTTCGTCCTCTGCCAGTCTGTAGCTTTTTTGTCCACAATGTCTGTTGCTTGACCTTGTTCTTATGAACCGCCGTCTTTGAAATTTTCAGGATGGAAGCAACCTGACGCTCACTGTATCCCTCTGCCAGTAAAGCCAGAATTTAAACCTTCTTTTCCTCACTCAAAGCTTTTCTTTTCAACTCTTTTGTCATGCTGAATAGTTATTTTTTATTCAAATGACCTTTGAGGTACTACTTGCACAGTTTTTGCCATCCAGCTGGTCCTATTGCAAGAGGATAGTGAAGACCACCGCAGTGGTTTTATACTTCCTTGTTAAATTAGATTTGATTCAGGTAATCACCTAATCAGTACCTCATTTAGTAAAATGAGGTGTGCCTGTGTTGAAATTTAACAGACACTGGAATGGAATGGCTGCCATACATGTAGAGATGCTGATTTAAGAAAAAATAGGAGTGGTCTCTTCATTTTTTCCAGAGCTGTATATAGGCTTCACGAGGGCTGTCGCAATTAGTACTTAATTGCCAGATCGCAATAATTTGAGCCAGATCGAAATAATTTGTAATAGACAACAATCTTTTTTCACAATATTTTTATTCCAAAAACATGTTTCCAATCAGAATTAGGGATTTTGAAGCCAGTTAAATAGCCTACCATGCAAATTATGTTTCATAGGTTGTCAGAGTGTTTGACAGCTTTGCGGAAAGTAATAAGCGCAGATTATTTACTGAAACTCGTTTGCTACTATATATGTTTAAATCTAGTTTAAAATTGTTTTGCAATGTACCAAAATGTAGTCTAAATTCACAACATTATTATTTAAGAGTCCTTTTTCAGGGGAGACCCCCTGGCAGATTTCGACTGGACGTGTGACTGGACACGGTCTGTTCACAGTTACTGACCAGTCTGAGACAGGGGTGCAGCAGAACCATCTCCTCAACGTACCCTGGTCTCATCACTCTAACATCTTGGTGAAGGAGGCCAGGAAACGGCTCTTCTTCCTACACCGATTAAGGAGATTTGGCATGGATTCCAGGATCCTCACCAACTTCTACAGATGCACTATCGAGAGTATCCTGTCCGGCTGTGTCACCAGCCTGGTATGGCAGCTGAACCGCGCTCGACCATAAAGCATTTCAGAGGGTGATTAAAACAGCAGAGAGCATCACAAGGTCTGACCTGCCATCCCTGCAGGATCTCTACACAGAGAGGTGTAGGAGGAGGAGCAAACAGATCATTACAGATCCCAGCCACCCATGACATGGACCGTTTACCAAGCTGCCGTCAGGCAGAAGGTACAGGAGTATTCAGTCCAAAACAAACAGGACAGTTTCTTTCCACAGGCTGTAAGGCTGTAAGGCTGCTCAACTCATGAACCCCTCTTCCCTTCCATCCATAGTCCCATGTACACCTGCCACTTTATATCATGTACACCTGTCACTTTATATCATGCACACCTGTCACTTTATATCATGTACACCTGTCACTTTATATCATACACACCTGTCACTTTATATCATGCACACCTGTCACTTTATATCATGCACACCTGTCACTTTATATCATGTACACCTGTCACTTTATATCATGTACACCTGTCACTTTATATCATGTACACCTGTCACTTTATATCATGCACACCTGTCACTTTATATCATGTACACCTGTCACTTTATATCATGCACACCTGTCACTTTATATCATGCACACCTGTCACTTTATATCATGCACACCTGTCACTTTATATCATGTACACCTGTCACTTTATATCATGTACACCTGTCACCTTATATCATACACACCTGTCACTATATATCATGCACACCTGTCACTATATATCATGCACACCTGTCTATTTATATCATGCACAGACACCTGTCACTTTATATCATGTACACCTGTCACTATATATCATGCACACCTGTCTATTTATATCATGCACACCTATCACTTTATATCATGTACACCTGTCACTTTATATCATGCACACCTGTCACTTTATATCATGCACACCTGTCACTTTATATCATGCACACCTGTCACTTTATATCATGCACACCTGTCTATTTATATCATGCACACCTGTCACTTTATATCATGTACACCTGTCTATTTATATCATGCACACCTGTCATTTTATATCATGCACACCTGTCACTTTATATCATGCACACCTGTCACTTTATATCATGCACACCTGTCACTTTATATCATGCACACCTGTCACTTTATATCATGCACACCAGTCACTTATACATTGCACTACGGTTGTATAGTTATTATTATTGATGTGTGTTTTTGTATAGTGTTATTACTGATTGATTGTGTTATTTTATTTTTCTAAATTATAATTACTGTCACTTTCAACTGCACTGTCAGGAGTAGGAAAATTATTTGGAAGAGTTTTATCAGAACGTATCAATACTAACAACAAAACAGCTTCAAGAATAGTTCCCTACATTAACACGGAGCATCTTAGTAACACAGAGCATCTTAGTAACACAGAGCATCTTAGTAACACGGAGCATCTTAGTAACACGGAGCATCTTAGTAACACGGAGCATCTTAGTAACACGGAGCATCTTAGTAACACGGAGCATCTTAGTAACACGGAGCATCTTAGTAACACAGAGCATCTTAGTAACACGGAGCATCTTAGTAACACGGAGCATCTTAGTAACAGAATACTAACAGGTTGTCTGTTATTAGAATACTTATGTTCTGTCTATAACTACAATACTAACAGTCTGTCTATAACCAGAATACTAACAGGTTGTCTGTTATTAGAATACTTATAGTCTGTCTATAACTAGAATACTAACAGGTTGTCTGTTACTAGAACACTTATAGTCTGTCTATAACTAGAAATACTAACAGGTTGTCTGTTACAAGAATACTTATAGGCAGTCTAAAACTATAACAGAGCTCATATTGATCGGTCAATCTCTCAAAGCTGCCTTGTACTTCTGGGGAAAGATCCCAGCTCCCATGTGATTAGGGGAATACCATCCGCTTCATAAAATGTCCCCTGCTTCCAAATGCTATTGAAATTTTGTTTGAAAGTTACTTCCATAATTTGGCAGAAACCCAGTGGGTAGATGTTGAAAGCTCCAGTAAGTGATGTCAAAATATGTAATCACCTAATGTGATCTCTGCAACTGCATATACCATTGTGATTTAGTTACTTCAAAGGAACAGTCCTTTTCCATGTGGTGTTTCCATTATAATTTCCACCCCCTGTATATTATCATAGAAATGGTTACATTCTGGGTAATATATTGTCTTAGTGTGTATATTTCAGTGGACTGTTTTGGAGTTTTGACCTTAAAAGTACATCGGAAAACATCAGACCATCTGGAATGTTCATGTGTGATCAGTATGATCATGGATCAGAGTTGCTGGTTGAGGAGGCTTATGGCTTGTGTGAAAAACCTGTGAGTCTGGAAGTGCGCGCTCCGATGCTCAGACAGTGTCAACCAGACGGCAGTAGCGGTGTGAACAGACCATAGCCTTGGTGGCTGTAGTCTTTGATGATGTTCCGTGCTTTCATCAGGCATTGTGTATGTCAGATGCCTGGCATGGAGGGAAGATGGCAGTCGATGACACGCTCCGCAGACTTCACCTCCCTCTGGAGGGCCTTTCGATCGGAGCGGCTGCCGTACCAGGCAGTAAAGCTGCCTGAGAGGATGCTCTCAATGGCGCACCTGTAAAAGTTAGCTAGAGTTTTTACAGAATTTTTTTACGTCTCCTCAGGATGTATAGTTGCTTTTGGGCAGTTTTCAATGCCGAGTTCGCTTGCCTGGGGCAAGTGAGTTCATCTGTTTATGCAGGTGCAACCCAACAGGAACAAAACATAGTTGGCAGCAACTGAAGATGTAATAAAAATATATACTACAAACAAGAAAAGTATAATATTAGTACAAGCAATTGTGATGTTGTTAAGCCTCCCCTACCTAATTAAACACATTTCAGTGGCTACATGCAACGTATATTTAAGTAGAAAGTGCCATTTTCTATAGGCAAAAAATAAGTACAATTCTTGAAAAAAGTACAATTCTTTGTTGGCCTATCATTCTGGGATTTGAACACTTAATTTCAATAAGAAATATCAGACTACTGTTTACTTGAAGCACTGGAAGTGTCTCATTGATGTGAAATCATCAATGAGACCTGTTAATCAAAGAAATCAAAGCAGTAAACATCAATTGATGGTGTCCTGAAGACCATTACTTTGAAGTTTGATACAAGAGCCAATTGAGAAGCCTGTTGGTAGAAACTTTCAGAAAATCTATAATTTTGACAAACAAAGATGGTCTGTACTGATCAAATCAAAGTAAAAGGTAACTTAAAGGGGCACAGTGTAAGATCCTCCATCTAAACAATAACACGACTTGTCTCCTCCTCTCCCCTGAAACAAATGAGACCAGAGTAGCATCAGCTAGTCCAGGGTGGGAAGGATATAGTACTGACTGGTATAGTACTAGTTAGTCCAGGGTGGGAAGGATATAGTACTGACTGGTATAGTACTAGTTAGTCCAGGGTGGGAAGGATATAGTACTGACTGGTATAGTACTAGTTAGTCCAGGGTGGGAAGGATATAGTACTGACTGGTATAATACTAGTTAGTCCAGGGTGGGAAGGATATAGTACTGACTGGTATAGTACTAGTTAGTCCAGGGTGGTTTAGAGAGGGAAGGATAGTACTGCGAGTGTCTAAAGCATGTATAACGAGATTACAAGTCAATGCAAATGATAGACGGACCGGTGAGAAAGTTTACATTGGGAATCTCAGGAATTCACACACATTTTGTAGAAACATATTTGAAACATCAATTTAAAACATCTGTAGATGTGTCCTGGTAAATGCTTGTATGTATGCTAGTAGTACAGTAAAAATCTTACATTTTCCCCCTTTAAAGATTTGACTTTTGAGATTAACAAAAATGAATAACTTCCCATTCTGGGCTGAATATTTAGTGTTGTGTATTTGTGCATAATCTATTAGTAAAATCACTATCATACCTCACTCATGAAACTCCACTTTTTAAAGAAAAGGGTTTAAAATGTAGGTGCACCCCTCAACACACATTTTACACTCATCTATGCCTCTCCATTACACTCAATTTTTTATAAATGTTTTCTGTGATATTATGTTTTAAATAATAGTTTACCATATTGTTTTGAATAAAGTAGAGCCAAATAACTCGTTTTTTTGCTTATCTTTAGAGGGAAAATACAGGGCATAGCAAGCAACACTTAGCCACCCACTCCTTTTGCTCCAGTTCAATACACTATACCTGAATATGCAAATTGGACTAAGAACCATGGACAGCATTGATGGGTGTAATTGTGCTGCTGGCACAATAAAATACCCTGTATTTTCCCCCATGAATTGACACTCTGTATATAAGGCAATTTACATTGGCCAAATTCAGGTGTACAGTCTAGCACATTTTATGCTTTAATATTGTGGTTTAAATTATTTATTATAATATATTTTTTCTATTATTTGCTCTTTGCATTCCTTAGAAAACGTGTTAAAAAAAAATTTTTTTTAACACTACCATCTTTAAAACGAATTATACACTATGCAATATATTGACATAGGTGCTTTTATTTTGAAGGGATCCTCACTACAATACAAATATGACGTCATCGTTAATGCTGCTTGCAGACTACTAGTTCAAATTTAGGTTGTTGTGTCTCGTTACTGGATTTGTGATTGTTTTGGATAGATACTTTTTTAAATTGTATACCTCTGTGGGTCTTTATTTGGAGATTTAAAAAAAGCTGATATTCCCGATATAAACAGCCCACTTATTTGTTTCTAATGTAATTCAAATGGTTTCCTCAAAAGAACGAAAACAAACCAGGACATTTTCTTTAAGGAAGCAGCGGGACAGTTTCCGGAAGTACGAGGGCTATGATTTGCTACTCACCAATGAAGAAGCCAAGATGGTCCTATCACGGATAGCGAACTAGCTAGTAGTTTTAATTTACATTTTCTAAATATATAATAAGACGATTTTTGTTGGGAGAAATGGGTACGTATGCGTTGGTTTTATATTGACTGAAATGTTATTTTGGTCACCTTAGGGTCTGGTGTTTCGGTCCTCAAGCAAAGGGGCATGTGTTGTTGTAAGCTAACTAGCGGAATAATGTCTTGTTCTATGAAATGCATTTAATCAACAGCAACTTGCTCCTTCAGTGTAACAACAAAGATAACCGCTTAATTCATTTTTACATTCTTTATAACTACCCTCCATTTCCCTTTCTAAAGTTGATCAGTAATTTGGAAGGAATATGAAAGGATGTTTGACGAGGAAGAAGCAAAACAAGTCACAGGTAGTTAGGGAGCTGGACAACGCACCCGATGTAAAACATTTGAAACGTCTAGGTCTTTATTTCCACCTCTTAAGGGAAACCCAGTGGACGGGCGGAGTGAGTGCGATGAAATAGGGATGAAAGAGTTTCTTATCAGTAAAAAAAATAGGATCTCACGATTCTGTGACTTTTACACAAGACATTATTTTTTATTTTTTTTACATTTTACCTTTTGGGCTGGATGTGTAATATTTTGTTCATCTATGTGTACTCTGAGTAGAATCACCGTCATACTTCATTTAGCCATGAACGTTTTGATGACAGGGCACGTTTTGTTTCAGGGACACTGACCAGTAACAAAACATTTCAGAATTAATCTTTTTTTAATATTTAGATAGGCTTAATTTAGTTACACCCTGAAGTGCGTTTGTGCAGTATCTTCAAAAAATGCTAGTATATGACAATATTGCCCAGCAGGATCTCGCCAAAGTGTGTTTGCCCTCAGCCCACCTTTCCTAGATCCGGCGCACTCTGCTTAACCAGGTTGTCTTACATCTTGTTATTCATAAACATCTTCTGTACTGTGATCCAACCTTTTCTCTCAGCAGAATCCCTCTTTCCTTTGCCTTCCCTGGGTTTCTTGATTCCACCTCTTCGGATGATGTCAGCCGTCTTGTGGCAGGTGGTGCACCATGGCAACACAAAGCATTATGGGAAACTGGAGGAGTTTGTTTCCATGGTAACAGAGGTGGTTCCAGAACTCCTTAACAACAAACAGAAGTGTCTGCTCATCCTGGCTCTCAAAGGACGGGTAAGAGACCCTAGTAATTAACGATAGTTTTACTCTCATTGGACGGGTAAGAGACCCTAGTTACTAAAGATAGTTTTACTCTCATTGGACGGGTAAGAGACTCTAGTAACTAAAGATAGTTTTACTCTCAGAGGATGGGTAAGAGACTACAGTAAATCATTATATTTTATCAGAATTTCACTGATCTTTTATTTTAGTAAATATGGTAAAGAGGTTAATGGAATTCCACCCAAACAATGGAAAGGTCACGTTGAGGAGATGCTGTGGGGTTAGAACATTAACCTACAAAACAGCCTACATTGTGGCTATTACTTGTCTGTGTATTTTACATTTTATTTATGTAAATATAAGAACCTGATGCTTGTATGGACGTGAACCCCAGTATTTGTTTTAGTCACTGTCAACAATCCACTGCATTAAACACAACTTACAACTACCGATTTCTCTACACTAGTACCAACTGACTCAGATTTCTCTACACTAGTACCAACTGACTCAGACTTCTTTACACTAGTACCAACTGACTCAGATTTCTCTACACTAGTACCAACTGACTCAGACTTCTTTACACTAGTACCAACTGATTCAGACTTCTTTACACTAGTACCAACTGATTCAGATTTCTCTACACTAGTACCAACTGATTCAGATTTCTCTACACTAGTACCAACTGATTCAGATTTCTCTACACTAGTACCAACTGATTCAGATTTCTCTACACTAGTACCAACTGATTCAGATTTCTCTACACTAGTACCAACTGATTCAGATTTCTCTACACTAGTACCAACTGATTCAGATTTCTCTACACTAGTACCAACTGATTCAGATTTCTCTACACTAGTACCAACTGATTCAGATTTCTCTACACTAGTACCAACTGATTCAGATTTCTCTACACTAGAACCAACTGATTCAGATTTCTCTACACTAGTACCAACTGATTCAGATTTCTCTACACTAGTACTAACTGATTCAGATTTCTCTACACTAGTACTAACTGATTCAGATTTCTCTACACTAGTACCAACTGATTCAGATTTCTCTACACTAGTACCAACTGATTCAGATTTCTCTACACTAGTACCAGCTGATTCAGATTTCTCTATAGTAGTACCAGCTGATTTGAATTGCATGTTGTCATTAGCAGTCCCCTTTCTCAATATGAAAAGGAGCATTTAAGTTAAGTGAAAATAAGCAAATATCAAAATCCAATTTACGTAATTCCATTCAGGGCATGTTTTAATAAAGGAAATATCCAGGACCTAAACAATATTCACTTAGATCAGAGATTAGAGTTTCTGACTGTGTGCTAATGGCAGAGTCCTGATGGGGGTGCGCCTTCAGCAATGTGTTTGTGTTCCAGTCACCTCATACCGCATCTGTAGCACCAGTCTGTAGCACCAGTCTGTAGCACCAGTCTGTAGCACCAGTCTGTAGCACTAGTCTATAGCACCGAAAGAGGATCCGGTTTAGGTTCTATGCAGAATAATTGACCATCACCATCTTCCACCTGGAATATCCAAGTCAGTTGTTAAAGATAAGTGTCCGCTACGCGATCAGACATCACCTTGAAGGTGGGGTCTTGGATTGGATGCAAAAAATAGCAAATAACATCTGAGAGTGCTTGCAGCAGGTGTGGGGATAACTAGCTGAAGACAAGAAAAACCCATACACTGCTCGTCTGTATGACTATGTCATGTCTCATTCCTCGGAGGTCCAGGTGTGTCAGCGTGTTTTCGCTCCTTCCTTGTACTTGATTAAGTTGAGTAGAGATTAGTGAGGAATCCCCTCACCTGGTTTTCTACGTCTCCATTGAGACAAGAACCAGCACAGTAGGAGGTCAGTGGAAAGAGTCTGACACCCCCGAATCATTAAGCTTCTGTGATTGGAGGCTTCGGGTGTTCTGAATTGACAGTTAATAACAGGTTGGGTCTTGTCCCAGATGACACTACAACTGCTACGATCTGGACGTCCTGATGATCTCAAGGCTGTTCAAACCCACCTGGACGGACTAAGATCACATGGTGTTAAACAGGTGAGTGTTTAATGAACAGCTGACAAGTCCTGACAAACCTGTTATATTGAACAGTAATAATGGAAATGTTAGACAGCTGTACATCCAGCTGTCTAATAAATATAATACAGTGTTCAGCATGTGATTGGAGGTGTGTTGTTTTTCATGTGTTGCAGTCAAATGATGCAGTGATTGAATCTGCTGAAACCAACTTCCTGAAACTGGTTGAGAGCCTTCTAGAAGATCCAGAGGAGAGGGAACACTTCTTCAGGGTATGATAGATGACTCCAAATCATAGTGATGACTGATGGTCAGTAGAGGAGTGATAGACTGATCCAGGTCATTGTGATGGAGAATAGTACCTGGGGATTACCTGCCTAACTAGTTGCTAAATGAAATCCTTAAGCGTTCAAGACCAAGACCATTTCTTTAATATTTCCAGCGTCCTATATGGCTGTTCTTCTTACCTCTGAAATTTGGAGAGGTTGGATTAAAAGCAGCAATTGTATAAAATATATGTATAGAATAGTGTTTTAAATATAATTAAAGAAATTGTTTCTTTTTTCTTGGTTAAGTACAGTAGGGCCCCCCTATTTTCTCTCTTCTATACCAGGTGGTGTTCCCGGTGGAGTATGGTCCTAACTTTGAAATGGCTCTGCAGGCTCTGGTGTGTCACTTCCTGTCTAGACTGGAGGAGCTGTTGCCGGTCCCAGACTTCAAACAGGTACTGACTGACAGTATGTTTCTGACCACCCTGGTACCGTGGGAATGACACAAAGCGGGAGTGACACTGAGACTAGCTTTTTTTTCAACTGGTCAACTGGAGAGAGGGAAAACATTCACAAGGACAGTGAGACTGTTTATTTTCTATTGATCTGGATTTCCAGATAATAATAGAATATAGATTATTGCTGCTGAAGATGTATTGTGTTTATAAAAACACAAAGAAATTAAGAACATTCATCAAGTATTTACTTTACAAATGAAGAGAAAAGAAGCTCTTTATAATCAGATTTCACCAATGAAATCTAACCTTAATGTTAGGATTTCTGCACAATGCTGACTCTGAATCAGCTCCTGGAGAGTCCCAGCTATGGCTGCAAATATAGAGACGGCTTAATACACATTATCAGTCAGATATTTAAAAACAATCTGTACACATCCTTATTTGAGGCTGAACACTGAATACCCTATTGGCAGAATATAACTATTTGACCCACTTCAGGTTGGTGGAGAGTGCCTGCCTCAAGTGGAGGAGTTTAAGTATCTAGGGGTCTTGTTCACGAGTGAGGGAAGGATGGAACGGGAGATTGACAGACGGATCGGTGCAGCTTCTGCAGTAATGCGGTTGATGTATCGGTCTGTTGTGGTGAAGAAAGAGCTGAGCCGTAAGGCGAAGCTCTCGGATTTACCGGTCAATCTACGTTCCTACTCTCACCTATGGTCATGAGCTTTGGGTCATGACCGAAAGGACAAGATCTCGGATACAGGCGGCCGAAATGAGCTTTCTCCGCAGGGTGGCCGGGCGATCCCTTAGAGATAGGGTGAGAAGCTCGGTCCCCCGGGAGGAGCTCAGAGTAGAGCCGCTGCTCCTCCACATCGAGAGGGGTCAGCTGAGGTGGCTTGGGCATCTGTTTCGGATGCCTCCGGAACGCCTTCCTGGGAAGGTGTTCCGGTCCCGTCCCACCGGGAGGAGACCCCGGGGAAGACCTAGGACACGCTGGAGGGACTATGTCTCCCGGCTGGCCTGGGAACGCCTCGGTGTCCCCCCGGAAGAGCTGGAGGAAGTGTCTGGGGAGAGGGAAGTCTGGGCATCTCTACTTAGACTGCTGCCCCCGCGACCCGGCCCCGGATAAGCGGAAGATGATGATGATAACTATTTGATTGAACATGAGGCAAAGAGGCCTTCATTTAATTGCAGTAATCTTAAGTTATGGATGGTCACAGACAAATGTCTTGATTCCAGGGGTGGCTGAGATGTTCTATGAATTTGATGACATATTTTCACCACCATTCCCTGTCTTCAGACTGCTTCGTTGATCAGTGCTGCCCCCTCTGTTCTGGAGGACTACATGCGCTGTGTCTCCCATGATGATCTGAACTCCCTGTTACACAACCAGCAGTATCATGGGAACCTCAAACTACCCCAGAGTGGTAAGTCTGTCTGAATCCCAGAGGCACCAAGTCCCATAGAACTCTGGTCAGTAGTTTGACACAGGTACTGTAGTCATTTAATAACAAATCATCTGTTTCCTGTCTTCTTTCCATTGGTCCTTGTTGTCACTGGTCAGCTCCCACTCAGACAGAGGACCGCCTCCTCCACTCCTTGTCCTTCCCTTTCATTAGTGGCCAATCAACAGCAAGTTTGGATAAATACCAGAATGAATCTGATTTGGTACGAAATGACGGATGTTCTCAAAGCGAAAGCAAGCAGAAGGCAGTAAAGGAGGGAGATGTGGAAAGACCAAGTGTAAGATTGGTGTCTGAGGACAGAGGAAAAGCAGTAAACATTGACCCTGAGCATCAGTACCCAAAGAGCACCAATGCCTGTCCTCAGATTGTACTACAACTCCAGGTCCCATCAACCAGCCCCCAAGCTGCCCTTAACTCCACCTCATCTCAGGACGCTACATCTTCTTCATCCACCATGACACAAGGAACTATAACCTCCACTAACCCTACAACCAGTATATCCCCCTCCACCACCCCTACCATGTCTTCCCCCAGTTGTACCCCTGGTTCGTCAGATCAACCTCCACGCCGGGTGGCCCATAAATGTCCTCAGTGTGGTCGCTGTTTCGTCTACCGTTACGAGATGTTAGAACACCAGCGTCTCCACACGGGGGAAAACCCGTACAAGTGTTCCCAGTGTGGCAAGACTTTCAGAAGGTCCTCCGACATGTCGACCCATCGCCGAACCCAGTGCTCCAACGCAGCTTATGTTTGTATTAAATGTGGGAGCAGCTTTGGGTCGGTCAGGGAGAGGGTCAGCCATCGCTGTGCTGGTAGCCGTGGCCGTTCACAGCCTGGACAGAAGTTTGAATGTCCACAGTGTGGGAGGAACTTCAAGTGGCAGAACTCCTTGAAGAAACACCTGGAGAACCACACCAAGGAAAAGGTCTTCAACTGCAGGTACATCACAACTACATTACTGTGGTCTGTGAATCCCACATCAATTTCTCTCTATCGCACTAGCTTTGACCTGGGCCCGTGGGGTTTAGATCTAAAGTAGTGCACTATTAGGGGAACAGTTTGGAACTTTGTAAGTAGACCATATGCCATCCTATGTAATGTCAGGTACTGTGGCGAGGGCCCGTTCCCTGGCATCGCTGAGCTGAGGGCCCACCAGAAGGTCCATGATGGAGAGGAGAAGCCCTTCCAGTGTAAACAGTGTGGGAAGTGCTTCAGCTCACAGGTCAGTTGTTGAATTGAGCATAAGTGTTGGTTTTAGGGTATTGTGTTGTTCATATTTCACTGTTGAATTTAGGTTTGTTGGTATTTCAATGTTGTATTTATTGTATTGTTATGTGTTTTAAATATCTAATGACACATGGATGTTCATTAAGGGCTGGCTACATGGCCACGAGCAGCGCCACTCCCAGAAAAGGTCCCATATCTGCCTCAGCTGTGGGAAGGGCTTCAAGTGCAAAGCCGACCTGAAGCTCCACATGAGGACCCACACTGGTGAGAGACCGTACCAGTGCACCTACTGCGACAAGCGTTTCTCTGTGAATGGGAACCTAACTATTCACATACGGACTCACACAGGGGAGAAACCCTTCCTCTGCTCTGACTGTGGCAAGGCCTTCTGCTCTGCAGGGGAGCTGCAGATACACAGGAGAACACACACTGGGGAGAGACCGTACAAATGCACCGTCTGCCAGAAAGGATTCACCATGGCTAGTAAGGTGACTCTCCACATGCGTCTTCACACAGGAGAACGTCCGTACGTCTGTCACCAGTGTGGGAAGGCGTTTTCTCGCGGTGCAGAGTTGAAGAAACACATTCTGAATCACACCGGGGTGCGACCGTTTCGCTGTCATCTCTGTTCTAAGACTTACACCTGTCAGTATCACCTAAAGAGACATTTAAAGACTCACAGTGACTCCCAGTCAGGAGACATCAGTGGCGCCTCTGTAGCTACTGCATAGGTAAATGGAAATAGATCCAGTACCTATAGCAAGTCTACAGCCCCTTGACATTGTCACATTTTGTCAGTACACCAGGGTTTCTAGCATTTTAAGTTGTGATTTAGGGCTTACTTGCAATAGGCGTTTTCTATTGTTGTAAAATATTTAAACATACACACCTGAAATCAAAATTGGTACCCCCAATATTGGATAAATCCAACATGGAACATGACCCAAATAATACCTTGCAGAGGAAGCAATGGTGGTGGCCGCATCATGTTGTGGGTGTTTCATCGGGGACTGGGATATTTAACAAAATGTGGCGATGTACAGGAACGTTCTTCACAAAGACCTGCTGCCCTCTGCAAGAATGCAGTAATTGGGATGGACGTTTGCCTATGGCAATGACCCAAAGCACATCTAGTCGAGGCTAAGGAATTAAAAAGGTTGCCCAGGCAGAACCCTAATCTGAATCGACTTGAAAATGTATGAAACATGGCTGATGGATTCTTTTGCCAATTGTGTGAGGAAGTCTGTGAAATTAAATGTTTGTTGCTGCTGTTGACAGTTCATTCCACTGGAAGGTTCTTGATTCTTGAAAACAAGTAACTGACTCCTCCTTAAATAGTTATGGTCCTCAAAATCTCAGTTGTCCTGAGAATGTCCTGAACCTCCCTGACCAGGTGTCAATGGGGACACTTGAATTTTTTGATACTGTATCGCTCGACACATTCACAAAATTTGTAATGACTTCTAAACCCACAAACTGTCAGCTAGACCCAATTCCAACAAAATTACTTAAGGAGCTATTTCCTGTGCTAGGTCAGCCAATGTTGAACATAATAAATTGCTCCCTTTCCTCCGGATGTGTACCAAAGTCTTCAGGAAGACAAATAACATTTATGAAATGCTCCAGTCCAGTTTCAGATCCCATCATAGTACTGAGACTGCACTCGTGAAGGTAACAAATGACCTTCTAATGGCCTCAGACAAAGGTTCCGCATCCGTACTGTTGCTTCTTGATCTTAGTGCTGCTTTTGACACTATTGATCACTCCCTTCTCTTAGACTGGAAACCCATATTGGGCTACGTGGACATGTTCTAGCCTGGTTTAAATCTTATTTATCTGAAAGATATCAGTTTGTTAGTGTAGATGGCATATCCACTGACAAGTCAAAGGTATGCTTTGGTGTTCCTCAAGGCTCGGTTCTGGGCCCATTATTTTTTCTCACTATATATGCTCCCTCTGGGCGAGGTAATCCGAAATGTACATTTTCACTGTTATGCAGATGACGCACAGTTATATATTTCAATGAAGCATGGAGAAGCCCCAAAATTAGCTACTTTGGAAGTATGCGTTTCAGATATTAGGAATTGGATGACAGAGAACTTCTTGCTCTTCAACTCAAGAAAAACAGAAATGCTCGTTTTAGGACCCAAGAAACCAAGAGCTTTGTTGGGAGATCTCACTGTGATTTTTTAGAAAACTCGGCGTTACCCATGACCCTGACCTCTCCTTTGATGAACATAGAAAATATGTCTCAAGAGTTGCTTATTTTCATCTTTGAAACATTTCAAAAAATCTGAAACCTATCAAAAACTGATGCAGAAAAACAAATCCATGCTTCCGTTCCTTCTAGACTAGATTACTGCAATGCTCTTCTTTCCGGTCACCCTGACAAATCAATAAATAAACTTCAATTAGTGCTGCACACGGCTGCTAGAATCCTAACTCAAACACATTTTTTTTTAACACATTACTCCTGTCCTAGCGTCCTTACACTGGCTGCCTGTTAGGGTTAGGGCTGATTTTAAGGTTTTACTCTTAACCTATAAATCAATACATGTTCCTACTTACCTTGCTGAAATGATCCAGCCATACATACCCACACGTAACCTACGATCGCAAGATGCAGGCCTTTTAATTGTACCAAGAATTTCTAAACAGATAGCCTGGAGGCAGGGCCTTTTCTCATAGAGCTCCACTACTGTGGAATGATCTGCCAATTAAGGTTAGAAGTGTCTAGTAAAAACTCATCTCTACAGCATGGTTTATGATTAGGTGTAGCCTGGCCCAGGGCGTGAAGGTGACCAGAAGGCTTGATACTGTCCACCCTTGCTGTCTTGCCAGGTGGGCTCTCATCGCCACTGAAATTCAACATTACTGTTGTTTGCTCCTTGGGGTTTAAGGCCGGGTGTTTCTGTAAAAGCACCTTGTGACAACTGCTGTTGTAAAAAGGGCTTTATAAATACATTTTATTGATTGATTGGAGTGGAAAAGGATGTTGGCTAGTTGTTTTCAGGATTTAGTGCTGCTATGATTCTAGTACAAGCACAACATTTTCAGTGTGATTATTACAATCAGATAACATCTTCAAAACTAGGCTTTACCGGAAATATCACTAGGTTTTTTACTTGTTAGCCATGTGGAAATCTCCCATGTCAAGAGGTGAACTCAGTTATGTGGAGTAGTTTCTGCTGACAATTCAGAACAGTTGCGTTTGAGAAACACTGGGTAATTAGAAGGGTGGTCATGTGTCATTTAAGTGCACAGAAATTCAATTGAACACTGGTCATAAATGTTTATTTAAATTCAATTTCCAGTGGAAATTATATAATTTGACATTTCAATTATGCTAGTTACACTCCTCACACAATACAAAATAGGGGAGTACATTTTGAATGCAGAGAATAACCCTCGATAGTCCCAGCTGGGTGTAGGTGGAGGACCCTCGATAGTCCCAGCTGGGTGTAGGTGGAGGACCCTCGATAGTCCCAGCTGGGTGTAGGTGGAGGACCCTCGATAGTCCCAGCTGGGTGTAGGTGGAGGACCCTCGATAGTCCCAGCTGGGTGTAGGTGGAGGACCCTCCATAGTCCCAGCTGGGTGTAGGTGGAGGACCCTCCGTAGTCCCAGCTGGGTGTAGGTGGAGGACCCTCGATAGTCCCAGCTGGGTGTAGGTGGAGGACCCTCCGTAGTCACAGCTGGGTGTAGGTGGAGGACTCTGTTTCTGACGATGCCTTAGTTTGTGAGGTGCGCGGGGCTTCTCCGCCTTCTGCAATCAGCAGAGGACTCAGTTGAAGGCAGAAAGACTAACAGGGTTTCTACTTTGATAGAGCCACATCAATGCACTTTTGGTCCTAACCTAGAATTCTGATTAGTGTGAATCGTCATGGAAACTGGTAACAGATCATGTGAAGTCCCTGTTAAGCCACATCCACATTTGAGACATTCGTGTGGAATCCTATGCCACATCCACATTTCAGACACATTCGTGTGGAATCCTATGCCACATCCACATTTCAGACACATTCGTGTGGAATCCTATGCCACATCCACATTTCAGACACATTCGTGTGGAATCCTATGCCACATCCACATTTCAGACACATTCGTAAGGGCTTGACAACAGTGTCAGCAGTGCGCATACCGGTGTCGTTGGTGGGCTTGGCGGTTGCTGGGCTCTTGTGCTGGCCCTTGATGTGAGCAGTCATCTCCTTCCTGTTGGCGGTGGAGTGGCCACACTGGACACAGCTGTAGCGCCCCCTGGTGTGCTTCCACAGAATGCGACTGTTGAAGGACTGACCTGAGATCGAGGAGGAGCTACAGTAAGTATGTCGTAAGAACATTCACCATTTCATTTATACTTCCGCTTGAAAGTGGGTGCTTTGTGCGTCGACTGGGGATTTCTGCAGCGTGTGCAAATTATTTACTAGCTTTCTTCTGTTTGGCCTAACTTGGTATACCGGGATTGGTCAGAAGTTCTCGCCCTTCTCGTTTTCTCCGGGGCAGTAGTAGAACTCTCCCCACACTTTTTCCAGAGTGAGAGATTAGAAGTATGTGAGCACACCACGTTCAAGTGTGAGACAAAATGGTGGAATGTGTCATGAGGCCAAGGTCTACTGGGGCCTTCAGAGACCAGCCAGGGGGTTCTAGTTCCACAAGCTTGTTAAATCACACTCACCTGGTAGTACATGGCTGTAATACCAGGTGCAATAACCAGTACCTGGTTAGAAGGATGAAAACCAGAAGTGTTTTAGCACCCCAAGATTGGAGCCACCCTGCCCATGAACCCCCCCCCCCCCCAAACCCATCGCAATTAAAACCAAGACACCAGGTGAATGTGACTAACCACCAAGTAGGATAGAAAACTAGCAGTAAATCAAGTCCCCAGGTCAGAAACACATGTAGACCATACACACATCCGGAAATCTGAGAGGATTTCACAAGAGTATTTAATGTGGTAATAGCTTGCCCACGGAAGGTAAGCTGGAAGTTTCACCAGACCACAGTTTCATTGCAAGACATCTACCTGTCTTCTCAGAGGGTTAGACCTCTTATCACATTAAACGCACCTATGAAACCCTATCAGAATATGGTCTATGGAGGACCTGGGTCCACTATAATTGACACAGTGACAGTAGGGTTAGTTTGCTGTCGGTGCGAAGCGTGTAACCTGGACACCACAACAAGCACGAGGTCGCTGATGGGGGATGTAGCTGGTGAGCAGGTATCAACACGTAGCAGCAGAGAGTAAAGGCAGTGAGACAGCAAAGACAAGCCTTACGTTACCAGCAGATATCCTGAGCCTACACCATAGAGATGGATAGAGGACTCAACCCGGACAAGTTGGCATTGACGTCACCACCATTTTAACTTCATTGGCAGCTCCCCCCTAAACACCTGGACTATTTGTGTGTGTGTGTGTGTGTGTGGGGGGGGGGGGGGGGTCTAAATGAATACTGCATCCAAAGTGCTGCCCTTGTGCTACCAGGGGCATGATGTGAAATCTCACAGGGATGCTTGTACAATCCTTCTCTATGATGGCGTACACCTAACAGCACACATCTACCACTGATCCTGGTACAGCTAAATTATCCTAAAGCTTTGCCCTAAAAGTGGGATGTTTTCTCCAGAGAGTGGATCCGTTGGCTGCCATGTTTCGGCCTACTCCTCTTTGATTGGTGGATTCATGTTAAGAGCAGGTTTTCCATGACATCAGCAACCCATCCATGTATCCATCTTCAAAGAGGATTTCCCTCCACTAAAGGTTACAGAAAGATAGAAGCCACAGGAGGCTTGGGAAAGTGAGTTAAATATGTAGACAGTAACTTATCAGCCAGCATTGATCTAAAACTGAAACATAACAGGCTGTTTGGGGACTTGAACACCATCTGCTGGTGAAGCATCAACCCAGAGAGATAAAGACGCTTGGAGCTGGTTATGTTGCACCCCCAGCCAGGTTATAGATTGATTGATTAGGGGGCTGATTATTGGTTAGCAGAGGCGGGAGGCGGGAAAGCCAGAGCTGTGTTCAGTTAGTTCTTACGTTCTGGATTGGTCCTTTGAACAGTGTTCTACTGAACAAACAGTTTAGAAATGGGGATGGGTTGGGTTGTGGAACATGGCTGCTGTCCTTTAAAGACGTCAGTCATTACTTCAAGCAACACCAAGCCACACCCACCCAAGAGAATGAATTGCCCCTCAAAGTCTATTCCAGAAACTTCAGTGAAAACGGGTTATTCAGTAGATGGTTCTGGAACATATCCAACGATCAAGAAAACGGAACGCACCTCTGGTGAGGAGGAAAGGGTGGGGCCCAAAAGGCAGGACAGCCCTGGAGGAGGGAGCAGGAATCCCATTGGACATGACTCGTGAGGGCAGTGTCAACCTCCCTCCCTTATGTGTTTGTCATTTCCCCTTAGCAGTGTGCGTGCGTGTGTGTGTGCAGTTTCTCCGCATCTCACCTGCGCTCTACCTGTACTTAACCAATAACTGGCAGGTGGAGAGTTCCATCTGGCATTCAGAGGCCCCGCTGAGTCTGGCAGGACAGTGCAACAAAACAGTTCACTCACCGCAACGCCGCAGCCACCCCTGACATCTACAGACTGTCTGATACCAGCACCTTCTGTCCAGCTCTGTCCGGCTGGTTCTCTACGAATGTTTACAAGGATTAGCCTGGGGGTCCCAGATCATGGTGCTGTGTAGCTAACTCCGGTGGGGGTTTCAGTGGATCACACAGCACAAACAGATCTGGGACCAGGCTATCGGGGCACTACAATCAACATGAAATGACATGGCCGTGGATTCCACACGAGCAACGTAAAGACAACATTCCCCAAACATTTTGAACCCCGTCCTGAGAACCCCTGTGGACTCATCTGGGATCACCTTGATTCTTCCTCCAGCGTGCGTTGGACCTGGCTGGGGTACCGGTCTGGGGCAGAGGGGAGGAGGTGGCAGCAAGGCCGGGCCTGGGGGCTCTCGGGTGGGGGTGCTCCATCGGTGACGGTTGGAGGAGGTGGTGGTGTGTCTGTTGTAGCTCGGGAGCAGAGACCTCCAGGGGAGACTGGAGGTACTGGGAGAAGGAGCCATAGGGGCCGTCAGAGACTTGGAGCTGGTCCGACGGGCCGGACGGCTGGGCGACTGATGCCCCAGGGTGGAAGGTAGAAGAGGAGGGGTCCAGGGCAAGGAGAGAAGCATCTCCCGAGGGCTGAGGTTGGAATTGGGTCGTGGTTGAGGCCAGATCAAACCCACTGGACCCCCCAGCAGGATGTGAGGCTAGATCAAACCCACTGGACCCACCAGCAGGATGTGAGGCTAGATCAAACCCACTGGACCCACCAGCAGGATGTGAGGCCAGATCAAACCCACTGGACCCACCAGCAGGATGTGTGGCCAGATCAAACCCACTGGACCCACCAGCAGGATGTGTGGCCAGATCAAACCCACTGGACCCACCAGCAGGATGTGAGGCCAGATCAAACCCACTGGACCCACCAGCAGGATGTGAGGCCAGGTCAAACCCACTGGAACCACCAGCAGGATGAGAGGAATCAGACTCCATGGGCTCTTGTGGGGGCCCCTGGTCAGTACCAGAGGGTTCTGTAGCCATGGGAACAGTGCCGTCGGGGTCAGGCTTGAACTCTGCGACCTGGCCAGCTTTGGCCTTGCTCTTGGCCACCTTGGCACAGGTGTGGAGATGTTTGAGGAGGGCGCGGTAGGAGCGCAGCCTGGACCGACAACTCTCACACCTGAGACACAGAGAGAGAGAGATGGACACAGAGACCAGACACAGAGAGAGAGAGACACAGACACAAAGAGAGACACAGACACAGAGTTCTGTGAGAGAACATTTCATCCAGGTGGGAATGTAAACACCAACACAGCTGAATCGAGTCCAACTGACCAATTCTACACTGTAATCATCATGACCAGAATGTGTTTACATCAGTGGAGCACACACGTGCACGCGCACACAGAGACACACTTACAGGAAGTATGTGTTGGGCTTGTGGTGCTGCCTCATGTGCTCCATGAGCTGCTGCATGCTGGGAAAGGAGCCGTTGCATCCGATTGAGGAGCAAAGGAAGCCCTTCCCTGAGAGGAGGGACAGAGACAGCGTTCACACACAGCAGGAGAACCTCATCGGAAATAACGCGACATGCATTAACTCATTCCACCATCCTCCACACCAGGGAGGGACAGAGGATGGTGAAACAACAGATGTGTTTGGGGCCAACCTGGGAGGGACTGCGTGGGCATGTGTTTCTGGTGGTCCTGGATGTGTCTGCCGAGGCTGTCGCCGTCGGCATAGATCCGCTGGCAGCCGTACAGCGGGCAGTTCATTCTCTGGCCTTTAGGAAGATCAAACAACAGCTTTCTGTCGAGCTCACGTCACCTGTCTGTAGTTATCCAAGTGTTCTGTGGTTCCTACCTAATCCTTCACCATTCAGAGAACCCTGAGCTTAGCACCACAACCTAGGCCCCGTGAAAAGACAGCACTACCAACCTTGGTTGTTATGTAGTGCAACACTCATCACGGCATTGCTATGGTGATCACGACAGGACCCGTTTTGGCCCATTGTCAAGCATTTTATCATCAAATTAAAATACCATTCTGCAAGCAATTGAAGGCTTAATTGCCATGTTCAATTACATATTACATTATTTAACATTACTGCATATTTTTACAAAGCACTGTGAAAACTGAGTTGTCAGAAGAACACTGAAGCCGGGAGATCCGCCGAGACAAGAGTTCAAATGAGAATTCAACTGTAGATCCTAATTACATTTGCAGAACCCATACTCCGATTTCTTTCTCCTTCCATTCATCAAATCACTAAGCTGTGTGGTTGTTTCACCTAGTTCTTATAATGTATGCACTGGATTAAAGTGTCTACTAAATATGTAAACTGAAAGCGTAAACTGAATATTCCTTTGCATGTACCATTCATAAGCATATTACACTCATATGTATCAATAATAGTCAATGCTTCTACCATCCTGTTCATACTCCCCATCATACTCTTTCAAAAATGCTAGTTTAAATTTGTTATGAATAACACTGCCAAACTTGCTATATCTATCATTTCAATACTACTATCAATATTGCTGCTAGTTCACAGTACTCTTTTTGAACTGCTGCTATGTACAGTGTTATGTATAGTATTGCTTTATCCTCTTGCTTTATTTTGGCTGTGTATATATATTTTTCTTCATTCTCACTACATCGTTGTAGTGTGCTATGCCACCATTCATAAGCTTATTACTCATATGTATCTATAATATTCAATAATTCTACAGAATTGCTGCTAGTTTAAATTATGTATATTACTATTATACTTGCCTTATCTATAATGTTCAATACTACCCAGATTGCTGCTAGTTTCTAGTACTCTTTTTGAAACTGCTACTAGTGTACAGTGTTATGTATATTGTTGATTTATTTTTTGTCTGGCTATATTTCTGATTATATATTCTTCTTAACTCTGACTAGGTAGTTGTCAGGTGCCATGTCACAAGATTTTGTTCGGTGCATTTGACAAATAAACCTTATATTTAAATAATATATATCATACAATCATATATTAAGTAAAGCCAAAAGCAGCACCTTTTAATCTGACTAAATTAATTACTGGTATTACTCCACACTACAAGGTACAGCATAGTAAACGTTAAATTACTAATCTTTACAACGACTACTCCGCCTACGGAGATCACAATTAATAGGGATCCTATAGCCTGCTTTTATAATTCGACTATTTGATATGAGATGCGGGTCGTACGGACCGTACTGTTAAGAATAAGTCCACTTCTACATGTAGAACGCATTCGTTCATTTTTCCCAGTTATTTAAGGGGTTAGTCAACTGAGAACCAAATCATTGTTTCCACGCCACAAGTTGCGCGACGGAGTACGTGCGCTTTAGCGCGTTCAGTTCAGACTACAGGGGGGGGTGAACTAAAAACTCAGCCAGAGTCTAGCAAAATCATCCCAGCGTTTTTGTTTTTAATGTAGTCACCTTAAGTATTGCTAAAAAAGCTGCACGAATGACTATTCGTGGTATCATGGTACTGATTAAGACAATTTGCATGCCAGCTTCATTAAAACTAATGAGCATGCTTGTTTGTTTATATAGGTAGCTAGCTAGTTGTGCAAATGTTTCGACAAGGAATTGGGTGAACCTTGGTTTGTGTTGCTAGAGGGCTGCAGTTGAGAAGCCATGCCTGTAGACATAATGGCGGTGTTGGTGACAAGGTAAGTAGGAAGGTGACGAGGAGCAGTCGATAACAGTCTCTTTAGTTCAGACTACCTAAAACAAAAGAATCCACGCTGTTATATCAATAAAACGGACATTTTGCACGTTTGCCATGCATACTGACGTTAGGTAGAAAACTAGCTAGTCAATTATATTTCGTCAGGTTCAAAGCAGTTGCTGACGTTATTTGGTTACAGCAGACTTGTTTTTAAAAATATCTCGTTATGCTTAACGCGTTAGCTAGCAAAACAACATTCTATTATGAAAATTGAGATTTAATCAGCCAAATAACACTTACCATAGCCCATTTGAAATTAGTATTTTCAATCTAACCCTTGCCAATTTAACAATAGAAGCAAATCATACGCGTAAAGCTTTTTATTTTTTTACGAGGGGTTGTTCCGTGTTTTTGTTTCCGGTATCTGGAGGAAGTGGTTTTCAAAACTGATAAACAGATAGAGGGCGCTCTATTTTAAAATAATTTTATGTTACGCGAGAGATGATGGACGCATGCAGTTGAAGATCAGAGACAAGTTGGTTTGACTTTGAGTCCCTGGTAGATAACTATAGATTTTAGATGTAGGCTAATCTGTTTGGTCAGGCCAGTTAACAGTTCGGTGTGTAATCGATTTTTCACAGAATCTGCATTTGGTGATGTAAACTCTGTTATTGTTTTGACCAAATCTGTAATACAAATCAGTGGTCAGTTGACGATGGCGGTTTCTTAGAAATGTTTCTTAGCTTCATATAAAGTTATTTATAAAGTTGTTCTTTATACAGAACCTACAAACCTGCATGTATGTTTTGATGCACTTGGCTATTTGGATTCTCAAAACAAAATATTTCACAGCTATTTGTTTCAATGTTCTGTTATGTATTTCCACATGCTAGAGGAAACCTTTTTTTTTTTTTTTATTCTATTTAAATTACAATAAGTGCATTTTATCTGGATTTTGTTGTAACGTGCCAAATGTTCTGTAATCGCGGTGAATTAATATGCGTCCATGATCCATCAGGTGGCGCCTGAGCACATTACCCACAGTTCTGTTTTTCTGATT
Source organism: Esox lucius (assembly GCF_011004845.1). Taxonomy (NCBI): domain Eukaryota; kingdom Metazoa; phylum Chordata; class Actinopteri; order Esociformes; family Esocidae; genus Esox; species Esox lucius. The sequence continues at coordinate 34,920,580 of NC_047571.1, forward strand.
ATATGGCGTAACCGCTGAGGATCGTAACAAAACCAAAGACTTAGTGAGTGGCAATATTTACAAGGAAATGTCAATACTAGACAGTCCTGTCAACTCCTTGGGTAGCAATCTCCTGAAGTCCTCTTAGAGCAGATACTACGTCCAAAATGGCAGGTCGGGCTGTGATCTAACGCAGTGAACAGGGCACCATTGGGATATGTATCAAAAAGTGGAATAGTTCGTCGAAGACTTGTCATGTGTAGGCCTACGTCATTTGGTATAGCCTGGCGCTTACAACTCCAGGTTTGAGGGTTCGAGACTCATTGAAATGAAAATATATAAACTCTTTTGAGCTTCTGTGGAATTAATATAAGAACAAAACATGTGTCTGGGTGCACAGCGTTGATCGGCCTGGGTTGTTACCTTACTAGGAACCACTTTTGATTAGGGCCCATTGGGCCAAAGGTTGTTTTTATGTATAAGAAATACACCAGCATTTAGAATCCAAATACAATATGGGGGGATAGAATTGGGATTTTGTCAACTGACCGTTATTAAATGTGTATGACATACGGTATATTCGTTTGATCTTTGTATTTATGAACCACACAACAGGCCCTATAGCTTGATAATGCCAGAAAAACACGTGATGAGTCACTATGTCCCTCAGACGACGGTATCGACGGACACAGGTGCAATACAGGCGTACTGTCCACTATTTTCTCACACGGCTCCGAACCATCAGGCAGCCGGTGGAGCGAGATGAGTTTACACAACAGACGTCATGCGGGTCCCTCGCGTCAAATTCTGTTCCTGGAAAAAGCAAGTTGAAGCCATTTGTAGGGCATTGCAAAGACGTGGCCTTAAGGCTAGTTTGTAAGCGCCAGCTATGATAATGGAATTAAAAGACCCGTTTCTGTCATGTAGGCTACTGCATGATTAGAGTTGTTTTCACGACACTAACAGAATGCGGATGTTATTCTCCGCTAAGCAGATAACCTGTCCTTAGCCGGTCCCTGCGATCTCAACTTGGATCTCAGTAACTGATTAGTTAGAACGGTTCTTGGCTGAACATTTGGAATCCTCAGAGTAGTTGAACTCTTGCTTTAAGACACAAGCTGTTCTTGCCAAGTTGGATATTTCAAAACATTTTTTTAAGTATTAATATGGGCGAGACGTTCCACAACACTGCAAACGGGGCAGTAACATATCTGTGTCCAATCACATCAAGACATTTGCCCCTCCCTGGCCCCTACGTCGGCGTTCTCAATAACATCACGGGTTAGAAAAACTGTTCTTCGCTCCTAGAAACATGCCGTAAAAGTCATGTGATTGCTAGGCTGAGTTCCTGAAAAGTGTTGCGTAATTCCGGGTTGTCTGTCCAGTTTTTAAAGTTCATGGATGCTGAACCTAGCCTGAACGCTCCACTCTGCTGCCGACATCATGAGCATGTGCATTTGGAAAACAGGCTTCTTGTTTGACTTGATGATTTCAGAAGTATTTATGCCGGCAAACTCTGAAAGTTGTAGTTTGGAGCGGTTTGGATCAAACCTTATGATGGATGCAAATACTTTATTTCATCTCCACCTCTTCTGCCATTACAAGCAGCAATGCACAGTAATGCCACAACAGCCGTGAAATACACTGAGTCTCCAGCACCAACCTATTCAGTAAACATAATACAACTTCTAATGGAGTAAAGGGAGTGGAATGTAAGCTAGGGAAAATGTGCAAACAGGCTCAAATGCATTTACATTTCCCACTTAAATCACTAATCAGAATGCAGATCTATCACTTATTCGAGAACTTGCCAGCAACGTAACAGGATTAAAGTTGACAGTGGTGCAGTGCCCCCACTGGTGGGATGTGGTAAGACATCCTGACTCAGGTCTTCTATTGTCAAGGCCTTTCAATAGGAATGTATTGCCGTGTGTTACCATAGCATTCAGCTAATACAGTTCATACTTGGGATTCCCCAGCTGCCTGGATTGGAGAAACTCACACAGAAGCTTCTGGATCTTTAATGTGATGCTTAATTCCAAAATATACAGATCCACAGCTAATGCCTCTCATCAGAACTGTGTAAAAATTAAAGTGTTTTTCTTATACAATAACTTATATTCTTTGTTTAATAACATGTATAATTATGAACAGAGACATCGATTTTAAGCTATTTGGTCTGACTGCAGCATCCTGAACTGTCCAGGGGGCGTTTCCTAACAGTCAAGGAATGCCCCTTCTTTCCAGGCATCGTGGTGTGGGATGGAGGCCAGTTCAGATGAGGTAACATCAGCTGAGGCGTCTTGACATGTCAGTAAGTGGCGTGCCATGGTATTCTTCCTGATAATAGTTCTCTTACACTTGGGGCAATGAAAATGTCCAACTGTCCTACAGAGCAAATTGCATTTGCAAATCTTCTTACCTAGAAGAACACAACAGAAATTAGTGAAGCACACAAGAATAACAATAATATCTCCAGGACTACACTGTGAGAACATCATACCTTTGAAAGACAATGCATTTTTTAAATGCACATTTATATGACGCTTTAATCTTGAGAGAGCAGTCGGTTTAAACTGAAGACAAAGTGGACAGTGGAACAATTTGCAGCAAGTGGTGCATCTTGGGAGTGACGGTTGAGAATTATCCGGAACAATGGAATGGTGCTCTTTCGCAAGGGGTTCATCACTGGAGAGACACTTCTTTTTCCACTGCTGACCATCCTCTCTATCTGCTTCTGGCCATGCCGTCCGGAATGCCAGCTCCACCTGTTGAAGAGGTTTCCTCTGTCTCACTACGCCCCCCCCCAGCCCAGCCCTGCACTCTGTCCAGAACCTAAACCTGTCTAATCCGTCAGGCGGCACCACAGAGTCTGGGCCGTGGTACCGTTGGATGTGGTTCTTGAGGCTGAAGTTGTAGCTGAAGCTCTTGTGACAGTGCCGACATTGAAATGGTCTCCTCCCAGTGTGGACACGCACATGTGACTTCAGCCTGCTGGCCTGAGCAAAGGAACGCTGGCACACCTGGCAAGAGGGAAAGGCAACATAGACTTAATACGATACTTCTGCTTTAAACTATTTATTTTTGCCATCAGATTTCGGATACTTCTGAGCCTGAAGAGGACTAACGCTGGTACCTGGCACTTGAAGGGCTTGACGTCACTGTGCGTCCACGCGTGCCTCTCCAGAAGGCGACCTTGGTTGAATTCCTTGTAACACACGTGACAGATGTGCCTCTTGGACCTGTGCTCTTTGAGGTGACGGCTCCGAACAAGGATGTTGTGAAACTTGAGCGTGCACTCTGAGCAGCTGTAGGGGGGCTCCTTCTCTTTGAACCTGTGGCCCTTCTCATGAGTCAGCTTGTCCAGCCGCGTCGTGAAGGGCTGGAGGCAGAACTTACAAGGGAATGAGTAGTCCTGGCTGTGAAGCTTCTGGTGCAGCATGAGGCCAGACTCGCTCACGAAGAGCTTGCCACATTCTTGGCAGCAGACTGTGAAGTTGTGTTCACACCGTCGGTAATCCTGCAGCCGGGTGGAGTACAGGATACCGCATTCCGGACAAAGGATCATGGGAGGTTTCTGCTGGGTGCTGCCTGGTTCTCTGGGACCAGCGACTAACCCCTGCTGGTCTGTCTGGGAAGATGGTGGAGACGATCCATGGCCGTCTTCCACAGGGATGTCCAAACGAATCCCTCCTGTAGGCTTCTGCCAAGGTGCCCCCCCCCCTGGGTGGTCCGTTTCCTCTTCCTCTCGGTCAAACTCTGAGGCATATTCCATCGGTCCCTCTGCTTTAAACATTGCTTTCTCTACGCCCTCTACCTCACACAAACCGCCAGCCTCTACCTCACACAAACCGCCAGCCTCTACCTCACACAAACCGCCAGCCTCTACCTCACACAAACCGCCAGCCTCTACCTCACACAAACCCAACACCCCTGCAATCCCAGTGGAAGCTGAATGTTTCTGGTCTATTTCTCTGTCCATCTGAGAGCTCTGGCAGTCAGATTCTTCATGCTCTATGTAGAATACTTTCCCCTCGTTAGAGGGACCTGGATCAGCGCAGTTCTCCAGCTGTTCACTTACTCTGGATGTTCCCTTGTTCTCCTGTGAGGACAGGACCTCCTGTGAAACATCAAGCAAGAAAATAGCCACTTCAGCATCTGTGGACAAAGATTTCCTCTCCTTGAAGTCCCTCCATCTGGAAAAAGCTTCTCCGATATTGATGAAATGTTTGGAATTGTTTGTTAATTTTCTACACTCAGGGTCTCTATCAGGCTCCATTTCCAGTACCAAATAATTTTTACTGATCACGCTTGGACAGAGGGATGTAGCAGGTATAGACAATACTGATTTGTTGGATGATGCAGAGTTGTTGCATGATTCAGCGTGAACAGAGGCCAGTTCGGATGAGGTAACAGGAGCTTTTTCACACGACAGTAGGTGGTGTGCCATCGTATCTTTCCTAATGATAGTCTTCTCACACTGGGGGCAGTGAAAATGGCCATCTGGCCTGCAGTCTAAATGGCATTTGCAAATCTTTTTACCTAGAAAAAGTGAGACATAAATGAGTGAAGCACATCTTTAGAGGAATGAAAAGACATTCCATGAGACTACCTTATTAGTGTGACGTACCTCTGAAGGACAATGCATTTTTAAGATGCACATCTATGTGACGCTTTAATCTTGAGAGGGCGGTCGGCAGAAAGTAAGGACAAAGTGGACAGTGGAACAATCTGCAGCAAGTGGTGCATCGTGGGAGGGCTGGTTGAGAATTGTCTGGGACAATGGAATGGTGCATCTGAAACAAAGAACTTAATGTAAATACAATAATAATGAGATTGTCTCCATGTGAATCTTTACATACAGTTGTATGGCGCCATTTATACTGGAGTTAAAGTAGTGTTACAGTTGGACTTGAGATACAACACAATATATACAAACAAACGTCCATAATCAATTAAACACGTCTAATCCATCGTAATCTTCTAATTATACTGTTATCAACTCCAGCAGTTTCTGCGGTTACCTTTTTTAGATCGCAAATACGAATTGTTACACGGTGTCATACTCAAAGCCCCCATGTCAATAACTCCAGACTAGCTATTAGCTAGAAAGTTAGCTAGACATGAAACGTTATATCGGCTGGTTATTTGTTTTTAGAAGTTGCATTCTTTACCTTGGTATTCAATTCCCCACCAATAATTACTTTGTTAGCGCTTTGGACGCAATCCCAAAATTATATAATGTATCTGCTCCAGCTTGTCTCTGAGGTGTAACGGTCGTTATCATCTATAACTACAGCAGTAAACCCCGCCTAAATAATAATATTGTTAATCTGATGCTAAATCTAAACCTTAAATTAAGTCATCAACATGGGTTTTGTCTCCAATTTGACGATGTTTCTGTAACGTCTGACTGACATTAGAATCTGATTTAGTGGCTATAGAATCTAATGGAAACCGTGGTAAACAGAAAACATGTCTTCCGCTTTCGTCTCATCCTAAAGGGAAGTAGAGTTCAACTCGGACTTGTGAAATTCCAATAATGATCTGCTTTTATCCTAAAAAAAAATCGTCTTAGATTGATAATTGATCTATAAGCATAACGTTTCTACCCAGAAATGTTTTATTAGGAATTACAAATATATTTCGTATAAAAACACATCTTTATTCTAAATTGGTTGTAAATTGACATTTTCCTGGTGAAGCGGATAGGCTCCCACAATTTGTAAATAGTAAAAAACGATATACTCTCACTTAAAAAATAATAGAGCAATATGTTCTTTATTTCTGAAAGATTGTAATAGATCGACTCTTTATCTAAAAGCATATCCTCAGTGTCAGGTTTTCTTATGTAAATATTTTATGGCAATATGCGTACATTTTTCATTTGTGTGACTTTTCAGTTTTTTTTGGGGGGGGGGGGTGCTGCCGCGATATGTTGATTTCAAGAAAGTTTAATTTAATGAAATAAAATGTTCCTAAATGTAAATACTTAAAGGAAAAACTATATTATTTATTTTCGTCAAAAGCATGTGAACAGAACAAGTATTATACAAGATTCAACAAATAATAAAGCGAAAAAATATTTCACCCCTGTCTTTTTCTTTGTTAATTGTATGTTTGTTCTGGCTTTGTGATAGTGTTTTTTACATCCTGTTATACTTGTTATTCCTCTGTGCTTTTGCGTAGTAAAAAATTAGAAAAAAAAATCTGCAGCTGGATCCCTCTCGAATGCTCTAGACCAGACCGCTTTAGACCGTACATGCAGAAACAACCGATACGTGCAAGTTGCATGGTTTCACTGCAGTTGCAGACGAGGGAGTTCCATTTATAGGGTTCTATCAAGCTGATCTGCAAGGCGCCGGACTATAGTCCTGGCAACTGTGATGAGAGAAGAATGCAGTTCCAAAATCGAGAATCTGTGTTGCCCGGTCACGTTGTCACGAACAAGTCAGCATGGTGCATCATCGAGAAATATAAATCATGTGTTCATAAAATGTGTACGTTTTTCGCATTTGACAGAAAAATCTTATCCATAAAAGTTATTATAAAGCAGTGCTTAACCACAAAATTCTGCTTAATATTCCATGTCTCTGTTTGACACACTTATGGGATTTGAACGGGACCTCGGTTCAAACTCAACCAGTAGGCAGGCTTGCTCTAAAACGAATGCAAAATATTTACTCAATTTTAACTGTCTACATGGGGTATCTTTGGTCATATAATCAAATACCCTCAACAAAAAATGTCGCTCCGCCCACCTGCGCGAGTAATCCTATCGCGTGAGCCCATATGTTGTTTTGGTCTGTGTTTACTGCGGGCTGATTGGTTAAACCAAGGTAGTGTGGGTGAAGGATAAAGCAGAGAGATTATAAAAGCCCATCCCAACCGCTTCTCTGAGCTTCTCGAAATAATCGTCGCTCGAGCAACGCAGTGCCTGGCAGAGGGGGCTACCCGAACGGCTTTAAGGCTGGAGTAATACAGGACAATAACGGGGTAAGGAAAATGAACTAGAATTTTATTATATGAAAAAGTTTGGGAAATCTTCCGTACGAATACGTTGACGTTGTTATAGTCTTCAATATATTTTTTTAGGAACTTCACATAGATTGCGATGTAGCAGTAACGTTAGCATGACGTGTTTTAAACACAATGGACGCCTAGATTGCTAACTCGGTCTACACACAATAATACATCTTCGGGGAACGTCATTTACCCATTTTTATGTACTTTTAACTGACACAAATCTATCCGAATGGGATTTCAGAACTTCGCAAGATATTTTAACCGAATAGCAAAGTTATTTAGCGTTAACTAACGGTTTGTGATATCACGGTACTCATTGATTTTGGATGTGTGGTCTAACGGGCTGAAGCCATCGCTGCTCGGCCACCGTTACACTTCAAACCACCTAATGTGAGTCCTCTTATGTGGGTCAGCAAGTGACACATGTTTTACTCATTTTACGCAGGAATCCCGTTTAAATGAGCGCATAGCCATCTAACCACCCATGTCCAGGCGACCAACGGACCACAACTACTAGCTGCGGTGTCTTCTGTGTCTCTTGTTGGACTACCGTGACAGTGTATACCTAATACTAATTAGTGTATATCGGCCAAATTATCTTCCATCGACGTCCAAAATGGTTCAGATCAAGAATAACACCACAGATTTCCATCGCTCTTTTAAGGTGAGTTGCTGTTTTATTTGTGATATTCTCAGCATTAGTCATCCAAGCGAATTCAAACTTATTTTTAACGGCATGAAGTGAACATCACATTGAGAGCGGCATGAAGTGAACATCACATTGAGAGCGGCATGAAGTGAACATCACATTGAGAGCGGTCTTCACGCAATGAATTAACTATGTTCAGTCCTTTACGTGTACTTGTAGCCCTGTCAGTCAGTATCCCAGACGATGCTATTTCTGTCAATGACGGTCAAGTGTATATCCCTTCCTGGGAGAGTACCTAGTGACAGAATTACTTTTCTGCACAGTGACTCACGTTTGCCCCAGAGTTTCACTGCTGCTCCTAGTTTGAGCCCTGCACTATTCCCACCTAATTATGGACTGGGTGTATGGAAACAGGGGTATTCCGTTTACCCAGGGGTCTAGCTGTCTGAAGAGTCCGTAAGGACAAAATCTGTTCCTAGTCTTGGCCTATGGCGTCTTTCCTGGTGCTCTTTAGGGCTTTGTGCTGTGATAGGAATCTTCTGAGCCTTATGTCAGACGTAAAGCCTTGCCTGGTCATGTCTCGTTCTTCACTCAGGGCCAAAACCCTTTCGATTCGGAGGATTACACCAAAACAGGCTCCCATCTCCATGAGTCAAACTTCAATTTTGATTGTCCCCCAAGACCTGGTAAGTCCCTGGCCTTTTGGTCTAGTTCCCTTTTCACTTTACTGTCCCTTATTGACAACACACACACACACACACCCGGACATCTAATATGCAGTGACCTTGTTATGAGTGTATGATACCATCTCTGCCAGACAAAGTACACTTCTGATTAGTGATAAGGGGCTGGTGTACCATGTAGTTCTGTTTGTCACCTTGACGTCATAATCTCACCACCCGTTACAACAATATCCAGGTCAACCCGGTTACTGGCAACAACCGCCATCTCAGTCTGTTCTCAGACAAATCTCTTGTCGTCCTCAGTCTTCCTCTGTATTCTGGTCCCTGCTCTGTTTGAGACTCATCCCTTGGCTAGTTGACCTTCGACCTAACGCCTGTGGCCGTTTGCACAATGTCCCTCACCTTCCTGGTGTCTCCCTCTGTGTGCAGAGATGCCGTCCAGCCTGCCGATTGACATCCCCGATGCCAAGAAGAGGAACAAGAAGAAGAAGAAGAGATGCCGGGCGACAGACAGCTTCACAGGACGGTTCGAAGGCAAGTGGACTCGTCTCTAGAACGGGGCCATAATTCACCCTGACCTACATTGCGGGAATTTATGACAATAACGGTTAACGGAAAAGCTCCTTTGAACTCCTCGTCTGTTGCATCCACCAAATGTGCCTTGGAGTATTGCTTAATGATTGTTTAATGATTTACTGTGACAGCATCAATAGTGTTTGCCTCATTGCAGGACCTTGATCAGAATTTGTCCCAAATCTTAGTTTAAGACATTATATTGTGTCAGATGGTAATAGTGTCCATGTTAATGGTCTTGTCATCAGATGTATACAGACTGCAGGATGAGGTGCTGGGAGAGGGCGCCTACGCAGTCGTCCAGACCTGTATAAACCTCATCACCCAGAAGGAGTATGCTGTCAAGGTGTGTATCTCCATCTCTCCTCTGGGGCTTGTGGGGGATTCTGGAATATGCGTTCTGTTGAACTCCAAGATAAGCAAAATGTTATCAATCAAATGTATTTCTGAATCCCTTTTAACAAAGGCAGTTGTAACAAAGTGCTTTTACAAAACACCCGGCTGTGTGTTTACACCTTTATCTGAACAAAGGCTTCAGGCCCCGACCCATGTGGGCCCAAACGTGAGTTCACATGTGCCATAAATATCTAGAAGGAAGGGTAAAGTGCAGTTTGAAGTTGTTTTTGTTAGTCGTTCTGTCTCTGGTCATTATAATGTGGGGCGTGTCTAGGGATTGAGTCTACGGTCAGGGCACGTTTCCGTTAGCTACGTCCGCTTCTGTACGGTCCCGCCGTTAGCTACGTCCGCTTCTGTACGGTCCCGCCGTTAGCTACGTCCGCTTCTGTACTTTCTGGCCACAGCCTAATCAGACCACAGCCTATTGTGGCCCTAGCTGACCAGAGTTGTTGTATGCTGTTATCAAACATCGATGTGATGCCTGGGGTGCACTGGCTCCCTATTCAGACTGCTGGGAAGTGTTCATATGTTAACGCGGCACAATTTAAAGTTGTACAATGCTGGACTGAGTTTCTATTTACTTTTGGCGTCTTGTTTCTGGCTCCGTTGTTATATTGGTGAAGTGGTTCATTGCATTGTGTTCTGTGTCTAGTCTAAAGTCTGCAAATTGTAAGGGGTTAAAGCGCTCGCGCGTGTGTGGCAGTGGGTTGTGAGGGGTTAATGTGCTCGTGTGTGGCAGTGGGTTGTGAGGGGTTAATGTGCTCGTGTGTGGCAGTGGGTTGTGAGGGGTTAATGTGCTCGTGTGTGGCGGTGGGTTGCTTTAAGCCCTCGGGATAGTCCCATATCCATGGAGCCTTTGTCCTGCAGCAGCTGCTAACTCAGCAGAGAAACCTCCTCTTATGACTGTTCGCAACCTCGGCTGGACCTCAGTGAGCCAATCACAGCCCAATGGGGGCAGTCCAGTGCTCCCCTTTCATTCCTCCTATTCGCTGACTAATGGCAGGGAACAGAATGTGCAGCTTGCGGAGCCAAAAACAAAGCCGAGGGAGAAAAGAGGAAGAGGTTACGAACCAGGGAGTGCTGGTGTTTACCTAGGATTTTTCTCACTGGTTCCAGCCCAAATGCCATCCTATTCCCTTCATAGTCCACTACTTTTAACCAGAGCTGTAGTCTGATATAGTGTACTATGTAACAGGGTGCCAATTGGAACAATTGAATGTTCTGCACGTCTACCAGAGGTCATGTTCTACACGTCTACCAGAAGTCATGTTCTACACGTCTACCAGAAGTCATGTTCTGCACGTCTAGCCAGGCCTGTTTTCTTGTTGGCTGTTAGTGTTGATTCATCTGACGCACCCAACTGGCAGTTCCTTCTACTGTTATGAAATATCCCTTTTTAAAGCACTTCAACTATGTGGTTACAGCTGCAACTTGTTCTCTCTATGGATAATAAAAGCATTGTTAAATCTTTTTTATTTAAAGCATCTATTTGAATGTGATGACTTAGCTGGGCTTTTTCTAAAATCTTATTGCCCCATTTTTGCCTTTCCATTTGTAAAAGCTTGTGTTATTGTTTTGTAAGTCTGTGTAGCTATTGTTAGTGATCTGCTGCTGTCTGTTGTAGGCCTGCCTTCTCAGACAGATGGTTGGGGGAGGGAGGGGGAGGGGTACAACGGCACCCTTTCTCGTCTATTCACTGTTTGACCTCGGCCCAGACAGTCTGCATCAGCTGTCTACATCAATCTGCATGAGTGCGAACAACAGACCCGTTAGCCCATGGTGTTAGCATCTGTTGGTGTTAGCATCTGTTGATTCCACTGACTACAGCAGGTTAAACACTGGCTTAGGTACCCACGGGCTAGCCATCATAAACTTTTACTGACCAAGTTTTCCCATTCAGAATCTTATTTACATAACTCTAAACCTGACCTTAAACCCAAGCCTAAAATAAAAAATGGTGCGCTTGTGGTCATGTATTCCCAGACTGTAATGCAAGAAGTCTGACAGCTCTGTGGACTGCTGATTCAGACTCTGGCTTAGTGTCTGTGTACTAATCTCTGACGCCCATTCAACGCTCGCTTGGCTGCCCTCAATGGGTGCCCTGCCCCTTAAGAAAGACACTCACCCCTGACATGGGGGGGGGATGGCCGGTGCGCGTCTGGTGGGATTAATCAGAACAGCTTCTGTTTGAGAGGTTTTACACATTCAATGGTTCTGGTTGGCGGTACTGTGCTCTGTAAGGAGTAAAGGGCTCTAGGCAAAATGTCTGGAAGAGCAGGGCTTTGGAGCTCCATGCAGTTCTATTCTTTACCAGTGAGCTTAACGCTTTGATAGACATTGTTGACTAATGTTGTTGTAATTCCTACGCTCTGTTCTGTTACTGTTTAGCTGTATAGGAAGTAATGATTATTCTAGTAAGAACCTTTCCATTTTGTGTTTGGCTGGTAAATCATATCCTCAGGAAGATGGTCATCCCTTCTAAACGTGACCGTAACTCTAATATGGAACTGAATTTGGCTGTTGGATGTGTTTTTCCAGATCATCGAGAAGCGTGTGGGTCTCAGCCGGAGCCGCGTCTTTCGGGAGGTAGAGATGCTCTACCAGTGTCAGGGTCACCGGTAGGTATGGCAGCCCCGCTGGGACACCGAGCTAAACCTTGGAACACGAAGGTGCTCTTTACTGACACCACAAAACTTGACCATGACTCTTCTCTCTCCCCCAGTAACATTCTGGAGCTGGTAGAATTCTTTGAGGAAGATGACAGATTCTACTTGGTTTTCGAGAAGCTCCGAGGAGGTTTGTGGCTGTCATTAAGACATGCATGCTAAACCCAACACCCTTGACCACCACAGCCATGGATAAATGCTGTCCCAATCCCCAGTGGAGATATGAAATGCATTCCAACCAGTTGGAGTTATTCTTAACCACTGCCCCCCCCCCCACGGTCTATTGTAGGTTCTGTGCTGGCTCACATCCATCGCAGGCAGCACTTCAGCGAGCAGGAAGCCAGCTACGTGGTGCGGGACATCGCAAGCGCTCTGCACTTCCTGCACGACAAGGGAATGGCCCACCGTGACCTGAAGCCTGAGAACATCCTGTGTGAGCACATGGACCGGGTGAGTCCACGCCCCTAACCACGGTTACCCAACCCCGGAGTTCAACAGACTAGGCCCAAGGCTTCCAGGTCCGGGACCCGAGTCATCATAACGTTATGGTCCGGTTCATGTTGTTATGGTAACAAGCAGTCTAGAATCTCGCAGTTTATTACTGTGACCTACTGAAGGGTAAATGAAATGTGGACGGTCTTGTTTCACAGCACTCATGAGGGTGAGAGCTGGTCATCTCCCTTGACAGGACCAGACTGACTGGAGGTGTGTGGGCAGGCTAACCGGTATGTTCTCCTGTGTAGATTTCCCCGGTGAAGATCTGTGATTTCGACCTGGGCAGCGGGATCAAGCTGAACAGCGACAGCTCTCCGATCTCCACTCCTGAACTGCTAACCCCGGTGAGTCGCTGGACAGCCTTCAAACCGTCCTCTTCCTCATGTCCTATATTCCACCTCTGGCCATGTTTGGCCACCACTCCCTTGTGACTATTGGCCTGTTCCTCCCCAAGTTGTCTTTTGCAATCGGTTGTCAATAAGCCAAAAATGAATAACGTCACTAAGTGCCCTAAACTTTAATTTCCCCGGACCCTGCTCCTATTTGTATCCTCAACTACATGCGTGTTGGCCTGAACAGTCTGTTTACCAGGCTAGATCCCTGGGTTTCATCTACTGGGCCTCGAAGTGTGTCGAGTATTTCATCAGACTGGAGCAGAGGGTTTCGTCACATCAACGTCTAACTTTTAAACGGTTCCATTCCTGTTGCCAAGGGACTGTAAAGAATGTTCTGCAGAAAGAGGGACAAACATTCTTCTGTTGTGGATCATAGGTGCTGGGGATGGATCTGTTTTTGTTTGATCCATCCTATTCCTACTCTTTTCTGACCTATTAGAAGCTGTTTATTCACTCTGCGTCAGGGTTACAGCAGACTACCCCCCCCCCACCCAACTTCCTCCTGTCCCCCTCTCGTTCAGTCTCCCTGTCCCCCTCTCGTTCAGTCTCCCTGTCCCCCTCTCGTTCAGTCTCCCTGTCCCCCTCTCGTTCAGTCTCCCTGTCCCCCTCTCGTTCAGTCTCCCTGTCCCCCTCTCGTTCAGTCTCCCTGTCCCCCTCTCGTTCAGTCTCCCTGTCCCCCTCTCGTCTCTCACCATATTTCAGATTTGTTTTTCTCCCTGCTGTTACTAACCAGTTCTGGGCTTCATTCCAAGCCCCACCCCCTAATGTTGTAACCACATTGTGATAGGCCGGGCCGGCGGGAGGGAAGTGGGAGTGCCAGCTGAACTGTTTCACCTCAGTGCTGCTTCAGTGTCTGTCCCAAATGAACACACACTCCTTGTGACCAGAGCCCTTTGGGTCCTAGTGGACTAGACAGGGACTAGGGTACTATTTGTGCTGTGGCCAGTCACAGGACTCCAGCAGTGTTTGTTCAGGGTTCTAGAGGGAGCTGTACAGGAGGCAGGATATTACTGTTTGGCTGCAGGCATCAACAACCCCCAACAGTCAATGAATATAAGTGTTTACTCACACTTGCACGGGGCATTCCGGCATGTTCCAGCAGAGCTTAGGGCACGGGGAATTGACGATAAACAGGCGTAGTTCCTGCTCTGCTCTGGCTTCAGTGGGTTGTGGTTCCTTTCTCCTGTTTTGATATTCTGGGCTCCAGTGGTGGGACCTGAACTCCCAGGACGGATGCTTTCACCCCAGTGAGGGGTGGTGGCGGGCGCTATCGTGTCCTGGAAACTCCCTGGTTCACCATGTTGCAGTTGAATCTGTTCCATCTTCCTGCCCCTCTCACTGTGCTAAATGGTTGTGGTGGGAACAGTTCTGTCTGATTCCAGGAATCCTTCATCTGACATTCCAGGAAAAACCTACAGTTGGGCCTTAAGGAATGTTTCTGTCAATGTGGCTTTGAAAAAGCTGCCTTCCGGTACCTCCCAGCCCCAGCTAGCAGGCCTTCTAATTAATGAAGGCCTTGATAAACTGGTATTAATGCAGGGGCCTGTCTCTGGGGGTGACCAGCTACATGCTTCCTGACAGTGGTCTTGTATCGTTTGCTCTTTGGACCCTCCACACTACGTTTGGTATTTACAGGTAGGAACGTTGAAGGGGAGCAGTCCGGTACCATGGACAGACCGCTGGCCAGGGCCCTGCTCCTCTGGAGCTGCAGAAGCCATAGGGTCTAATACTGGAGTTTTGGGGCTCAGGCAAGACATTGACATGGCTCATCAGTTTGGTAGAAGTTCCTGATCTTCAGTGTCATCTGCGAAGGCTTGATGACTGGTGTCGTACTTAGGGTTTTGGATTTTCTTACTGGCCTGGTTTCTGCCTGGAACAGAGTGCTGTCCTTAATGTGTTTACCTGCTGTGGTCTGACAGGCTGGTGTCACCTGAGCAAGGCCATGTGATCTACTTCACCTCCCTGCCAGCTTTCAAAGTGAAGTGTCATCTGGACTGGCTGGTTTTCCTTGGCTGCTTGTTTCTCAGAAGTCATCCATTCCTCTGTCATGTTATGTTCTTCCTGCCATGTTCTCTCTTTTTTTGTCATACTCTGAACTTTGAGGTTTTTCTATGGGTCGTTTTAAGCATTTTTGGAGCGTCACTAGAACGGTATGGAGACAAAGTGATGGTGAAGGTTTGATGCAGTATTTAGAAGGCACATTATGTAATTGTGTGCTATTTGGACAGCCTTGCACTAATGTAATTAAGTTAATTAGTCATTTTGCAAAAACAACGGTGTCATTGGCAACGAAATGCTTGGGTTCCAAAAACCAACACACCAGTCCAGGCATGTGCAATAGAATAAAAATTGTATATAAGAAACATAAACGAGCAATAAAATGGTGGTAATAGTATTGAGGTAGAGCTTGGAATAAAGCGGCCTTCCTCATCCACGCCATCCTGAGTCTTCCATGATGTGTAGAACTGATGAGGGAGTGTGCTATAATTAGCAGTCAGGGACCACAGGAGAGCTCTCGGCTGGTCCCTCTGCCAGGTAACACACTGACTCACAGCTTGTATAACAGGCAGAATAAATGGCTGCAGGGACGTGTTCCTGTCTCCTTCCACCACTACATCACGTGCCGGGTCCCTTTGCCCAGATCCCTGCTTGGTGGTTTTCTACGGTCCCCAACACCTAACGGCCGCCGTAATGCCGGTCCTCCTGCTGGTGTGAACGTCATAGACGTTTGCTGTGTAACCTGCTGATGGAGGCTTGTTTCTGCTCTCTCACAGCCTCTACATCTCCCTGTTCACAGTACTATTTCTTGGCTTTTAGTGCTTCGTGAATGGCAGAATTTCTGGACCAAGGCTGCCCAACCCTGTTCCTGGAGGTCTACTGTCCTGTAGGTTTTCTCTCCAACCCAATTTGTGACAAAACGGATTAAGCTTTTCATCCAGCTAATTACTAGAATCAGGTGTGCTAAATTAGTTGGGGAGAATCTACAGGACATTAGATCTGCAGGAACAGGGTTGGGCAGCCCAGCCGTAGATACTGGTCAAGTAAGGACATTTTTCCTGCCCTCCGGCTGTGTTTGGCTTTAGTTTCAGGAGTTCTAGTTCATGGCCTGGGATTTCGGGGGTTGGGTGTGTCAATAGACCGTAGGCTGTGGGGCCTGCTGGAACAGTTGGTTGCTGACTGACTGAATCAAATCAGGCCACGGGGCTTTAGCCTCACAATGAGTTAATGCCACTGTGCTGGAGCCTTCACAATAAAGCCTGGCTGGGGGAGGAGCCAGACTCATGGGTCTGGATTTGGTAGGATGCATTTCTAATGGTCTCTGTTTTGGTTGGCAGCATTTGGATTGTTTTCTTTTGACCTTTACACATTTTAATGGTCTCTTCTGCTAGTCTTCTGATAATGCAAAAACATTGACTCGGCCCATAAAGATATGAACTCTTAGCCTTCACCCAGCACAGCCAGAAGAGGACTGGCCACCCCTCAGTGTTTGGATCCTCTACAGGTTTCTTCCAAAGTCCCAATCTAATGGAGTTTTTTTATAGCCATTGTGCATCAATCCAGTTGTTGCTTGCTCTGTGGTGTTTTAAGCTGGGTATCTGTTAAAGCATGTTGTGACAACTGCTGATATAAAGGGCTTTATAAAATACATTTGGTCTCTGTGGGTTTTGGTAGTCTGTATTTGTAATGGGCCCTGTTTTGGCTGTATTTCTAACGTGTGGTTCTCCTGCAGTGTGGCTCAGCAGAGTACATGGCTCCAGAGGTGGTGGAGGCTTTCAGTGAGGAGGCCACCATCTACGATAAACGCTGTGACCTGTGGAGTCTGGGGGTCATCCTGTACATCCTGCTGAGTGGATCCCCTCCCTTCGTAGGCCGCTGTGGAACCGACTGTGGCTGGGACTGGGGGGAGCCCTGCCAGGCCTGCCAGGTTAGTCCACACGCCCGTGCACGCAGTCCCGTGCACGCACTCCCACACACTCACTCCCAAGCTAACTGCCGGCTGCATTCAGAGTGCATTATGAACAATGCATACAACTTTTGTTGGACACTTTTGAGGGGCCGTGGCTCATTACGGTAATGTCTCACAGGATGGCTGTTCCAAAAGCCCTCATTATTCTGCACATTGTCCTGGCTGTTGATGTCAGTCCTGTGGGATTAGCTCAGTAAAACTGTGGTCACGTGGGAATTTAGATTAACAGACAATCATTTGTCTGTTGTGCAGCTTTGTTTCAAAGGGCAGGGTGGTTTTTATGTCTGTTGTGGAGAAACCGGCAGTGATTCCTAGCCCTGGTGTCTGTCAGTCAGAACATGACTTATGTAAACATGTTACTAAAGATTGATTTCATCACAGCCAGATGCCCAGAAGTTCACAGTATCCTGTCATCTTCCTCTTTTGTATATCTTTAAGTAAATATGAAACCCTGCAATATCTGGCCTATCATTTCAAAGTTCAAAGTTGTATTTGTCATTACACAGTAACAACGTTATTGGCACTGAAATGCATGATTCCTCAACAGTGCAGCTATAAAGCACTGTTTTAGCCAGTTGAGGCATACCTGGGGTTGTGGATTTCGGAATTGGACATTCCCAGATTTAGGTGTAAATTGCCAAAGAATATTTGGAAAACCTGGAATTTGTGACCGGACACTTCCGTCACCAAAACGAACAATGCGTTTTAAGAATGTCTGTTGACCTCAAACCAGATTGACGCGACAACCATGTCTCCTCAACAGAACATGTTGTTTGAGAGCATCCAGGAGGGGAAGTATGAGTTCCCTGAGAAGGACTGGCACCACATCTCCTCCGGAGCCAAAGACCTCATCAACAGACTGTTGGTCCGAGATGCCAAGAACCGCCTCAGTGCTGCTCAGGTCCTGGACCACCCCTGGGTCCGAGGGGTAAGTAATAGTTCTGACCCTTTCCCTCAATCCTATGCCTGTCACTGAACGGTCCCATGGAGCAGTGTTTCCTGGTGGGAAGGGGTCGGCTAACGGTTTGTCTTCCCCTGGCAGTGTGCTCCAAACTCCATCCCCTCCACCATGCTGAACCAAAGAGGCAGCCGAGCTCAGGACCTCACCTTCTTCGCCGGCCAGGCCGTGGCCGTCACCCGTCAGCTGGCTGAACAGGACGAGAGCGACCGCCAGGAGAGGGAGGAGCGGTGCCAGGAGGAGGGGCTGGAGGAGGGGTCGCTGTCCCCCTCGCCCCATCAGATGACCACCAGCACCACTGCCAGCCCCAGCCCCAGGAGCTCCCTTCACCCCTCGACCTCCGGGCGGGCCCGGCGCAGGAGGAGGCCGCCCCAGATGGGACCGGTTTGTGCCTCGGAGCTCCGACAGCTCCTCACCCCCCTGGTCATCTCAGGGGACTGTGCCTGAACTGTGAAACTGACTGGGAAGCTCTCCCTCCCTCATCACTCCTCCCCCGAAAGCCCTCACTGTTGTCATCTCTAAGCCACACCTGCAATACCTCAGTGGCTTGGACGATGATGACGTGATCGTTGCAGTCCCCCTGCTTACATCAAAGACTTCTAGTCTGAGCCCGGGGAGGTCATTAGAATGCTGAAAAACAAAGGCGCAGTTTATCGGTGAGGGGGGGGGGGCACAACAAATATTTTATTAAAACTCGGACACCAAAGGCTGCTGCTGTTCTGCTTAACCTTGTTCCAGCCGCTGGCTCGGGAGTTGGGTCAGAAAACTCCACCTTAACCAGAAGTGTCCCGTCATGTTACGGAACCGCACAGTGGACCCAGCTGTCCAGGGACACGATGCAGCACAGGATCAGTGAATTTGCCTGTTAACTAGAAGGAGAAAAAAAAACACAAAATGCATGGATGGTTTAAAAAAAAAAAATCTATTTGTTTATAAAATAAGCTTAAAATGGGCGTGGAATAATTTACCGTCCTACAAAACTATTTTGGGATATTCGGGTTGGTCGGCTCCTTGATCCTGTTTTCAGCCCTCTGGGCCGGCTAAGCAGCAGCAGTAGTGATATGGCGTTTAACCAGTTGGCCAGCCCAACGCCCCCTCTGGGAGTCAGCGCTCAGGTGTCTGGACAGCGCTGGGCCTCTAGTCTTTATGAAGTTCCTCCTTGTTTCTGGGACCTATCATACAGTCCACATTACCTCACCATAATTTGATCGGCCCTGAAAACATTGACCCTGTTTACATGTCAGTCATTTAGCAGAGGCTGTTATCCAGACTGAAGTTGGACAAACGTAAGTTGGTGTGTTCAGTTTAAGGTAGCTATGTGGAGCGCAGTAGTGAGCATAGTCCACTCATTTGTGTCCAGACAACCAGCCTTTTGATTGGTCTTAAACCAAGAGTCCCAGCAATGAGGGTGCTTTTAAACCTGAACACAAACTGTTTTCCAACTGATACCTCAGGACCTAGAGATTGAGAGCCAGCAGTTGGACCTGATACCTGCTATTGACACCAAACACCAGCCAGGTATCAAGTTGAGATGGGAAGACTCCGGCTCTTTCAGAACTCCCCTTGGAAATCTGTATTTCTGGGTTTAGATTTTTTTTCCCCCTTTTTTCTTTTACACAATCACATAATTGAGAAGTCATCTGCTGTATGTGGGACGAGTTTTGTTCAAAGAGAAATTTGAGATTTAAAGCCCCTTGGTAACACCTGACGGTGGTCATGCATTTCATTGTGGAAAGGCTGATGACCGTTTTCTAGGTGCAGTCGGGCGGGCTGCCTCTGGGGGGTTGTGGGGGCGGGCTGCCTCTGGGGGGTTGTGGGGGCGGGCTGCCTCTGGGGGGTTGTGGGGGCGGGCTGCCTCTGGGGGGTTGTGGGGGCGGGCTGCCTCTGGGGGGTTGTGGGGGCGGGCTGCCTCTGGGGGGTTGTGGGGGCGGGCTGCCTCTGGGGGGTTGTGGGGGCGGGCTGCCTCTGGGGTTGTGGGGGCGGGCTGCCTCTGGGGGGTTGTGGGGGCGGGCCCCATGATAGCAGGCTATTTCTAGACTGCTGACTAAACATTTGAGATTGGCTTTTATCCCAATGTGGTGTAATCCAAGATGATCAAATGGACCACTTGTGGAAGGACTGCCCAGGGCCCAGTTTTTGTTTGCCCCGTTAGGCTGGTACTGGGGAGCAGTTAACACAGGCCAGCCTAGCTCAGTGGAACCCTATTGGAATGTCCCATGCTGCTATTGAATAAATTACATTTGCATGACCTTAATGAATGCTAATGTTTTTTAAGTTCTCATCAGTCTTTCTGGAAGTCTTAATTGAGGCAATTGAGTCATTTCTGGCAGATTTGGGGGAGCAATCCAAATGAGTTTAAAGGAAGTTAAACAAATGTGAATTAAGAAAACGGTCATGCTTTGATTCAACTTTATTTTTTTTATATACTTTTTTGGGTTTATTCCAGATGTGGGTTGATGCTCTCAAGAACTCCTAGTTTGCAATCTGAATGGCACCCTAATCCCTTTATAAGTGAACTACTTCTGACCTAGACCTATAGGGGTGAGTGTTCACTTATATAGGAAATAGGGCGCCATTTTAGCTGAATATTATTTTCTGTGCCAGGCTGCTGTTTTTTCCAGCCGTGAAGCTTTTCTTTTTTTACGTTTCAACATTGGAGGAAGTACACCGGACGGTTATGCTTTCTTGTTCGAAGAATGTTTGTTTTAAATAGTTCATGTTATTGAACTCTGGTTGAGAGAACTGCATGTTAGAGGAATAGAGAGGAGATTAATGTTGGTATTTAACTTATCTTCATTTTGTCCTTGTTCAGGCAAGATTGCAACAGAAGTTGTCTGTTTTGTTTTTCCTTTGTGCTGGTGTCCAAACATTGTAAAGCAGAATCCTGGACTAGTGTCATTGTAAGAATAACTCCTAATTTAGTTTTGACTTCAGTTCAGCTGAATGTCTGAATGTGGACCACATCTCTTCCTGAGTCTGAAAACACCCCCAAGCAACGTTCCTGCTTTTACTCAACAGAGTAGTCTACATGGCTGGATCCAGGTGTAGCCATGCTCACCTGCCAATCCTGAAATGGCTTTCATTTTGTCAAAACATTCAATTGAGCATCTTCTCATGGACCTCATAATCAAATCTAGTTGTTTATCAGTTTGCTGGTTTCATCCTACTGGGTAGAATAGACCTCAGTGTGCCTGTGTCCCAGCTGAAATTAAGTAGAACAGTGAAATTGAGCATCTTTGTATCCAGGCTCACAGTTGTCACCAGCAGCTTCATAAGCAGTAGAAAAACAAGATGTTGCACTGAAACGGGTTCCTCAGCTGTGTGGACTGCGCCTGTGAGGATGGCTGTATGTTGGCCATTTCCCAAGGCGCCTCTTATTTTGGTAATTTGTCTTATAGTAAGACCTTTCCCTGTGTTGTTTTATGCAGATCCCATTTTACCATGTTCTCTGGTCATTTGCATTCTAAGGACAGCTTCCAACATTCATTTTTGTTAACACATTTTGGTTTAATTCCAAATGATATTTTTGATTCCCTGAGACCTAGAAGTAATGAAATCTCAAACCAAGGGCTCATGTTGAAGGAGCTAGTGTGCATCCCAAATGTCTCTATACATCAGGGCTGTTTCGGTCCTACCTGGTAGTTAATTAAGCTCACCTGGTGTCCCCAGGTTTGAGTCAGCCCAAGTTAGACAAAAACCAGACACACTTTGTCCTTCCAGGGCCAGAGGAGCAGCACTGTCTTCTATAGTGCACAAGTTTAGAAGGGCTGATACAGCCACATGAAGGGAACCAGGGAGTGATTTGGGAGGCCAGTGTTCTAGCCACATAAAGGTCCAAGGATATTTTTGCAATTCACTCGCGCCTTGAGTCTTTCTGTAGCTTGTGGGTGGGCTCAGGGTTGTAATGTGTTCAGATCCAAGATGATCAATGCTTCTGCTTGTTACGATGGTGTCTTATGATTTCAGTTGAAGATAAGCTAACATATACCCTGACTATTCTCACTTAATGAGTCTGGCCTGGTGGCTAGTCTGAAATCCTGTCTGTGCTGACACGACACTTCAGGTGTTTAATTTCAGACTACTGTGTTTTTAGGTTGTGTCCCACTTCAAAACTACAAATACTGTCTGAAACAAAATGTTATTGAACGTGCATTGTTCATGTTCAAGAATGTTGACTAAAGTCCCTGAACAACTTAAATTCAACCTGCTAGAGCGTTGTCCATCTGAAAGTGGTACCAGCAAATCTATGCAGATGTTTTCCTACTTTTTTTTTTTTTTTTTTTTACACTGTATTTTTGTTTGAATGATGTACATTTTGTTTTGGTTAGGGCCCCTCATTGGCTTTCTGTTCAGTAGTTTTGGCTGTGAGACTTCCAGGACCTGTCAGTCTGTCCTGTTGTCTGGCCTGCTGTGGTTTAATCAGCGGCCTGTTGGCACATAAAGGAGAGGGGTTATGCAACTGCAGCAGAAACAATGGATTTTAAAAAGCACTTTATGTAATGGCAGACCTCAACCCAAACCAGTTTCTCCAGGTCATTGCAAAACAATTTTTTATATTGTATCATTCTTTTTTGGAAAACTTTAAATAAATAAAAAATGCTTTCATCCACCATGATTATTTCTCTTTTCACTTGAAGTGCATTTTGGGTTTGTTCTCTAAACTGTTTCTCTCAGTCTAACTGGGTAAAGATGTTGTGGATCATTCTCTCTGCCAGCTGTTCCAGTACCACAGGTGTCTGGATTAGGAGCTTTTAAAGAGGCTGGAAAATGATGTCTCCACACAGATTGTAAGTGACATGAGAGAACTGACAACAGGCTGTAATGTGTTTTATAACATCTCCAGACAGTGGCCATATCAGACCTTTTTAGGTTTCAGTAGTTACACTAACTGATAACACTTGACATGTAGAAATACCAGCAGAAGGCAAGTGTTGAGCAAGCTAGTAATCAGATCGTGTGTGTGTGGCACTGTGCTGATGCAACCTACTGTAAGCACTCCCTCTGTTTCCCTCATCCACCTCCCTCCCTCCCTCCCTAGAGACTGATCACCTCGTGGTCACATCCCGCTGAGCTGTAGGGAACAGAAGGGTTCGTCTCCAGTGTATTTACACCAATGATGTCATACGTACACGCTAAATGATATCCATGATTTACACAAGTGATGAGGTGGCGCGGGTACATAACCGCTAACTGCCGGGTGGACTGCGTGATGAGATGTTGAGGAGCACGTTGGGCTGAACATTACCAGAATCTGTCCGAGGGTTGTCCGGGCAATCTGAGAAGCTGCCTTCGGGCCACAGGTACTGCTGTGGCACGCGTTTGATTCAGACCCAATCCTCTTTCAGCAAAAACCTTTCGGTCAAAAAAATTGTAGAGAAGATTAGAATAACGCACATTCCTAGAGTCCTCTTGAATAAGTGTAATGTGACTGGGTCTCTAATAGCTATATATCTTACTGTAGGCTAATCAAGGTAACCTTATTGGCGTATGCAGGATTTGGTCTAAATGAGCGCACTACACTTGTGTGCAGGTTTCCATCTAGTCTCCTTGCTACTCAGTGGGCATGGCGAAATTGTATTCCACAAAACGGTTCCTTACTACGTGGTGCCTTCTGGTGTTTAGAATATGGTACTGCAAATGTTATGACACGGTTCAGAATCAAAGCATCTCAATCGTTTCTGTAGTCCAGACCTTCAAGGAGTGAAGTCTTACAGCTTTGAACTGACAGAAATGCATAGAAGTACAGAGTGATTTAAAGCCAAACCATGTGTAATGCAAAACGGTTTATTTGCTAAAGAAAACACGCAAAAACTAGCGTCTGACCGCAAAACTAGTGTCTTACTACATAACACTTCGTCAGTCAACGTCGTATCGTATCAGGCGCCTTGAGGTGGAGCCAGACAGTCCTCCGGATCCGCAGACGCAGCCAAACGTCGACACGGATACGCACGGAGACCAGCGTTGCCAGATGAGGCAGGTTGCTAGATATTGGGTTATTTTAGCCGGACCGGGTAAGAATAGCGAATGTGACTAACTGACAGACCCTTGTTAAGTATCGTAGTGGTTAGAGAAGCGGACTTGTAAACTATAAGTCCCGAGGTCGTATCTCCTTGCAGGCGAAGCGAAGTACGCATTGTGAATTATTCCGTATTGACCAAAACTTCACTGGCTGAAACTGTATATGGTTATATTGCGACTGTTTCGGGCATGGAATAGTTCATCTTCAGTCTCGCTAGCAATTGCTCAAATCTTATGATTATTCCTAGGAAGTTAGTAGATACTAGTAAGCCTATTACTGGCTAATAAGCTGTTAAAACGACTAGTGGCAAAAGAAATACAGTTCATAGACGCTATAGTGGTGGTAAACGTAATAAGGAAACGGCAAAACAAGACACTGAGTGCAGATAGTTTATTGCAGTTACTGAGAATTACATGTTCATTAAGTAATGAGTTAATACATCTTATCATGTAATACTTAGTTGCAAAGTTGGGCCATTTGGCAGACACATTTAACACACACACCCCGACAATTAACTTGAAGGGAATTTACAACATGAGATGGCATATGTGCCTGATCTTGAAGCAAAGCTGACTAGCAGTCTGGTTTAAGAGCTGGATGGTGCTCAGTCAGTCAGGCAGGACAGCACTATGCTTACTGTAGTCACCATGGTGATCAGAAGTCCAGCCTTCAACAACAGGTAACAGGCCACCCCCACAATCAAGATCTCTAAGAGAGACAGGGAGGAAGAAATGAATGTACTATGAATAAGAGGATAAATGACAAATGCACATTTAAAATGTTGAAGGGGGGGTAAGCGAGCAGATAAGTTCTATCAAATCAAATATTGATCAACTCTTGTACCCGTATAGTGAAGATAACCCAATAGTAATGGACAGTAACTAGGTTAAACCATGTGGATGATAACCCAATAATACAGGACAGTAACTAGGTTAAACCATGTGGATGATAACCCAATAATACAGGACAGTAACTAGGTTAAACCATGTGGATGATAACCCAGTAATACTGGAGAGTAACTAGGTTAAACCATGTGGATGATAACCCAATAATACAGGACAGTAACTAGGTTAAACCATGTGGATGATAACCCAATAATACAGGACAGTAACTAGGTTAAACCATGTGGATGATAAACTAATGATCCTGAATGGTTAGTAGGTTGAACCATGTGGATGATAAACTAATGATCCTGAACGGTTAGTAGGTTGAACCATGAGGATGATAAACTAATGATCCTGAATGGTTAGTAGGTTGAACCATGTGGATGATAAACTAAGGATCCTGAACGGTTAGTAGGTTGAACCATGTGGATGATAAACTAATGATCCTGAACGGTTAGTAGGTTGAACCATGTGCCTTAACTGACTACATACATACCGGCCTTTGTCTTGATTGTGGGCACAGTAGCTGTGGATACGGCAGCAGTAGGAAGATCTGGAGGAAAGAATGTCATGTATTCTTAATTGGATTGAGGTGCAGTCTTTGACTGGGACACTCCAGGAAATTCTGATTTTTAAAACCAACTCCTTTTTGCTTTGAATGTTCCTTTGTTTTCATTATGTAATTTTTGTTAAGAATTGTACTAACCAACTGTGGGACTTCGCAGAGACAGGTGTATTTAACCTGAAATCACGCGAATAACCTCAACTGCACACAGGTGCACTCCATTCAACTCATGTGACTTCTAGAGACAGCTGGTTGTAACACAGCTCATTGAGGTGAAAACCTTGTTTCTTTTTTTAATTAATGGACATTTTATATATATTGATCAGTGACAAAAACTCCTGATTACATTTTGATTTTGAGTTGTAACACAATTCTGAGAGACACTGAATGTCATATGAGTGAGTCCTCACTGAACTCAGACAGAACAACTAATCTGTAGAATATTCACAAACTAATCAACTGAATGTTCATTTCGGAGGATGGACTGTTGAGATGTAACCAATCACACTGTAGCCAGAACTTTCTAATACTCCACAGTGTTTGGGTACTTCAGCAACACATGGAGTCGTATGAAGCTTCACATGTAATAAGTCAACATGTTAATCAGACAGAACGTGTTTCCTCACCTTCCACGACGATGACTCCCACCGTGCCAATGGCATCGGGCGGCTGTGTTTTACAGCTGTAGTTCCCGCTGTCCTTCACTCTGGCATCACTCACATGCAGACACAGGGAGATGTTTCCCTGAATGGACGAGGCACTCAGGAGGACATGGTCATCCTTCCACCACTGAACGGTGTGATATGACTTCAGGCAGCTGAACTTACAGGTCAGGTTGAAACTCTGGCCGGACAGGAGCCTCTGGTCGCCGAAGTCTGAGTCGATGGAGGTGTCGCTGCAACCTAAGACGGCTCACAGAAAACTCTTGTCTTGTTATAACCAGTGGTTATGCCGTGCACTTGTTATAAACACTCGTTCAGCCATGAACATGTTATAAACACTTGTAACTAGGTTTAAACAGATTTTTACTTCATCATCTGTCTTAGGAAAAAAAACTTCATTTCAGATTACAGAAGGGCCAACAATCATAGGCTGATTACAACCTACCTTCAACATGAACCAAGACAAAGACCATCCCCCAGGTCAGATACATCATTTGAATCTGGTCTACTGGTTAATAAATCCACCCGTCTGTCAGTTCACAGCTTGCTATGTCGACTACCCAGCCACAGGCTGAATGGAAGTTACAGTGTTTGACAACTCGCAGCCATGCAGGAAATGCAGTGCTGAGCTCTGAATGGTGTTTCAGTGAAAAAAAGGTAGATGGTTTGATAACACTGACCAACAGACATTACCTCCTACTGACAGGAAAACCTTTGCAAATGTGCAACAACAACTGGGGCTGGCGTGGAGCCCAGAGGTAGATGGGAAGACGTATGTTCAAATGTACAAATGCAGTCAATATACCACAGCTAAGAACAAAATGGAGTGTTTACATTTAACTTCTGACAGAATTTGGACAATGGCACATCTCTGGGGTTCTTGTCACTGCGTTTTAAATGATCCGATGACTACTGGGTTGACTAGTGAAAGCTGAATATGACTACGGGGTTGACTAGTGAATGCTGAATATGACTACTGGGTTGACTAGTGAAAGCTGAATATGACTACGGGGTTGACTAGTGAAAGCTGAATATGACTACGGGGTTGACTAGTGAAAGCTGAATATGACTACGGGGTTGACAAGTGAAAGCTGAATATGACTACTGGGTTGACTAGTGAAAGCTGAATATGACTACGGGGTTGACTAGTGAAAGCTGAATATGACTACTGGGTTGACTAGTGAAAGCTGAATATGACTACGGGTTTGACTAGTGAAAGCTGAATATGACTACGGGGTTGACTAGTGAAAGCTGAATATGACTACGGGGTTGACTAGTGAAAGCTGAATATGACTACTGGGTTGACTAGTGAAAGCTGAATATGACTACGGGGTTGACTAGTGAAAGCTGAATATGACTACTGGGTTGACTAGTGAAAGCTGAATATGACTACGGGGTTGACTAGTGAAAGCTGAATATGACTACGGGGTTGACTAGTGAAAGCTGAATATGACTACGAGGTTGACTAGTGAAAGCTGAATATGACTACGGGGTTGACTAGTGAAAGCTGAATATGACTACGGGGTTGACAAGTGAAAGCTGAATATGGCCAAGGTAAAGGCCTCCCCAGGGTAAACACTCCTCAAAGGATGTGCGACCAAGTACTAATCATTACTTATTTATTGTATGTAACTTTAATATGCCCAAATACTTCTGGCACCCTAAAATGTGGGAACTATGTAAAAAAACACACTGTGATTTCAAAATTATTAATACGATAAAAAAAACTGAAATTTAAGCGGCCACGTTCAATGACCCCATAGTAATTTATTATTTCAAAAAAGCTGGAATACAGAAGAAAACAAATAGGTCATTTCCAAATACTTTTAGAGATTAGTGTGCATACATTAGTGACAGTAGTCAGAGTAGTTAGCATGGTTCGATCTAGATTGAGCAAAGTAATTACAGGTGTATCCCACAGCAATCTTAATAGAACAAGGCCTTCCTCCATTTTAGTGATTAACAAAAAAGACTGTAATGCCTCGCATCTCAGAATTGGACTCCTTAATGTTAGCTCTCGTGGTTCAGAGGCAATTGCAGGTAATTAATTAATCACTGATCATAAGCTGGATATAACTGGCCTGTTGTGAAACCGGGCTAAAGCCTGATGCTTACTGTCCTAAATGAGGCTACATTGATCATATCCAGGGGTGTAAAAAGTACAAAGTAGAAATACTCGGCTGTGTTCACCAGTTTTGGGAAGTTCCTAAAGAAGGGTTAAATGACCATGTAAACAGAGTTCATAACTCATCAGTGTCCTTAATTGATAATTTACACTCTTCCTTTTTATTTAATTGATCACTAGTTAGTTTTGAACTCCCTTTACCTGGTTATTTAGATCTTAATTAGATACTTCCCAAAAGTGGTGAACACAGCCGAACCCAGTACTTTTACTTTGTACTTTTTACACCTCTGATCATATCCCTGTGAATCCCATAAAGGGGGAGGTGTTGCTAATATGTATAACAAAAATCAAGTTCTTATTTGTCATTACTCCATTTGTAATAATTGTTGCACCAACAGCCAGTACAAATTCCTAGTTTGATGTGGAACTTTCTTGGCAATGAAACTCTTTCTGAATCTGATTTACAGTGAAACACATGACAGGGTTTCTGTCTTTTAAGGTTTTAGTCATGAAAGCTATGCAGGCCACTCAATAATTGTTCAGAGCAACTGTTTACAGCCCCCCTGGGACGTATTCAGTGTTCCTCAATAAGTTCCCAGAATTCTTATCAAACCTTAAGGTCACAACAGAAAATATTCTAATTGGCCATTTCAATATTCACTTGGAAAAGTCCCATAATTGACTCAGTGGGTTACATCTTGGGATATACACCTTAGTCTTATTCCATGGAATACATATTGTGGATCTGATGTGGAAGTGTTTTCCCTCATAATCCAGGTGAATAAAAATAATCCAACATTTGTATTTGTGGCAGTTAACCAAAATGCAACACGCAACAAGTGATGAAAACCTGAACTTCTTTGATAAAAAGATCATCATCACTAGAAAACAAGTAACAGACTCCTTGTGAATTAAGTCCTCAAAAACTCAGTCCAGAGCTACCCTGACCTGGAACTAATGGGGACAATTGGACTTTTGAATTCCATATAGCTTGATATGTTCACTAAAATATAAATGAGCTCTAAACCCACCAGATGTTAACTAAACTACTTAAGGAGCTGGTGCTTGGTCTGCCTGTTTTGAACATTCTAAATATAAATGTGTATCTAACTCAATAAAAGAGGCAGAAATTGCTAACCTGCAAAGAATTACATGGACTTCCTCCTATATAGCTCTCTGAATTGGTCCAACCATACATATCTAAACATAGGCTAAGATGGAGGCCTCCTTATTGTAACTAGGAATTTCTAAACAAACAGCTGTAGGAAAATGTGGGTGGAGTTACTTCCTGCCTGGCTGGCCCTGTCCAGGATTCCTTCAGACAGGGCCAGAGTGTCTCTGGACCCCCCTGTCTCAACCTCTAGTTTTAGGCTGCTTTATTATTGTGCCGGGGGACTAGGGACAGCCTGTGTTTTCTTAAGTCCCAAATGTTTAAGTTGCATTAGTTTATGTGATCGGGACAAGGGTCAGTCTGAAAAGTGCTCAGGTATGGTTTTGAATCCATGGAATTCTCAGGTATGGTTTTGAATCCATGGAATTCTCAGGTATGGTTTTGAATCCATGGAATGCTCAGGTATGGTTTTGAATCCATGGAATGCTCAGGTATGGTTTTGAATCCATGGAATGCTCAGGTATGGTTTTGAATCCATGGAATTCTCAGGTATGGTTTTGAATCCATGGAATTCTCAGGTATGGTTTTGAATCCATGGAATTCTCAGGTATGGTTTTGAATCCATGGAATGCTCAGGTATGGTTTTGAATCCATGGAATTCTCAGGTATGGTTTTGAATCCATGGAATTCTCAGGTATGGTTTTGAATCCATGGAATGCTCAGGTATGGTTTTGAATCCATGGAATTCTCAGGTATGGTTTTGAATCCATGGAATTCTCAGGTATGGTTTTGAATCCATGGAATGCTCAGGTATGGTTTTGAATCCATGGAATGCTCAGGTATGGTTTTGAATCCATGGAATGCTCAGGTATGGTTTTGAATCCATGGAATGCTCAGGTATGGAATGCTAAGGTCACCCCTCAGAGCCAGGTTCCTCTCTATGTTTCTAAGTTTTGACCCTTTTAGGGAGTTTTTCCTAGCCACAGTGCATCGACTTTCTTGTTGCTGGCTCTTTGGGGTTTCAGGCTGGGTGTTTATAAAATCACTTTGTGACAACTGCTGATGTAAACAATTAATTCATAAAATAAATGTGATTGATTTGCCTTCTTAGCCTGGAATGGATACTATTTCTCTAAAAGTGTACAATGTGTAAAATCTGAGAGCCTGCTGTTTAATCCACAGGCTGCTTCAGTGGATGTTCCCCTGGGTTCAATTCTTGGGCCTGTCATATTTTATGTATAAATCAATAGCCGGTGACTCTCTTATCCACCTCTGCAGTGTTCTGTATACATCTGGCCCCACATGTGCTGATCACCCTTCAACACAGCTTCAGTAACACACCACACACCTCCCTTGGTCTTCAACTACTCCTTAACTCCAGTAGGCTAAAACTAAATACATACTCCTCAATCAGAAACTACCTACAGTGAGGGGGAAAAGTATTTGATCCTCTGCTGATTTTGTACGTTTGCCCACTGACAAAGATATGATCTGTCTATAATTTAAATGGTAGGTTTATTTGAACAGTGAGAGACAGAATATGAAATGAAAAATCCAGAAAAATGCATGTCAAAAATGAGAGGATCTTGTCAATGATCTCAAGGCAGCTGGGACCATAGTCACCAAGAAAACAATTGATAACACACTACGCCATGAAAGACTGAAATCCTGCAGCGCCCGCAAGGTGTTGTGGTCATATGAGACCAAAATCAAGCTCTTTGGTGTCAACACAACTCGCAGTGTTCGAAAGAGGAGGAATGCTGCCTATGACCTCAAGAACACCATCCCCACGTCAAACATGGAGGTGGAAACATTATGCTTTGGGGGTGTTTTTCTGCTAAGGGGACAGGACAACTTCACTGCATCAAAGGGACGATTGACGGGGCCATGTACCATCAAATATTGGGTGAGAACCTCTTTCCCTCAGCCAGGGCATTGAACATGGATGGGTATTTCAGCATGACAATGACCCAAAACACACGGCCAAGGGAGCAAAGGAGTAGCTCAAGAAGAAGCACATTAAGGTCCTGGAGTGGCCTAGCCAGTCTCCAGACCTTAATTCCATAGAAAATCTGTGGAGGGAGCTGAAGGTTCGAGTTGCCAAACATCAGCCTCAAAACCTTAATGACTTGGAGAAGATCTGCAAAGAGGAGTGGGACAAAATCCCTCCTGAGATGTGTGCAAACCTGGTGGCCAACTACAAGAAACATCTGACCTCTGTGATGCCCAACAAGGGTTTTGCCACCAAGTACTAAGTCATGTTTTGCAGAGGGGTCGAATACTTATTTCACACATTAAAATGCAAATCAATTTATAAAATATTTGACGTGTTTTTCTTGATTTTTTTGTTGTTATTTTGTCTCTCACTGTTTAAATAAACCTACCATTAAAATTATAGACTGATAATTTCTTTGTCAGTGGGCAAACGTACAATATCAGCAGGGGATGAAATACGTTTTCCCTCACTGTATACGAGCCCGCAAACATTCTCACCTCAGATGGTTAACAATAAGAATATGTTTATACCAATAAGTATTTATTATAAATCTTTCAAGTGTCTACCCAAGACTCATCTCTACAGCATGGTCTATGATTAAGTGTAGTCTGGCCCAGGGGCATGAAGGTGACCAGAAAGGCTTGATACTGTCCACCCTTGCTGTCTTGCCAGGTGGGCTCTCAGCGCCACTGGGATGCCCTCCCTCCAATGCCATTTGGGGGCAGAGTCTGTCTGTCTGTTGCACACATTGTGCAATTGGGCTGAACTATGCTGACAATACTCGTCCCTCATTCAGGGTGGTTGCAGTTGGTGGGTGTCCCTTTGGTTGATGCTTGGCAATGTGGGTGGATTGATTTGCGGCCAGTTGGGCCCTGTCCGGGGCCTCCCCCAGATAGGGCCACAGTGTCACTGGACCCCCCCGTCTCAGCCCCAAGATCTTATGCTGCTGTATTATTGTGCTGGGGGAGTAGGGTCAGTTCTCCTTCTCCACTATAAATCCTTTTATATCTAAGGAATGCATTTTCCACATTTTCCCTGTGTCCTCCCCTGTTTTAAACTTAAGAGGGAATGAGGTCTTGTCCCACACCTCCCCAGTACCAGGCTTAAAAGACTTGTTGCAGGCCCTGTCCAAAGTCCTCCTGTTTGTGTTGCAGATCAAGACGATACCTGACGATCTCAGCTGCCACTCTGCTGCCCCCCCCACCCCCCACCCCCGGGTTGTCCCTGTCCTTGTCCATCTGGTCATGCTTCCGATCTGGACTAGATTTAAATAGACTCTGGACTCAGCCCACATGCATTTATTAATTATTACAACCTCTCTAGGTTTCTTCCTAAATTTCAGCCTTTTCCTTGCTGCTGAAATTCAACACTGTTGTTTGCTCCTTGGGGTTTTTAAGGGCGGGTGTTTTGTAAAAGCACTTTGTGACAACTGCTGATGTAAAAAGGGCTTTATAAATACATTTGATTGATTTAATTTGATTGAAATCAGTTTCCAACGCATTTCACAGCCTATTTATTTTGTTTTATCTGTGGGTTACTGGTGAAATACCACAGCTTTCAGACAGTATGCCTTCAGGGTCCAAACCTGACAAGCGGGATACTAGTGAATCTAATAACAATTGGTTTGTTGGAGCCAGGCAGTAAAGACCAGTGTTTGATTTGATCTGGGGACCCCGTTGGCCCACTCACATCTTGACTTCCTCAATTCTCAGCTTCCCCCCTCCCTCTCGACGAAGTGTGGACAAACCACACATTTTCTCAGAGACTTTATGACAAGCAATTCTCTAAACAAACTTACGCAAGTTTATCAACTTAGCTGCAGTCATCTCTGCCTACGGGGTTGGTGATCAACAGCGCAGTAGTAGCCAAATGTTTCGTTGTCGGTTCATAGCCTGACTGGTGAGGCTTAGCTAGCTAAAGAGACAACAGCCAAACAGCAAAGGAGGAAAATGAAATTAAGAAAATTACATAAAAACAATGATTATGGAATTTCTGTGTTATAAAACATAACCGGGGTATGTACAAGTTTTCTCCCTTCATTTATGTTTTAATTTTTTTACCGAATATGTTGGTGAATAATGTGTTGAAAAGGAAATTTGCCTCGATCTCGACAATCCTGTAATGTTGAGGTAAACGTTACGGATTAAAAAGGAGTTGCCCAGGCAGTTCTCGCATTATTTATAGTAGCGACTTGGGAAACAAACAGATTCATTGGTAAGCCTAAACTTAAACATTGTCTTTACACTTATTCACCAACGTTACGTCAATTTGTCGTACAAAAGTTGCCTCGCTTAGGCCAGAGCGACAAATGAACCGCTTTTAGTTAGCAACGACCTAACATGCTATACTGTTAGCTAGCTAACTTCCTGTGATACCGTAGCTAGGCCAATTAGCAAGGAAGCTAATCCATTCGCTGTTTAGTTAATCACACTTCTATTATTACAAGCATTGCATTTTGATAACCAGACTGTTTACCCTGTGAAATAGGCGAAGTTAGCTAGTTGGTTAACAATACTGAACTTGACAGCTACGCTAACGTAACGCGGCGAATCTACTTGTCCTGACCAACGTTAGCTAGCTAGCTTGGGTAACTGGTGTCTAACTAGTTTAACTAGCTAGCTGCGACACAACTTGCGAGCTACCAAACCATGGTTAAATATGTTCGTTAGCTACAGTATCTTCCTGAATTGTCAACATACGACGACGTTGGGAAGGCAAGTAACTTGCTGTGACAGATGACCAAATTACTAGTTGTATAACTAATGTTTCAGGCCTTACCCAGATAGCTAGCTAATGCTGTAATCCCCGTGTATAGCCCATAGATGGTGTGTAAAAAAAAAAAAGTGAACCAATAAAACGCTTTGCAAATAGAATTATTATCGCCAGGTAATTATATTAAACCGTTAACTAGTCTTTAACAACATTGGTTTGTCAGTTACGTTAACCAGATACCATCGCACAAAATCATATTAATTAGGCTTGCTAGCTAGCCAACCAGCAGCAGTAGCTTACGTTACCTAGCTTGGGCCTACTTCATTGCTAACGTTTGCTAGCTATTACCAAATACTTTTATAGTATCCGTACGTTTTCCAGCTAGTGATAAATGGAAACCACTGAAATAAAAGCTGACCTAGCTAGTGTTAAGGTTATAAGGAGCTGTGTTTAAAACATAACGTTGCCATTGTTAACTGTCATAAAGTTTACAAAACACGACTAACTACTAAAGTATATGCTGTGTGCAGTAGATCCATACTAACCAGCTGTAAAAAAATAAATAAAAGCTGTAGCTAAAAAATACCCTGGAATTTACCTCCAACAGTGTGCCCTTGCCACTCCCATAACCCCCCCCCCCATACTATTTCTGTGTTTACCCCACTGCCAGTAGCATTTAGGTCTAATTACTGATCAGCTTTCAAACACAGACCTCCCGGATGTAAAATCTGCAGTTTTTTTTAAACCATACAATTGTTTCAGCTTTTAATCTCTACCCACACAGCCTCTCATTTATTATAGTATGAGACACAAATAGAAATCCAACTTAACACACTTAGAAATGTCAGCGTTGTTGGCTTGCTTATCATGTGATGTCTGGCTGACACGGTCTCACATGGTAATGAACTGAGGGGCATGTTTGTACACACTGGAAGGTGAGACCATTGTCTGGTTTGACAACCCTCAGACTGTGACAGTGTGAAACCAGCCATAAGACCCAGACAGCTGGATGTGACCCAGTTTGTGGCTTTGCTGCTTGCCGCAGAAAGTCACCTGCTAATGTATGAGGTTTTTAGTCAGGCTGGGTGTTGTGATGAATTGTTAAGGGTGATTTGTCATAATCAAGATTTTACATGAAACTCTAAAGTAGAGCCATGTAATCAGTCACGGCATGTGAAACTGGTTGGCTGAGAATAACACCTGTTACTAAGAAATATGCAATTTCCTGCTTGTGTTTCATTTCTGGGTTAAGCAACTCAGACTTAAAGTATTCTGTTTTCCCTGTTGTACCTGGTATTCTGTTTTCCCTGTTGTACCTGGTATTCTGTTTTGCCTGCTGTACCTTGTATTCTGTTTTCCCTGCTGTACCTGGTAGTTCCCTGATTGTGAAGCGGCTGATCAACGTCAGTGGTTTCATCACTCCAGTTCTGGGTCCGCCAGCCTCATTTGTTTGCCCTCTTGAGGTGTGCATATTAGTCCGAGGTCTGCTGGTGCCGTCTGGCCAAACCCACCGCCGAAGTCTACAGCAAAACCAGACGGAAGCACTTCTATGAGCAGCTAGTAATGATAGATCTGGGTTAATGGAAGCCATGTGGTCTGCTGATCTCTGTGTAACCTGATGCCCGCAGGAAGCCTGACCGCTACAGCCCTATAAGTCCCCAAACAATGCGCTCTATATGCACACCACCTATGGAGTTCCAGGGAGAGGGTGTTCCACATTTCCTTTCAGCCCAGATCAGTGTGACGTTATAAGGGATTTTTGCCATGTCATTTCTTGTTACTATCCACAGTTGTTATGCCAGTGGTGTAGAAAAATAGACATTTTGGTGCAATATTATTTGAGACGTTTGTGTGTACGGTATGTTGAGAATCATCTCATGTTATGTGAGGAATGGAGGTGCCTAAATATTGACTGGATAACCACGATATTGCCAGACTTGTTTTCGTCACGAGTTGACCTATGTTGTGTTCGTTTCCCAATGTGACTCAGGCAGCCTGAGATTTTTGGAAACACCACTGCTGGGGAACAATGCACATTTCTGCTTGTACTCTATGATGCATGAAAATGTGGATTGGGTGGAAACCTAACTATTCTAAAGGTTGCATAGTCTACAAGATTGTTTTGTACCTGGATTGTGTGTTCTCCACCCTGGTTGTGTAGCTGTCAAAAGCTTCTGTTATGTAGAAAAAGGCTTTTCTCCTGGAAGACGCAGAGATGGAGTCTAAAATTAGATGGAACTGTCTCAGTGACTCTTTAACTGGAGACAAAGCCCCTCCAGATTGCCGACCTGCATAGGTACCTAATAATATCTGGCCTGTGGAGATGGTCAGCCTGTCTAGAAACATGACTCCACTGTGGAGATTCTCTCCCGCGCGGAGGTGCGGGCATGGTGCTTTGTATTGCAAGTCATTCCAGGGCAGGCATCGCACCGGCCTTTGCTGTGAGTCTCAAGCCCTTGACGTCTGACTGCTTCATAGTCATGGCTACGATACACGGACTCTGGAGACGAGGGAGTGTGCTGGAAGGACACAGCAGGTCTCTGTTCTGGTCCGGCGCTCTGATGTCACGGAACTGCCTTGGACCGGGCAGCGTGCTGGGGCACTTGGCAGAGCTCTGGTGTTGCTGTACAAAACACCCACCCTCCCTCTGTGGGAAGACACGGGCTTGGGTTTAAGGCCCAGCCAAGAAGATACGCCACTCTGTTGGTTGAGCACTGAAAGGGACAGAAGTGTTTGAATGGTTAGCTGTGTCAGCTCTGAGACTAGGCTATGTTCCTGTGTGACCGCGTAATACACAGATATTCCTGGAGCTGACGACACTGACCAGACGTGAACTGAGCAGTGAATCCGAAACCCACAGCCCGGAGAACTAGAACTAAAAATACCTCAGCATTTTCATCTTTCCCTAAATGCCAATCCTGTCTTATACCGGTGGTTCTAAGCCCAGTTGTGCAAACAGTGAACGTTAGATTAACATTCTAGTCCAACAGTGAACGTTAGATTAACATTCTAGTCCAACAGTGAACGTTAGATTAACATTCTAGTCAAACAGTGAACGTTAGATTAACATTCTAGTCAATATCCATACAAATATGATCTTATAGTTGAGCATTGAGTACTTTTTGAGTTGTGGTATTTGGCCAATACTGCAGCATTAGGGCTTTTAAAACAGAGTATGTTATTGGCTGTATACCACAAACCCCAAGCTTCCAGCTAGTTTATATTGTCTCATACACCACAGCTTCCAGCTAGTTTATATTGTCTCATACACCACAGCTTCCAGCTAGTTTATATTGTCTCATACACCACAGCTTCCTGCTAGTTTATATTGTCTCATACACCACAGCTTCCTGCTAGTTTATATTGTCTCATACACCACAGCTTCCTGCTAGTTTATATTGTCTCATACACCACAGCTTCCAGCTAGTTTATATTGTCTCATACACCACAGCTTCCTGCTAGTTTATATTGTCTCATACACCACAGCTTCCAGCTAGTTTATATTGTCTCATACACCACAGCTTCCTGCTAGTTTATATTGTCTCATACACCACAGCTTCCTGCTAGTTTATATTGTCTCATACACCACAGCTTCCTGCTAGTTTATATTGTCTCATACACCACAGCTTCCAGCTAGTTTATATTGTCTCATACACCACAGCTTCCTGCTAGTTTATATTGTCTCATACACCACAGCTTCCAGCTAGTTTATATTGTCTCATACACCACAGCTTCCTGCTAGTTTATATTGTCTCATACACCACAGCTTCCTGCTAGTTTATATTGTCTCATACACCACAGCTTCCTGCTAGTTTATATTGTCTCATACACCACAGCTTCCTGCTAGTTTATATTGTCTCATAGACATCCAGGAACTAAACTACCCAGTTACTCATGACCTAGTCAGGCACCAGGGGATGTGGTATAACATATCAGAGTATGACCAATGTGGATTATTATTCTTAGGGCTTATACTGATGTTTTTAGATCAAAGGAATCGATATCTAATGATATTTTACAAAATGCAATTACAAAATATTACCAAAGAGTGAGAAAATGACTTTCCTCAAATTAAGTAGTATTTTACTTAAGAAATATAATTTAACAGTATTGCAAAGTAAATGCTTAGTAAATGTATTTTGTTTTCTAACATCACACTATGGATGCTAATGACACTAATTAGATTTTCTGTGATCAGAAAAGCATTTCTCAGCTGACAGGATGCGGCTCTAACAACTCAGACCAAACTCATTCCTAAACATTTCTAACCTCATGGGCGGAGCTTTCAGAACCATGTTCTAAACCAGCCAATTGGTTACTTTAACCATCTTTCAACAACTGGGGCGAATGTAATACAGTTAAGTGAGGTTGCGATTTTAACATCTCTGAAAAGATGAAACGACAATTCACGTTTAGTCAAGGGGACAGACTCAATCCATAGTGAGAACACACACACAGCTATCTGTCTATTCAACTATTGTTTTAGGCATTTTACAACACTTTATTTCCGAATTTCAACGATCATCTCATCTATGAACAGTACATTTATGTATTCAACTATATCTGATCCGGTCAGCCCACACCAGAAGGTACATCACAAATCAAATGGGTTCTTGTCTAAATGGTGAGTTATGTGAAAAACTGCTGGCTGGCTATTTAGCTTTGATATCCTGATATTCTGTGCTATGTAATAGGATAGAACATGGCCATTAGTTGATAGACTAGAAAAGGCCTAATTGAACTGATATTGGTGATCCAATGTTTGTCTTTCTCTACAAAATACAATTGCTGAAGCCTGTTGTAAGGCGCGATACGACAGAGTGCCTGAATACAGATAACAGTGGTTTATTGGCAGTAGAGTATGAACCCTTGAGGTGCCTTATTGCTTTTATAACATAATTAGAACAGGACAAATATGTTATATCTGTGGAATATAGTCACACCACGGCTTTCAGCCAATCAGCAAGCAGGAGTCAACATATAGAGTGCCGACACACCCACAGTGACTCCTCAGAAACAGCTGACACACACACACACACAAGGTGACTCCTCATCTGTTGGTCTGTCCACTACAGCAAAAACACACACTCCTCAGATGTAGTTTAGTCTAGAACAGGTGAAACGCACCCAGCAGGGATAGGCTGTGAAGATGTCTGTTCCTCTTCACATGGCCCTAGAGAGGTATAGAGCGAGAGAGTGAGCATGGCCCTAGAGAGGTAGGAGAGAGAGAGAGAGCTGGCCCTAGAGGGGTAGGAGAGAGAGAGTGAGCATGGCCCTAGAGAGGTAGGAGAGAGAGAGAGAGCTGGCCCTAGAGGGGTAGGAGAGAGAGAGAGCTGGCCCTAGAGAGGTAGGAGAGAGAGAGTGAGCATGGCCCTAGAGAGGTAGAGTGAGCAAGATAATACAAGAGAGAGCTGGCCCTAGAGAGGTAGGAGAGAGAGAGAGATGGCCCTAGAGGGGTAGGAGAGAGAGAGAGCTGGCCCTAGAGGGGTAGGAGAGAGAGAGAGCTGGCCCTAGAAGGGTAGGAGAGAGAGAGAGCTGGCCCTAGAGGGGTAGGAGAGAGAGAGAGCTGGCCCTAGAGGGGTAGGAGAGAGAGAGAGCTGGCCCTAGAGGGGTAGGAGAGAGAGAGAGAGCTGGCCCTAGAGGGGTAGGAGAGAGAGAGAGAGCTGGCCCTAGAGGGGTAGGAGAGAGAGAGAGAGCTGGCCCTAGAGGGGTAGGAGAGAGAGAGAGAGCTGGCCCTAGAGGGGTAGGAGAGAGAGAGAGAGCTGGCCCTAGAGGGGTAGGAGAGAGAGAGAGAGCTGGCCCTAGAGGGGTAGGGGAGAGAGAGAGAGCTGGCCCTAGAGGGGTAGGAGAGAGAGAGAGCTGGCCCTAGAGGGGTAGGAGAGAGAGAGAGCTGGCCCTAGAGAGGTAGAACTGGCCTGGAGAAGAGGGAGTGCTGGCTCTGTGTTTTTAGAGCTGAAACTCTAGATAACACTTCCTGCCTGTAGGATAAGAGATGGTGTCTGGTTTCTACCTCTGGGTCATATGGACAATCGTCAGGATGCTACTATAAATGACATGATATGAGACTTTCAACCAGGGATGGATTCATTCATCTAGTTTTATTCCAAACTGACTGTTGTGTTTACTTAGATTTGAGTAATTTCAATTTAGACCGAGTTTTTTTTCTCCAGTGGGGAATAAAAATAAAATAAAAAAAGATTTCCGGTATTATTTATCAATCCCTGAGAGAAATGTTTAAGATTACAGTAGCAGTAGGCCTATTTCTATTCACATTACCCAATCCAATCCAAATGTAGCACAAATCAGTCAGGAAAGCTGTTAAAATGTTACAAATCCTTGGTTCACAAAATAAAAACTAAACGACTTTCTGGCAACACCTACTTTTATGACACAACGCATTCTCTTTCCACCCTCTTCAGATTTGAGTGTCTGTTTAGGTGTTGCCATCATTCAGGGTGCCTGATGGGTGCATGCTTTTCCGTGGCAGATGGCAGCCCAAACCAGACATTTTGGTCCTGTGAAAAGGGGAGGATGGAGTCCATGATTCATTAAGCCGGATCAGGTTTGACTAGGTTGTCTTAGTCAACTACATAATGCCATGACTGATCCAGTCAGATGCCAGATCGTATCTCTGGGAATCTGATTAAAGTCCCTGAATGTTCAGAAGACAGAGGACAAAAACTGGAACCGAGCTGTTTGTTGAACACAGGAGAAAGCTGAAACTGATGCCACACCTCCTTAATAAATCAGCCATTCACAAACCACCAAGTTAATGACTCAGCTGGTTCGGCTTCTTCCTGTTGTAATTTCTTAAGCAAACAAGCCCGGATCAACTTTTCTGGGTAATTATGTAGACTTCTTAGTAAAAAACAAAAAATTTGAGAGTAAATAGAAAATGGTTTATGTAATGTTTTGAAGATGGCTGCTGGTTTTTATTAAGGAATCGCATATATTTATTAAAGACATCAAAATAACAGCATTGGGATAGTTTTCAATACCATTGATTCTGTTATTACTAAATATATCAGCATACAGCACATGTGGTATAGCTTTGATTGTAGAGGCCCTTTAAGTTGTCCTGTCTGTTTTTCAGTGAAAGGTTGTTTTCACAGTGGTATTTTCTTTTCTGAAACACAGACATACCTCAACGCTGTATTTCTCTTTGGTCATTTGTTTGAACTCAGACTTTTCTGGCTAGAAAGGTGTGTTAAAATGGAAGGCAAACGGTTTGCTGTGTCATGTCTCCAGTGTTAACCTATTCTCAGGGCCCCTAGGCTATGAGTTGTGATTTGGAAAGCTGCCATTGATTGTTGGGTGTTTTCTGGATATGGTAGAAGGATTTGATCTGGGCTGGTGTCTGTTTGTTTTCAAGAAAATTGTTTGGGTTGTTGTTGGAGTTGCTGTCAGCCATGTTGGGAATCCCCCGATCAGGATGATCAAACACTGATTATTTTCTCAACAAGTTCTGTTAAGTTCTGAAGTAAAATATACCGGAGAAGCTTTGAAGAGCGACGACATAGTATTTAGAATAACTAACCATCATGGTTGAAATGCATTCCTGGGCATGGTGCTCCAAACTTAAATTATAGAAGCACACTTGCATTGTTGAGAGTTTTGTTTCTAGTGTTGTCAATTAACCACAACAAATATTAAACCCACTGTCCCCACTCACGTTTTATTTATCGATGT
Organism: Esox lucius; assembly: GCF_011004845.1. NCBI lineage: Eukaryota > Metazoa > Chordata > Actinopteri > Esociformes > Esocidae > Esox > Esox lucius. The sequence continues at coordinate 34,962,130 of NC_047571.1, forward strand.
AGATCTCAGCTATAGCCTACATTGGCGGTAGACATCATTTATTGACATTATATATACATTGTTTTTTAGGCGTAACTATATTGTGCAACATATGATAGTATAAACTTGTTAGTTAAGGTTTTAAGCCATCTGCATTTTCAAAGTTATATATTACGCTTTTTAGCGATGTCCTGGAAAGTTTTGATCATATTGGCGACGTAGAGGTCTCAAACTCATGTAGCAAATATGATACAATTGGCGTTACAGGGTTTTCAAAATTTTCAAAAGTTTCTATTCTTCAACAAATTAATTTTGGTTGCGCCCTATGACAGGTTTTATATTAATGTACAATGTATGTACAAGTAATAATTCTCCGGGCGAATGTGGTTTATATATGGGTGGGGTTAATACTCAGGGTTCTATATATACAAAGCTATAAATTTGTGGTGCGGTTTATACACGGTGCTGCTTATAAACAGGGAATTACGGTGCTTAGTGGAAAAAACTAAAATGGAAGTCCATTCTAACACTTCAGTCACAACAGAAGATTATTCGGGTCTAGAAAATAGATTTTTTTTGTTAAATTGTACTTAAAGAACGAACCTGTCCATTTTGTCACGCTTCTGGCAAAAGAGGAATCTGTGTTTGTGATAAATATAACCTACCGCTGCTTCACTTCACAGCAGGATTCCTTGCTCTGAGGTAACTAGGGACACATACATTGGGCAGCGATCAGTATCGCCCGACTGTAGACAAGAAAATATTATAATATTCTTTTTTTTCCATTTTCTGTTGCGATGTTGTTGATACAGTGTAATTTAACACTTAAGTTAACTGTGTATATATATATATATATATATATATATATACACAGTGTAATACTTAACTGTATATCCTGCAATTGTATAATGTCTAATCGGAACTTGCGAATGAGTGAATACATTTAGTACGTTTGAACGCAGGCTTTTATTAAATCTGCATATGCACAGGAAAGAGTCCTGCACACACACAGCGTCTGGGCCTGGTGGAGTCATTCACAGTAGCCATTTTGTCACATGGGTTAACAATTCCAGCGTTGGTGGTCTATACTTTTATATTACACGGTTTTTCTTAAACGACATGATCGTAGGAAACAGCGACTAGAGAGGCCGGTACATAACAAATGTCGACACAGGTTGGTTTGTAAAAATTTATTGCAAATTCTGTTATTGGATCAACTAGCTAACATTCTCTCATGTGTCTTTCCAGGTGTTCTGCAGTGAGGGTTAGAGCTTTTCACTTACCCGAGTCCAGCTAGAGGTCTCGGAACACTGCATCACCAGGTGTGTGGTGCTGCTGGGAATGCCTGCACCTTCACAACCTCACCTGGAGGGGGCGCTGGAGGACGACGCCCACAGCACTCACGGAAAAGATAGCTAGGAGACAGCAGCTAGGAAAGCCTTCTTTGCTGGTGTGATGCTGCCTTAATGCTGCTCGTGATTGGAGAAGAACAAGAAACCCAAACCTATAGGAGAGGCTAGCCCATTAACCCCGCAGGAGAGGCTAACCTGCTCATTAAGCCCGCAGGACCGGGTAGCCAGGCCATTAAGCCAGCAGGACCGTGTACCCTGCCCGTTAAGCCCGCAGGATCGGGTAGCCTGCCCGTTAAGGCCGCAGGACCGGGTAGCCTGCCCGTTAAGGCCGCAGGACCGGGTAGCCTGCCCGTTAAGGCCGCAGGACCGGGTAGCCTGCCCGTTAAGGCCGCAGGACCGGGTAGCCTGCCCGTTAAGGCCGCAGGACCGGGTAGCCTGCCCGTTAAGGCCGCAGGACCGGGTAGCCTGCCCGTTAAGGCCGCAGGACCGGGTAGCCTGCCCGTTAAGGCCGCAGGACCGGGTAGCCTGCCCTTTAAGGCCGCAGGACCGGGTAGCCTGCCCGTTAAGGCCGCAGGACCGGGTAGCCTGCGCGTTAAGGCCGCAGGACCGGGTAGCCTGCCCGTTAAGGCCGCAGGACCGGGTAGCCTGCCCGTTAAGGCCGCAGGACCGGGTAGCCTGCCCGTTAAGGCCGGAGGACCGGGTAGCCTGCCCGTTAAGACCGCAGGACCGGTTAGCCTGCCAATTAACCCAGCAGGACCGGTTAGCCTGCCCGTTAAGCACCCAGGACCGGTTAGCCTGCCAATTAACCCAGCAGGACCGGTTAGCCTGCCCGTTAAGCACCCAGGACCGGTTAGCCTGCCAATTAACCCAGCAGGACCGGTTAGCCTGCCCGTTAAGCACCCAGGACCGGTTAGCCTGCCAATTAACCCAGCAGGACCGGTTAGCCTGCCCGTTAAGCACCCAGGACCGGGTAGCCAGCCCGTTAAGGCCGCAGGACCGGGAAGCCAGCCCGTTAAGACCGCAGGACCGGGAAGCCAGCCCGTTAAGACCGCAGGACCGGGTAGCCAGCCCGTTAAGCCCGCAGGAGGGGCTAGTCAGCCCGTTAAGCCCGCAGGAGGGGCTACTCCAAACTGTTTCTAACTTGATAAGTAAACAGCAAACCTGTTGACGGCCACAAACCCCGTCATTAACCACGTAGTCCTGCACTGTGTCTGGATCTCTTCTCTCCTCCACCCTCTCCCCATCCCCAACCTCCCCCCCGGTCCGGTGGACGTTTTGGCGGCTCTTAGGATTGCATGGCAGTGGAGTAATCGTGGAGAGGCCAGGGTACCACAAGCTTATGGACTTTGACAAGAGAGGCGGAGGGGGAGGAGGGGGAAGGACGGAGGCCGAGGAAGGGAAAAGGATGTCGAAGACCGGTGGGAGCCGGTCAGGGCATGGCAGTCGTAGCTCAGGGGGTAACTCTGGGGTGCTCATGGTGGGCCCCAACTTTAGGGTTGGGAAGAAGATTGGATGTGGGAACTTCGGAGAACTCCGCCTCGGAAAGAACCTGTACACTAATGAATACGTGGCCATCAAACTGGTGAGTGCACCACGACATGAGACATTAACCAGCTCAGTTCACACCCCTTCTCTAAGATAGGGATGCGTAAACAATTTTGACCAATGAGGACATGCATTCTGCTCTGGGCCATATTTTAGTGTGCTGTCTGGCTTTCTTTAGATAAATAATCTAGACTATGACACCATGTCGTCATATGTCTATAATTGTCCCTGCTTGATATTAGGGTACATAACGACACTGATGGTCCCAGAGGGGGCAGCACTGTATAGCGCACTGATTTCAGCTTCAAGGGGCCAGTTTAAATCAGTCCACTGTGCATGGAGTCGGCGGTCGGTTTGGTCGTGGTGCCAGTGACTGCTGAGGGAACAGTTCCTTTCCTCTCCATCGTGAGCCTGGCCTGTGGGCTGGATTTGCCTCAGCCAGATTACCGTTATGTAATTCATTATGATAAAAGAACATGCGGGCATTACTGTCCCCCACTGTCTCATTCCCGTCTCTCAACGTGGTTTGGTGACTGAGCGTGTGCGGTCTTCTGGCCTCAGTCTCGTCACACGGCTTTGTGATGCCCGCCTCTGACTCCAGTAACTCTGTCTGTGTCTGTTGGGGGGGGAACACTTGATAGGTAGCGTTAGACAGGTCTTGAAAGGGTTCGGGCGAACGTCATCAAACTAAGTTAAATCTGCTTGTTCGTGTCCATGTCAGTCTTGAGGACCTGGGAACTGTGTGGGCGCGTCTTTGGGTCCCAAATCTACAATTACACTCCACCTCTGTGCCAGTGGGGTGGGTGGCACTTTCGTCAGCAAGGACATCTTCCTGCAAGACGACACCCAAGAACACATCCCAATCTACAGAAAATACATGTTGCAATGTCCAGACTGGAATTCAGTTGAAAACCTGTGGTTTAAAATGACGAGGGAAAATCATTTCTACACTTTCTCTTGCCTGTCAATTATTATTGCTTGGTTAGGTTAAAGGTTAAAGGTTAGGGCTAGGGGATGGGGAACATTTATTTCTGTTGTGTGTGTGTGTGTGCAGGCTTGACTAAAGCTGGGGTAAGCCGCCTTGTGTTTTGTCCACTCTGATAGCTGTTCAGAACATCCTGTGGGTTTAAATCTGTTTCTCTTGGCTTGATGATTTTCATTCCAGAACACATTTCCCCCACTCTTAACCCTAACCCGTGAGGCTCCAGGAATTGCAAAAGCATTTATGTAAGTCAGGATGTTTTAGTCCTTACAGGGTAGCATGTACATAGCACCCCCCACCTTCACCCCACATCCAGCTGAGCTGTGACTGGCATGAACTGAAAAACTGGAACTGCCTTGTGAATTAGAATTACTTAACACATGACTAATAGTGTTCAAATCTTTTTTTTTTCCTTCATGAATTGTGCAGTTTTTTTCTTCAGAAAGGTGTTGGTATCCACCACAAACAGGAGGGGGTGTGGATGTAGACTAGTTATAAAACATATTTGTGCAAGTGAATAGCTGACTAGCCAGTTCAAACGCCTGAGGAGAGTCAGGTTTTCATCCTGAGCACTCTATAAACGTCTGTGTGAGAGAATGTTGATGTGGGTTTTCCCCCACCAATTTATGCTTTGACCACTTTAATGTAGGATTCCACAAGTATCAATAAGACTGTAGTAATGTTCTCCTATGTTGATTTGATTTCCATTTTTAGTGGTACTAGTAATGTTCAGGTTGTCTCTGATCTTGTTTTATGCATCTCATTTTCTCCAGGAGCCAATCAAGTCCAGGGCGCCACAGCTTCACCTGGAGTACAGATTTTATAAACAGCTGGGGAGTTCAGGTACGACAAAAACGTAGTCGTTTGGGAATGTGTTGAAGTTATATTCATTCCTTCAGTGTTTTGTTGTAGTGGGAAGTTGTCTGTCTTTGGGGTATTTCAGTGACTGGACCTGTTTTTTATTTGACAACTTACTAATTTAAACGTTTTTATTACGTTGCCATGTAAGACCCATCAGGATTCACTGTCTTGCACCGGAACAACAGGGTTTTCACCTTGTAAAGGATTAAAACCAACAACCTTTTGTGTACTAGTCCAACAGTCCGAACCATTAGGTTACTTGGCCACCCAAACTTCTCAAGTACCTCCAGCCTGGTCTTCAAGAGATGAGAACCATATTTTTTCTTACTTCAAAGAAAATAAAGATTTTGGGTCAGATGGATCCGACCTCTTACAGACTGACACAATCAGTACACAAAAGCTGTTTCATCCCACCATGGAATGCAATCTCATTAACGCAGGGAGTATCAACAATGAATAACTAGGATCTTCGACACGTGAAAGACCAAAGATTGAACATAAACTTATGACAGGCGAAACAAATGCAAGAGAGGGAGATGAGTGGGCAGAAACATGTTCATATGTAATCGGGATCACACAGTGTCTTCTCCGAAACTAGCCATAATGTGCTACTTTTTTTGGTTTTAATTTAAATGATAGTTTTATATTTTGTCTAGTTAGGGTACTAAAGCTTCTCCAGTAAGTCTAATAACCTAACATCTACTCATTAGACAATGACCCTTAACTCCGGCATTTGTAATCTAGCATCAAGTTGGGCTATATAACCTAGGCCTTTATAACAAATCACCCCCCCCCCCCGGCCTTTACAATTGGAATAGAACACTCCCCCAGGCTTTATAACCGGTTTTCTAGTTGGACTAGAACACTTTCCCCAGGCCTTTATAACCTGTTGTCTAGTTGGACTAGAACACTTTCCCCTGGCCTTTATAACCTGTTGTCTAGTTGGACTAGAACACTTTCCCCTGGCCTTTATAACCTGTTGTCTAGTTGGACTAGAACACTTTCCCCAGGCCTTTATAACCTGTTGTCTAGTTGGACTAGAACACTTTCCCCTGGCCTTTATAACCTGTTGTCTAGTTGGACTAGAACACTTTCCCCTGGCCTTTATAACCTGTTGTCTAGTTGGACTAGAACACTTTCCCCTGGCCTTTATAACCTGTTGTCTAGTTGGACTAGAACACTTTCCCCTGGCCTTTATAACCTGTTGTCTAGTTGGACTAGAACACTTTCCCCTGGCCTTTATAACCTGTTGTCTAGTTGGACTAGAACACTTTCCCCTGGCCTTTATAACCTGTTGTCTAGTTGGACTAGAACACTTTCCCCTGGCCTTTATAACCTGTTGTCTAGTTGGACTAGAACACTTTCCCCTGGCCTTTATAACCTGTTGTCTAGTTGGACTAGAACACTTTCCCCTGGCCTTTATAACCTGTTGTCTAGTTGGACTAGAACACTTTCCTAATGTAGTTAATGACTGATCCTAATGTGGTAAATAGGACTGATCCTGAAGTTATAAAGACTGTGTCTGAAAGTGTAGTTTAACCCTTTAAAAGTTCACAGCCTGATGTGTGTGCTGAATTCCCCCCCAAGCCAGTAGAATGGCAGTGTATTGCAATGAAATCATACATATGCGTCAGATTTCCCATCTATCTTCGGAATGGTAAATAATGAACTAGGCTTTACCAGCCCACCAGCTTGTGATGCGTCCCAAATGGTTTCCTGCACGGTACACTGGCTTTGACCAGAACGTCAGATGGATTGTGGGTGATCAGAGGCAGCCAACGCAGTGTACTAGGTGGGGAAGAGACGGGAGGCTTGCTCTGGCTCAAACCCGTTTATTAAAAAACAGATCTCACATGCTGTTGACAGGGATCTGAAGACTTCTGCTGACTGACCTCCAGCCAGTGGTGGTTGGACCTGCCTTCCTTTATTAATAATGGGCTCATGGGGTGAAATATCTACACTGGTCAAAAAATTAAGGGAACACATAATCATCACAGTATAACACCAAGTCAGTGAAACTTCAGGGACGTCAATCTGTCCAGTTAGGAAGCATAAGCGATTATGAATCACTGTCACCTGTTTTGGTGCAAATGAAAGTGACAAGTGAACAGGTGCACTGGAGAGGCAACAGCAAGACAACCCCCAAAAAGGGAATGGTTTTGCAGGTGGTGCCCACAGACAATTGCTCTCTCATCCTTCCTGGCTGATTCTTCTCTAGTTTAGCGTTTTGCTAGTGTCCTTGTCACTTCTGGCAGCATGAGGTGGTACCTGCAGCCCATTCAGGTTGCACAGGTAGTCCAGCTTCTCCAGGTTGAGACGTTGCAAGAAGGCTTGCAGTGTCATCCAGTACAGTCTCAAGAGCATGGAGGAAAGACCAGGAGATTGGTCGGTACACAAGGAGAGCTGGACTGGGCCGTAGAAGGGCATCAACCCAGCAGCAGGACTGGTATCTGCTCCTTTCTGCAAGGAGGAACAGGAGGAGCACTGCCAGAGCCCTACAAAATGACCTCCAGCAGGCTACTGGTGTGCATGTTTCTGACCATACTATCAGAAACAGACTCCCCTAGGGCCCAATGTCCTCTAGTGGGACCTGTGCTCACAGCCCAGCACTGTGCTGCTCGATTGGCATTCACCAGAGAACACCAGAATTGGCAAGTCCGCCACTGGCACCCCGTTCACTTCACAGATGAGAGCAGGTTCACACTGAGCACATGACAGACATAAAAGAATCTGGAGAAGCCGTGATGAACATTATCCTGCCTGCAACATCATCCAGCATGACTGGTTTGGCGGTGGGTCAGTGATGGTCTGGGGAGGCATATCCTTGGAGGGTCACACAGACCTCCATGTGCTAGCCAACGGTGTACAGACCTCACGCTGGTGCAGTGGGCCCTGGGTTCCTCCTGGTGCAGGACAATGCCCGGCCTCATGTGGCCAGAGTGTGTAGGCAGTTCCTGGATGACAAAGGCATTGAATGCCATTGACTGACCCTCGTGTTCCTCAGACCTGAGTCCATTTGAGAACCTCTGGGACGTTGTATCGGTGCATCTGACACTGCTAATTAGTCCCTTGCTCTTTTTAGCCCAAATGACGCAGTGGCCATGATTCCCAAATATATTTTCAGATTTTGATTTGTCAGACCACACGACAGTTTTCCACTTCACCTCAGTCTATCTTAAATGATCTTGAGCCCAGAGAACACAGTGGCGGTTCTGGATCTGGTTTATATATGAGCATGATAAGGTTATTGGTTATAGACTGACATTATTAATGCATTAGACTGAAGATAACTGCTGCTCTGCCGAAAGCATGAGCTCCGTTTTGCTGGCAAGCTTGGTGGTTTGAATTTGGCTGGCCGTAAGTGCAAGCCAAGCACAACTATGGACCAATGGCCCTATCTGATCATTTGGGGGCCACTTTTGCTGAAAATGTGTGCGTGTGATTAACTCCTGACAGTAAACCTCTGTTAAAGACCCCATAGAATGGCACTCTTCCTCAGGTACGAGCACTGGAGAGGGGCTGCCATAAATGTGTGACAGACTTTAAATGACGATTTTCAATGTAGGCCAAATCAGAAAGATTTTTCTCAGAAAGCAATTCGCCACTTCATGAAAACCTCCGACACGTTTTTCTGGCGATAGGGTTAGAAAATGTGGGCTAAACCTTGTGGTCCCACGGCAAACGTTGAATCAACTGATTGTACAGCAAGGCTGACAAGTGGCATTGAAGTAGTATCGGTTTTCAGTTGATTTCTCACCACAAAAGTTATCTTTCGAATTAATAACACAACACTGTCAGATCACGCTACAAGACAGGGAGGAAAAGAAACCATTCAACTTTTACTTTACTTACCAGAGGCGTTGCTCACAATACATTTGGGACTTAGCGCCGTTTCCTACATTATAATATCAGGCTTCTCAACTGGAATTATTGGCTTTATGGGAGGAAAATAGGCAAAAAATATATAAACAGCTCCGGAAAATATTAAGAGACCACTGCACATTTGTTGGATCATAGCGTTTGTGTTTTATTGCTGTGTAAATGTAGGCTATTATATGGCTATTTAAAACATGTCCGGTAGCTGTTCTATATGGCCAGCTTTCTGGAATTTTAACAGCCATAATCACAGTGGAAAAAAAAGGCTAACGTAAACTCTGATATAACTCCCGCCCACAGTGCTATTTTGCATACTTGAATCGGTCGGTTTGATTTCCCCTTCCAAATTTATTTGTTTATTTAGGTATCTACTTTGACTTGGCTGTTCAGTTCAACAGTTATCATGTGTCTAATAAAGTCAAAGATTGTTCATTTCCGACAGTGTGGGGGGTGGTATCGGACGATTAATCGTCTACCGGCTTTTTCCTGCTCCAAATTATTGTTACTATATCGGCCTTTAAAAATCCACTATTGGTCGACCACTAGTGTAATGTTCCACCAGGTTTAGTTTGTTAGCCTTACACAACTCTTTTGTTGCCTCTGTCCCAGCTTTTTGAATCCAGTGTTCATCCATATGTCATTAGGTGAAGTTTTTTGTTAATGTGCAATTCAACTAACGGAAACCACTAAATACATTTTCGAAGTTCTATTTTCCTTTTGTGTGTCTCAACAGAGGGTGTGCCCCAGGTGTTTTATTTTGGTCCCTGTGGGAAGTACAATGCCATGGTTCTGGAGCTACTGGGGCCCAGTCTAGAAGACCTGTTTGATCTGTGTGATAGAACCTTCTCCCTGAAGACTGTCCTCATGATCGCCATACAGTTGGTATGCACGCTCTCTCTACTCACTCTCTTTCTCAATCTCTTAAGTTCACACACTTTTACCTTCTCTCTATATTAATACTCTTTCACCCTCTTTCAGATCACACGGATGGAGTTTGTCCACACCAGAAGTCTGATCTACCGGGATGTGAAGCCAGAGAACTTCCTGGTTGGTCGTCCCGGCAGCAAACGGCAGCATACCATACACATCATCGACTTTGGCCTTGCCAAAGAGTACATCGACTCAGAGACCAAAAAACACATCCCCTACCGAGAGCACAAGAGCCTAACTGGCACTGCACGCTACATGAGCATCAACACTCACCTGGGAAAAGGTACGAGTTAGGGTTAGCTACAGCATCAACACTCACCTGGGAAAAGGTACGAGTTAGGGTTAGCTACAGCATCAACACTCACCTGGGAAAAGGTACGAGTTAGGGTTAGCTACAGCATCAACACTCACCTGGGAAAAGGTACAAGTTAGGGTTAGCTACAGCATCAACACTCACCTGGGAAAAGGTACGAGTTAGGGTTAGCTACAGCATCAACACTCACCTGGGAAAAGGTACGAGTTAGGGTTAGCTACAGCATCAACACTCACCTGGGAAAAGGTACGAGTTAGGGTTAGCTACAGCATCAACACTCACCTGGGAAAAGGTACGAGTTAGGGTTAGCTACAGCATCAACACTCACCTGAGAAAAGGTACAAGTTAGGGTTAGCTACAGCATCAACACTCACCTGGGAAAAGGTACGAGTTAGGGTTAGCTACAGCATCAACACTCACCTGGGAAAAGGTACGAGTTAGGTTCAGCTACAGCATCAAGTAAATACTTATGAAATCAACTATGTATATGAAGATATTAGAAAACTACTGAATAACCCATAAACATGTCTTAGCATCAGCTAAGTATATGGGATCAGTGCAGCCGAGTCTCTGCGGGGTCAGGCCAGCCGAGTCTCTGCGGGGTCAGGCCAGCCGAGTCTCTGCGGGGTCAGGCCAGCCGAGTCTCTGCGGGGTCAGGCCAGCCGAGTCTCTGCGGGGTCAGGCCAGCCGAGTCTCTGCGGGGTCAGGCCAGCCGAGTCTCTGCGGGGTCAGGCCTGCCGAGTCTCTGCGGGGTCAGGCCTGCCGAGTCTCTGCGGGGTCAGGCCAGCCGAGTCTCTGCGGGGTCAGGCCAGCCGAGTCTCTGCGGGGTCAGGCCAGCCGAGTCTCTGCGGGGTCAGGCCAGCCGAGTCTCTGCGGGGTCAGGCCAGCCGAGTCTCTGCGGGGTCAGGCCTGCCGAGTCTCTGCGGGGTCAGGCCTGCCGAGTCTCTGCGGGGTCAGGCCTGCCGAGTCTCTGCGGGGTCAGGCCTGCCGAGTCTCTGCGGGGTCAGGCCACATCATGCTTGGTAACATTTCAAATCGTCTGTCAGGCCAACAGGCTCAGTGGACCATAACAAGGTCACTTGACTATGGAATGTCTGCCCATGCTGTGTTTCCACCGGTGCTTTACCCCCGGTAGCAGGGCTACACCGGTACTTTACCCCCGGTAGCAGGGCTACACCGGTGCTTTACCCCCGGTAGCAGGGCTACACCGGTGCTTTACCCCCGGTAGCAGGGCTACACCGGTGCTTTACCCCCGGTAGCAGGGCTACACCGGTGCTTTACCCCCGGTAGCAGGGCTACACCGGTGCTTTACCCCCCGGTAGCAGGGCTACACCGGTGCTTTACCCCCGGTAGCAGGGCTACACCGGTGCTTTACCCCCGGTAGCAGGGCTACACCGGTGCTTTACCCCCGGTAGCAGGGCTACACCGGTGCTTTACCCCCGGTAGCAGGGCTACACCGGTGCTTTACCCCCGGTAGCAGGGCTACACCGGTGCTTTATGCTGTTGGCTCCAGACTTTCCTGTTTCCACTGTACATTTGGTACCACGGACTTAAGGAGGGGCTCAGGTGGGGAGGGAGGAGTAAACTATCAACGCAGTTTGGTGTTCTGGTTACTAAAAATAAAAGGCAATAGTTTTCTGGTAGTAAAATAATCAATGACGTCATGCTCAGTTTGTTTACCTTACGGCGTTTAAACTTGTAATAAAACTAATTTCTTCCTCAAACTCTGCGACTGGCTCCTTCTCCACCTACACTCGTACCACTGCAACTGTGAGCAAGTGTATTCATTATTTAGTATAAGTATTTTAGGTAATTTAGTGTTATACGTTCTATGGGTGATGTCTCGGTCTCTATTGGGCTCTATTTTTCTATTGGGTCAATGGTATCATATCACCTTCATTCGTTCCAGCTCTTTCCGTTCTGAGTCTTTGCTTCCCTGTGCTGTTGCGTTTAGTTTTTTTAGGCTATTTTATCAGGGATTTCTTTATAAGATTGGATGAAAATCATTGCAAGAAGCCTAAAGCAAATAATACACATTGCTATTCAAAGAGCACAACATGCTGCGTTTTCATAGCATGTAACGCGTCAACTTTAAAACCCCGCCCCAGGTCCTAAAGTCCAGGGCTTGGCCCCAAGTGAGAGCCGGGCTACTCAGCCATGGTCTAGTGGCAGACTGGCGCTGTCCCGTGTCAATGCAAACAGAAACATTTCTGGACTTCAGGGTAAAACACCCGTGTTTGACACCAGTGGAAATGAGGCATCAGCATTCTGTGTGTGTGAGTCTGTATCTCTCTCTGTATCTCTCTCTGTATCTCTCTCTGTATCTCTCTCTCTGTATCTCTCTCTCTCTCTGTATCTCTCTCTCTCTCTGTATCTCTCTCTCTCTCTGTATCTCTCTCTCTCTCTCTCTCTCTCTCTCTCTCTCTCTCTCTCTCTCTCTCTCTCTCTCTCTCTCTTATCAATGCAATTCAACTTTATTAGCATGACAGTTATTACAACCATATTGCCAAAGTTAGAGGTACAGTAAGAAGGAGTCTACACGGTAGCAGCCCCATTTAAGGTCACATCAAGAACAACAATAACCAGCATTGTCAGAAATATTCAGCAATAACAAAATGCTCAGAGTGAACAACAGGTACAAATAAACGAATAACAGTCATATAAACACTAAGACCGTCATCATCCGAAAGACCTAGCAACAACTAAAACATTGAGGTGAACAGTAACAATGAAGTGAGAATACATAAATAATGAATACAATTTAACAGTTCACGGCAGGTCACAGGTTATCCCTTATTTTGTGTCACTCTCTGAGGAAGCGTCCAGCTAGGGGGGCTGTGTGTCCCTCCCCCAAGAACACCTGCATCTGTTCCTCATTGGACAGCATGGTGAATGATGGCACTAGTGTTTCACATGTATTAAAGAAATGCTGTCTGGTGTTTGTGTCATGTTGGCAGTGTAGAAATGCTGTCTGGTGTTTATGTCATGTTGGCAGTGTAGAAATGCTGTCTGGTGTTTATGTCATGTTGGCAGTGTAGAAATGCTGTCTGGTTTTTGTGTCATGTTGGCAGTGTAGAAATGCTGTCTGGTGTTTGTGTCATGTTGGCAGTGTAGAAATGCTGTCTGGTGTTTGTGTCATGTTGGCAGTGTAGAAATGCTGTCTGGTGTTTGTGTCATGTTGGCAGTGTAGAAATGCTGTCTGGTTTTTGTGTCATGTTGGCAGTGTAGAAATGCTGTCTGGTGTTTGTGTCATGTTGGCAGTGTAGAAATGCTGTCTGGTGTTTGTGTCATGTTGGCAGTGTAGAAATGCTGTCTGGTGTTTGTGTCATGTTGGCAGTGTAGAAATGCTGTCTGGTGTTTGTGTCATGTTGGCAGTGTAGAAATGCTGTCTGGTTTTTGTGTCATGTTGGCAGTGTAGAAATGCTGTCTGGTGTTTGTGTCATGTTGGCAGTGTAGAAATGCTGTCTGGTTTTTCTGTAATGTTGGCAGTGTAGAAATGCTGTCTGGTGTTTGTGTCATGTTGGCAGTGTAGAAATGCTGTCTGGTTTTTGTGTCATGTTGGCAGTGTAGAAATGCTGTCTGTTTTTTGTGTCATGTTGGCAGTGTAGAAATGCTGTCTGTTTTTTGTGTCATGTTGGCAGTGTAGAAATGCTGTCTGGTTTTTGTGTCATGTTGGCAGTGTAGAAATGCTGTCTGGTGTTTGTGTCATGTTGGCAGTGTAGAAATGCTGTCTGGTGTTTGTGTCATGTTGGCAGTGTAGAAATGCTGTCTGGTTTTTGTGTAATGTTGGCAGTGTAGAAATGCTGTCTGGTGTTTGTGTAATGTTGGCAGTGTAGAAATGCTGTCTGGTGTTTGTGTCATGTTGGCAGTGTAGAAATGCTGTCTGGTGTTTGTGTCATGTTGGCAGTGTAGAAATGCTGTCTGGTGTTTGTGTCATGTTGGCAGTGTAGAAATGCTGTCTGGTTTTTGTGTCATGTTGGCAGTGTAGAAATGCTGTCTGGTGTTTGTGTCATGTTGGCAGTGTAGAAATGCTGTCTGGTTTTTGTGTCATGTTGGCAGTGTAGAAATGCTGTCTGGTTTTTGTGTCATGTTGGCAGTGTAGAAATGCTGTCTGGTGTTTGTGTCATGTTGGCAGTGTAGAAATGCTGTCTGGTTTTTCTGTAATGTTGGCAGTGTAGAAATGCTGTCTGGTGTTTGTGTCATGTTGGCAGTGTAGAAATGCTGTCTGGTTTTTCTGTAATGTTGGCAGTGTAGAAATGCTGTCTGGTTTTTGTGTCATGTTGGCAGTGTAGTAGAAAGTGCATCTCTGTCTCTACCTCACCTGTCGTACAGTGACCACATGTTCTGGATTCTTTTGGTAACCAGGTTTTTTTGTGCCTACCTTTTTCAATGGCTAGGCTGTGGTCGCTGAGCCTGTACTTGGTCAGGATCTGTCTCTGCTTTATCTTTGACAGTAAAAAGATATTCAGCCAATTCATAGTCTCTGTTTAGGGCCCGATAGCAGCTTAGTCTGTTTTGTGTTTTGGTTTGATTGTTCCAATGTTCCAGATAGGCCTTTTTGGTTTGTTTAACAATTTGGTTCACTCTGATTTGTGATCCCTCTGTATATCTCTCTCTCTGTATATCTTTCTCTCTCTGTATATCTTTCTCTCTCTGTATATCTCTCTCTCTCTGTATATCTCTCTCTCTCTCTGTGTATATCTCTCTCTCTCTCTGTGTATATCTCTCTCTCTCTCTGTGTATATCTCTCTCTCTCTCTGTGTATATCTCTCTCTCTCTCTGTGTATCTCTCTCTCTCTCTGTGTGTATCTCTCTCTCTCTCTGTGTATATCTCTCTCTCTCTCTGTGTATATCTCTCTCTCTCTCTGTGTATCTCTCTCTCTCTCTGTGTATATCTCTCTCTCTCTCTGTGTATATCTCTCTCTCTCTGTGTATCTCTCTCTCTCTCTGTGTATCTCTCTCTCTCTCTGTGTATCTCTCTCTCTCTCTGTGTATCTCTCTCTCTCTCTGTGTATCTCTCTCTCTCTCTGTGTATATCTCTCTCTCTCTGTGTATATCTCTCTCTCTCTGTGTATATCTCTCTCTCTCTGTGTATATCTCTCTCTCTCTGTGTATATCTCTCTCTCTCTGTGTATATCTCTCTCTCTCTGTGTATATCTCTCTCTCTCTGTGTATATCTCTCTCTCTCTGTATATCTCTCTCTCTCTGTATATCTCTCTCTCTCTGTATATCTCTCTCTCTCTCTGTATATATCTCTCTCTCTCTGTATATATCTCTCTCTCTCTGTATATCTCTCTCTCTCTGTATATCTCTCTCTCTCTCTGTGTATATCTCTCTCTCTCTCTGTGTATATCTCTCTCTCTCTCTGTGTATATCTCTCTCTCTCTCTGTGTATCTCTCTCTCTCTCTGTGTATCTCTCTCTCTCTCTGTGTATCTCTCTCTCTCTCTGTGTATATCTCTCTCTCTCTCTGTGTATATCTCTCTCTCTCTCTGTGTATATCTCTCTCTCTCTCTGTGTATCTCTCTCTCTCTCTGTGTATCTCTCTCTCTCTCTGTGTATCTCTCTCTCTCTCTGTGTATCTCTCTCTCTCTCTGTGTATCTCTCTCTCTCTCTGTGTATCTCTCTCTCTCTCTGTGTATCTCTCTCTCTCTCTGTGTATCTCTCTCTCTCTCTGTGTATCTCTCTCTCTCTCTGTGTATCTCTCTCTCTCTCTGTGTATCTCTCTCTCTCTCTGTGTATATCTCTCTCTCTCTGTGTATATCTCTCTCTCTCTGTGTATATCTCTCTCTCTCTGTGTATATCTCTCTCTCTCTGTGTATATCTCTCTCTCTCTGTGTATATCTCTCTCTCTCTGTATATCTCTCTCTCTCTGTATATCTCTCTCTCTCTGTATATCTCTCTCTCTCTGTATATCTCTCTCTCTCTGTATATATCTCTCTCTCTCTGTATATCTCTCTCTCTTTCTCTGTATATCTCTCTCTCTCTCTCTCTCTGTGCGTGTCTTTCTGTCCTTCTGCCTCTGCGAGCCTGTCTGTCTCTGTGCCTCTGTGTGTCTTTCTCTGCCTGCCTTGCGTGTGTGCGTGCCATTGTTTGGTTTCATGTCTAATTGGTAGATGCCCTTTCTGATACGACCACGTTTGGCTGGGTTGAAATCCTTCCTTCACAATGCTTCTCTGTTGTGGGACTTTAAATGTCTCTATTGAGTAGGTCAGAGTATCAATGAGTCTCTGTGGAAGAGCTGCCCAAAGACCTGTCATATAATGTTCCTCAGTATGAGTCTAGATCAGCATTCTGACAGACAACCTGTCCTCAAGTTAGTATGGTCAGGTTTACTGAAGTGTGTGTCTGTGTGTGTGTCTGTGTGTGTGTCTGTGTGTGTGTCTGTGTGTGTGTCTGTCTGTGTGTGTCTGTCTGTGTGTGTCTGTCTGTGTGTGTCTGTCTGTGTGCGTGTCTCGTTCTGTGTGTGTCTGTCTGTCTGTCTGTCTGTGTGTGTGTGTGTGTGTCTCGTTCTGTGTGTGTGTGTGTCTCGTTCTGTGTGTGTGTGTGTCTCGTTCTGTGTGTGTGTGTGTCTCGTTCTGTGTGTGTGTGTGTGTCTCGTTCTGTGTGCGTGCGTGTCTCGTTCTGTGTGCGTGCGTGTCTCGTTCTGTGTGCGTGCGTGCGTGTCTCGTTCTGTGTGTGTGCGTGCGTGTCTCGTTCTGTGTGTGTGCGTGCGTGTCTCGTTCTGTGTGTGTGCGTGCGTGTCTCGTTCTGTGTGTGTGCGTGCGTGTCTCGTTCTGTGTGTGTGCGTGCGTGTCTCGTTCTGTGTGTGTGCGTGCGTGTCTCGTTCTGTGTGTGTGCGTGCGTGTCTCGTTCTGTGCGTGTGCGTGCGTGTCTCTCGTTCTGTGCGTGTGCGTGCGTCTCTCGTTCTGTGCGTGTGCGTGTGCGTGCGTCTCTCGTTCTGTGCGTGTGCGTGCGTCTCTCGTTCTGTGCGTGTGCGTCTCTCGTTCTGTGTCTAAAACTCTTTTGTTTCCCCGTTCTGCAGAACAGAGCAGGAGAGATGATCTGGAGGCTTTGGGTCACATGTTCATGTACTTCCTCCGTGGCAGTCTGCCCTGGCAGGGCCTGAAGGTAGACACACACTTTCTAACCAATGTCTGCCAAGACACTAACGAGTCCCCAAACCTTGAGCTGTATCTCTTCATCAGGTCCAGCTAGCGTCTGTTGAATGTGGTTTGGAGCCTGTCGCTGTCCTCTGTGTGGGTGGATGTGGTCTTGCTGTTCCACCAGCCATCAGATGGTGGAACAGCAAACCCGTATCTCAGAGTCCAATCTGAACAGCTCTGACCGTGCCCATGCAGCCATGGGGGGTTATTCGCGTCACATCGGGGGGGTTGTTCGCGTCACATCGGGGGGTTGTTCGCGTCACATCGGGGGGTTGTTCGCGTCACATCGGGGGGTTGTTCGCGTCACATCGGGGGGTTGTTCGCGTCACATCGGGGGGTTATTCGCGTCACATCGGGGGTTATTCGCGTCACATCGGGGGTTATTCGCGTCACATCGGGGGTTATTCGCGTCACATCGGGGGGTTATTCGCGTCACATCGGGGGGTTATTCGCGTCACATCGGGGGGTTATTCGCGTCACATCGGGGGGTTATTCGCGTCACATCGGGGGGTTATTCGCGTCACATCGGGGGGGTTATTCGCGTCACATCGGGGGGGTTATTCGCGTCACATCGGGGGGTTGTTCGCGTCACATCGGGGGGTTGTTCGCGTCACATCGGGGGGTTGTTCGCGTCACATCGGGGGGTTGTTCGCGTCACATCGGGGGGTTGTTCGCGTCACATCGGGGGGTTGTTCGCGTCACATCGGGGGGTTGTTCGCGTCACATCGAGGGGGTTGTTCGCGTCACATCGAGGGGGTTATTCGCGTCACATCGGGGGGTTGTTCGCGTCACATCGGGGGGTTATTCGCGTCACATCGGGGGGATTCCGTTGTTTTCAGCGGGATCCCTGTTTTTTGTGGACTTAGAACTTCTTGCAGTCCCGAACCACTCTACCCCT
This sequence comes from Esox lucius, assembly GCF_011004845.1. Taxonomy (NCBI): domain Eukaryota; kingdom Metazoa; phylum Chordata; class Actinopteri; order Esociformes; family Esocidae; genus Esox; species Esox lucius. Next base: position 34,980,010 of record NC_047571.1, read on the forward strand.
CCCCAAACTGAATAACATAACCTAAAATGTTTTACATTAATTCAAATCTCCATTCCCCTTTGGAAGAGGACATATACATTAAATGGAGTACATTTATGTGTTTTTCTCAAACCTTGCTGTATTTTATGCTTGGACACCTGAACACCCTGCACATGTCAGAAGCTGGTGCTGAACCAAGTCCGTTCAAATGAATGTGTCATTACTGGGGTTTTCCTGTTCCACTAATGTTCTGTCCATTCCCATCACCAGGCAGACACATTGAAGGAGCGCTATCAGAAGATTGGTGACACCAAGCGAGCCACGCCCATCGAGGTGCTCTGTGAGAGTTTCCCAGGTCTGTCTCTGATGTCATGCAATACAACGCTTTGTTAGATAATGTACAGAGCACTGCTTTGACACAGGGATCTTATCTAGTCTAAAATGCTAGCCTCAACATCCCAGACATCTTACCACCAATCACAGTAGATTCAAGTTCGTCAGGTTGTTTGGGTCCCAACAATCACAGTGAGGTTCAGATCGTTTGGGTCATCTCCAGGCACAGTGAGGTTCAGATCGTTTGGGTCATCTCCAGGCACAGTGAGGTTCAGATCGTTTGGGTCATCTCCAGGCACAGTGAGGTTCAGATCGTTTGGGTCATCTCCAGGCACAGTGAGGTTCAGATCGTTTGGGTCATCTCCAGGCACAGTGAGGTTCAGATCGTTTGGGTCATCTCCAGTCGAAGTGAGGTTCAGAACTTTTGGGTCATCTCCAGGGATGCACCGATGCATCGGTTGGACATCGGTATCGGCCAATATTTGCCTTGTTAACTGCCATCGGCCATCGGGAAATAAATATGACATTCGCCGATGTGGAGAATTTTATTTATTTATTTTTTTGGCGGGAGGGGTGGGGGGGGGGGAGATACCGAGGCGGAAGAGGGCACCCGTGAACTCTCTTCAGTAACTTAGATTAAACAAAGAAGATGGCGGTCGTGTGGCAATATTTTAAAGTTTCAGAGAAAGATCAGCGTTTTGCAGTTTGCAATACGTGTTCCGTTGAAATCTCAAGAGGGGGTCTGTTAGAAAGTCATTTAACACAACAAATCTCATTGGACATTTGAGAAGCAGGCACGAGGCGGTGTACGGGGATTACCTGCAAGCAGACCAAAAACGGAAAAATGAAGCCGCTAAGGAAGCGCAAACCCCCGTTAAGGCTCAGACTTCAATTGACACGGCGTTTGAGAAAGCCAAACAGCTGCCTCCAGACAGCACCAAAGCGAAACAGATAACAAACAAGGTGATGGGGTTCATAGCTTTAGATGACCAGCCTTTCTCTGTAGTGGAGGACGTGGGTTTTCGGAGTCTGATGAAGTTTATGGAGCCACGCTACACGCTGCCGAGCCGACATCACTTTGCCGAGGTCTGTCTCCCCGAAATACACAACATTGTGGCCACGCACATTCATGAGCTACTGGCTTGCGACATCGCTGCAATCAGTTTCACCACTGATATATGGAGTTCAGATGTAAGCCCTGTGAGCATGCTTAGCCTCATGGGCACGGCACAGTGGATTAATAAGGACTTCAACCTGGTAAAGGCAGTGTTGCACTCCCAGGAGTTTGCAGGTACCCACTCAGCATCTGCTATCTCGGAGGCTTTTGAGAAAATGTTCCAGACGTGGAAAATCGACAAAACCAGAGTGCATGCTGTCGTGAGAGATAATGCTAAGAATATGAAAAAAGCTATGATGGACAGTGTTCTGGCTAGTTTTGGCTGTATGGCGCACACACTGCAACTGGCAATTCATGACGGTGTTTTTAGCCAGCGCAGCCTCACTGATATTGTGTCTATATGCCGAAAAATCGTCGGCCACTTTAAACACTCACCCCTTGCCTATTCACGTCTCCAGGCTGTGCAGATCCAGTTGGGAATGAAACCAAAAAGGCTGCAGCAAGATGTTTCCACACGCTGGAATAGTACATTTTATATGATGGAGAGCTTGCTGGAACAAAAGCGCGCACTTGCTACATATGCCGCAGACTACGACCTCCCGGCCACTCTAACTGCGCACCAGTGGCAATTAATTGAAAACTTTATAACACTCCTCTCCCCATTTGAACAATTGACGAGAGAAGTTAGCTCATCAGAAGCATCAGCTGCAGATGTCCTCCCCTCTGTGACAGCCCTGAGACGTCTTCTGAGTAAGCAGGCTGACACCGATCACGGCGTTAAAACAACAAAGACCTCATTATTAGAGGCTATAAATAGACGCTTCGATCAAATCCAGTACGATCCCATTGCCACCTATTTGGATCCCAGATACAAGGATCGTTACTTTGATGAGGATGTTAAACAACGCGCTCGAGAAATACTTGAGGCACACCTGTTGGCTGATGCCGGTGCAGAGGATGTGACGCGCGATGGAGAGCGCGCACATCACACAGAGCGCAAAAGGCAACGATCCGACAGAACAGGGCCCTCCCTGCATGATGTGTTTGAGGAGATTCTGGAAGAAAATGGATCAGAGAGGACAAGTACCTCGTCTGTATCCCAACAACTGGGTATTTTCCTGTCAGAGATCACTATTCCGAGAGGGGAGAGCGCACTTTGCTATTGGAGAAATAACCATCTGCGTTTTCCAGAACTCGCACAAATAGCACGCAAATACCTTAGTGCGCCATGCACCAGCGTAGAGAGTGAGCGGTTATTCAGCTCTGTGTCTCATGTCTTAGATGAAAAGAGAAATAGGCTTTGCTGTGACAAGGCAGAGATGCTTATCTTTGTAAAGAAAAACATGCATCTTATTAAGAAGTTGGCCAGAGATACAGCAGGTGACTTATGTGTCATTAATGATCAGAAGTGGAGGTACTGTTTTGTTTTATAAAATGCCCCGTGTTCGAGCCTGTGAGTTCTGAAAAAGTAATGTTTTATTCTGCATGAGAAATACACAAGGTGAAAGATAGCCCTATTTATGTTTGCATTTATGAATAACATAATTTATTTATTTAAATAATATAATTTATTTATTTCACTTGTTTTTGCATTTACACTTGAAGTATTTTTTTTTTATTTATCAGAAAAATATTTTTTATTGGGCCATGAAAATAATCTCATTGTTTAAGTTTTTGTTTATCAGGCTAAAATCACTCAAATAATTTTGTTGGGCAATGTACTGCTGAAACAATCTTTTCATTGATTACTATTAGTTAGCAGTCAAAGGTTTTTGAATGTTATATTTTTTTATATCAGAAAATAACTTGTTATAAATAAGATTATAACTGTCAACCAGAAAGTGACAATAAAGGTGTTTTTTGTTTCATAAATTGGTCTGATTGAATTTGTGCTCATTCTAGGATAGTGATCAAGAGCCAAAAGACTTTTGTAGCACAAAAGAAGGAATAAATAAAAAAAAAAAAAGCATCGGCCATCGGCCAAATTGTTATGTTAAACATCGGTATCGGTATCGGCCCACAATTTCCCAATCGGTGCATCCCTAGTCATCTCCAGGCACAGTGAGGTTCAGATCGTTTGGGTCATCTCCAGGCACAGTGAGGTTCAGATCGTTTGGGTCATCCTCAGCTTTTTAATTCCATTTTGCATATCATTAATACACCTAATTGTCAGAATGTTTGCTTGAAAATGGCTAATGTTTCTAATGCATTTGTTCCTTCCTGTATTTAATGCTGGTGTACCTCCCCCAGAAGAGATGGCCACCTACCTACGTTATGTTCGCCGGCTGGACTTCTTTGAGAAGCCTGACTACGATTACTTGAGGAAACTCTTCACCGACCTCTTCGACAGGAACGGCTATGTCTTTGACTACGAGTACGACTGGGTCGGCAAACCACTGGTCAGTCCCTAGAACCTACCATAGCATCCTTCAGCCGCTGGTCAGTCTCAGGCCAGGGCTAATCCAGGCCAGGGCTAATCCAGGCCAGGGCTAATCCAGGCCAGGGCTAATCCAGGGTGTTGACTTTAGGAGTGAGGTTCAGGAGTGATCTAATGTGTCTAGACTGTCTACCAGAGGTGTAGATTACTACTGGAGTAGCTGAGGTTATGGAGTGTGTATGTTACTACTGGAGTAGCTGAGGTTATGGAGTGTGTATATTACTACTGGAGTAGCTGAGGTTAAGGAGTGTGTATGTTACTACTGGGGTAGCTGAGGTTATGGAGTGTATATTACTACTGGAGTAGCTGAGGGTATGGAGTGTGTATGTTACTACTGGAGTAGCTGAGGTTATGGAGTGTGTATGTTACTACTGGGGTAGCTGAGGTTATGGAGTGTGTATGTTACTACTGGAGTAGCTGAGGTTATGGAGTGTGTATGTTACTACTGGAGTAGCTGAGGTTATGGAGTGTGTATGTTACTACTGGAGTAGCTGAGGTTATGGAGTGTGTATGTTACTACTGGAGTAGCTGAGGTTAAGGAGTGTTTATGTTACTACTGGGGTAGCTGAGGTTATGGAGTGTTTATGTTACTACTGGGGTAGCTGAGGTTAAGGAGTGTTTATGTTACTACTGGGGTAGCTGAGGTTATGGAGTGTATATTACTACTGGAGTAGCTGAGGTTATGGAGTGTGAAGATTACTACTGGAGTAGCTGAGGTTAAGGAGTGTGTATGTTACTACTGGGGTAGCTGAGGTTATGGAGTGTGTATGTTACTACTGGAGTAGCTGAAGTTATGGAGTGTGTATGTTACTACTGGAGTAGCTGAGGTTATGGAGTGTGTATGTTACTACTGGAGTAGCTGAGGTTAAGGAGTGCGTATGTTACTACTGGAGTAGCTGAGGTTAAGGAGTGCGTATGTTACTACTGGAGTAGCTGAGGTTAAGGAGTGCGTATGTTACTACTGTGAGGAACCAGTGAGGAAGGTTGAAGGGAGCTCTGGTGACAAAGCGGAGGGCAGTGTGGTGAATTGCACATGGGAAGGATGGTCAGGGCTGTGGGGTTGTACATGTCTGGGAAAAGGCACCACAATGCTGCTGACTCCAGAAAGCTTAGGTTTTCTCCACATGCTAGATATAGCAGCCATTTTGGAAGTGTCAGCCAAACGTTTTTTTTTTTTTCGGCTTGGTGTACTGATCCATAATGTCTGCTGTGCACACTGCTTGTTCTCGGCCTGCTCCTATTGGCTGTTTTGTTAATGATGACCTTCCCCTTTCTGTACCCAGCCTACTCCTATTGGTCCAGTACCCAGCGAAACACCCCTTCAGCCCAGCAGCCGAGACAAGGCAGCGCAGCAGACCAAAAACCAGGTAGGACAGACACACGCACACCACTTCTTAATGAGGAACTGACCCTGAGTATATCTGTTCACTGACACTAAAACTGACAGGAGGATTTTCAGATGAAGCACTGTGGATACAGAACACATTTATTGGGACTTCTCAAATGTCTTGTTCTGCGTTGGCTGAATCTGACACCTAACAGCTCCATGCTGGCAGCTTCCTTCTCAATAGCCTGGTGTCAGGTCCGTTTGTGCTTTCATTACCCCAACCCGGTTGGCATGACAACAACATAGGGAGTGTGTAGCGGAGCAGAAACGGACTGAACCCGGGCTAAACTAACCGTGTAAACTGGTTACTCGTCACACCACAGATTGCCACTGACAAAGCCAACAGACGTGCCAACCGATGCCAGTCTCTTAAGAGCAGCTTGTTCACGCTCAGCTCTCAGTGGTGGTGGCTCCTACAGCCTCTTGTCCTTCTGCATGTCACCCGTGCACTCCTCTCTTATGCCCTCCTCCTCACGTGCACTCTTTTCCTCCCACGGCACCGCGTCGGCCCTCAGGTCTGTCCGGTAGTTCTCCACTAGAACCGTTTCTGACTAGCCGCCTAGCTGCTTCTGCGCGGGAGATGCACTTATTTTAAACATTGTTTTTGTTTTGTTTCTTTGTTTCCTTTTACACTCCTCCCTGTCCTGGCTCCTTCACTGTCTCCTCCTCTCATCTCTCACCCTCCACCTTAACCGCCGCTCTTCACCTTTTCTCCCGCCCTCTTCCTCCTTTGCTGTCGCGCCAGTCGCCAGAACCCAAAGGAAGTGAGTCCCAGCCCACTCCAGTGACCAATAGAGAGCTCCTGGGGTCCCATCTAACAGCTGATAGGCTGGGGGGCTCTGTCCAGGTACTGGGCTGTGGGTGTCGCCCTGCACCGCCAAACACTCTGCCTCCTGTCTCTATCTCTCTCTCGGTTTGTCCTTCTTTCTTTCTGGCACATGTTTGTATTGTTTAAGCAGATTTTTACTTTGTTGTTTTTTCTCGTTTTTCTCTTCTCACTCTTGTTGTGTACTACTGGTTTCTTTGCACTGGTTTTCTTTTTTTCCCTCCATTATTCTCCTCACACATTCTGCACACTTTACGCTAGGGCCCGTAACACACACTGGGGCTCATAACGCACACTAGGGCCCGTAACGGAAACTGTTAACGCACACTAGAGCCTGTAACGCACACTAGGGCCTGTAACGCACACTAACGTACATTAAAGCCTGTAACGCACACTAACGTACATTAAAGCCTGTAACGCACACTAACGTACACTAGAGCCTGTAACGCACACTGTAACGTACACTAGAGCCTGTAACGCACACTGTAACGTACACTAGAGCCTGTAACGCACACTGTAACGTACACTAGAGCCTGTAACGCACACTAACGTACACTAGAGCCTGTAACGCACACTAACCTACACTAGAGCCTGTAACGTACACTAGAGCCTGTAACGCACACATTAATGCACAGTAGAGCCTGTAACGCACACTGTATCGTACACTAGAGCCTGTAACGCGCACTAGGGCCTGTATGTCACTGGTATTGAGGGATCAGGTAGCTAACTGGTCCAATCTCAATGGCAGGAAAGTGGAATGTTCAAGTGTTCTATAGTTCTTCTGAGCTCAATGAACCATTTCCAGGAATGGTTCCCAGTATTCCCAGTAATTCCCAGTAATTCCCAGTATTCAGCTGATGACATTACAGCATTGGGCAACATCATGTTCAGAAATATTTTGTGCTTCATTCATTACAGTCTCACCTCTATAGCTCCTCCAGAAATAGACATTATGGTATATTTAGAAACAACAGTAATCTGCCATCTTCCCATGGCCTATGATGTCATCGTAACTTCACTTGATGCTCCTCTGCAGGTGATGAGTTCAACCAATGGGGAGTTGAATACCGACGACCCGACTGCGGGCCATTCCAATGCCCCCATCACTGCTCCAGCTGAGGTGGAGGTTGCTGATGACACCAAGTAAGATGGAAGCCCCCTTCTCCAGCATGCACTGCTCCATGAGCCCCTTTCCCCAGCATGCACTGCTCCATGAGCCCCCTTCCCCAGCATGCACTGCTCCATGAGCCCCCTTCCCCAGCATGCACTGCTCCATGAGCCCCCTTCCCCAGCATGCACTGCTCCATGAGCCCCCTTCCCCAGCATGCACTGCTCCATGAGCCCCCTTCCCCAGCATGCACTGCTCCATGAGCCATACACATCTATTAATAGACATAGGCACCTAATGTCGTGGGGGTGTTTCCACCTCGAGGGACATGTCTTGGAGGACACATGTCCCGATCTTCAACTTTCTTGAGCCCATTGGCAATGGGTTGAGTTAGCAGTTGCACATTGGATATGACTACATATATAACTAGATCTATAACTAACTTTGGGAGAAAAGGGATTAGAAGGGATTTAAAAAACAATAATCAAACACATTCGGTTTCCTCCGAACCCATTAAGGTTGCAAACTCATAGAACCGGTTCCTGGCTGGTTCTCCCGTTTGTATTGGCAAGAACATTTGTTTGATGCTAGAATGAATATTCCTGCTGTCTAATCGTTAACCCCCTGTGTTCCAGATGCTGCTGTTTCTTTAAGAGGAGGAAGAGGAAAGGCATCCAGAGACACAAGTAAAGGAGAGGAGGAGGAGGAGAAGCAGCCGAAGGAGTGGTTGGCGGACACACACACACACACGCACGCACACAAACACACAGACAGACTGGCTGACTCATGAGGGAAGGACGGAAGCGGTGTGGAAATGGATCGGGCCAGGACTCTACACCCACCCCTCTCCGTGCTCATGGTCAACACGGCCCTCTGGTGACCACACTCTTGTACTACAACAGACAGGTGTGATGAGCCGCAGGGACAGACAGGACACCCCCCAGGACAGACAGGACACCCCCCAGGACAGACAGGACACACCCCAGGACAGACAGGACACACCCCAGGACAGACAGGACACACCCCAGGACAGACAGGACACACCCCAGGACAGACAGGACTCCCCCCAGGACAGACAGGACACCCCCCAGGACAGACAGGACACCCCCCAGGACAGACAGGACACCCCCCCGGACAGACAGGACACCCCCCAGGACAGACAGGACTCCCCCCAGGACAGACAGGACACCCCCCCGGACAGACAGGACACCCCCCCGGACAGACAGGACACCCCCCAGGACAGACAGGACTCCCCCCAGGACTGCACTGTCTGTTCAGTTAGAGCGCCTCCTGTTGATCATTCTGCAGTACTGCAACAGACGAACAGGACCCCCCCCCCCCCCCCCCCCCGGGACAGAAACAGGACTCTCTGCTTGGATCTGTTTTATATTCTAAACTTAAAGAAGTGGGAAAGGAGGATCAGAAGGCATACATGGGTAGATTTAAAAAAGGATGGATTTGATGGACCGATGGGTGTGTGGGGTCAAATTATAGGTCTGCTACCGACAGATGGAGTGGTGGGTGGATGGAGCGAGGCACCCAGCCAGAGAAGACCTAAGAGTAATGCGTTAATGTGTGTTAAAGAACAGGAAGAGACTGTTGGAGACGTTTCACAGTACTTATTAACATACTGAACATTGTCCGGAGGACGACAGAGACTAGAAAACACAACGTGGAACAGCCAAACCCATAGGCTCCATGTGCAATGGGCTTTTTATTTTGGGATCAGCGTTGGAAAGAAGAAGAACTGAGCTTGTGATTGAAATCACACTATGTTGCATTGCAGACGGGAGAGAAATATCTGTTTAATATGTATACCAGAATCAGAAAAGATATGTCTATGTAAAAAAAAAAAAATCTATGCTTTCCCCTCCCTCTCTTTTTGTAATTTAAAATGAAGTTTTGAAATCCTTTCTCTGAGTTGTTGAAAAGTTTTACCTCTGTCGTAGCGTTTTCCTGAAAGAAATATGTTCCTTTTTTTTTTTTTTAAGAGCTGTTTTTGCTTCTCTTTTCTTTCATTCTTCTGCTTGTTTTCTCAGTTTTTTCCTGTGGTTGGATGGATGAACGGACGTGAATTTCGGACGGTGACCAGTCTCAGGAGGGTGGGGAGGGACGCTGGAGAAGCGCATTTCATCTCTTTAAAATTGCACTTTGGAGAAAAACTGAAAACATTGAGTTCTGGGATTAAAGTTCAACATGGACAAACAGAAATAAAGACTGATCTGGGATGGTTTCTACTCCTGGCTGATCTGTTGTGTCTCTCAGATTAAGTGAGGTCACCAGTTGCTATGGCTACTACAGCTTGCTAACCGTGTCCCAAATGACACCTTGTTCTCTAGCCCACTACTTCTGACCAGAGTTCTGTCTTGGTCAGAGGTAGTGCCCTCGGCTGTAAAACGGGTGTTATTTGGACAGTGTTTCCTGTTGATGTGCTTTTATTCTACACATCCAAATCAGCCAACTGGAAGACACTTAAGTAAAACATTCAGCAATTCCAAGAATGTTCTGCTTTCAAAATGCCAAACATCAGGCTTACTCCTTTTGTCACGGTTTTGCTTGATAATCATTTTGAAAATCTGACTGTACACATTCATACATCAACATAAAAAAAGTTAAATCTAATTTGTTTTGGAATGAGTAGACATTGGTACATTACATTCTTGCCTTATTTAAAAAGAAAAAAGTTATATTACCACAGTAAAAAACATCCTTTAGGATTTTCTATCATGATTTGGAACACAAATAAGCAAATTAATTTTTGATGAGGGATAACTCCTACTTTGAAGATCTCCATATTATAAAAATGTTTTATACTGATGAGTATTCCTCTCGCCTGTTAGTCTGTTCTGCACACAGAACAAATAGACACTCTTGCATTGTAGGTCATAAAATAATTCATGTTCCTGTCAATGATTGTGACTTTTTCATTTGGCTTAGAATGAACAGACCAGATTTGTATGACAAACTAGTAAAAGAGCAATAGACCTCATACAGGTTATCAAACACAATCATTTACAGTATTTCCTACAAATTCACCAGCTCTTTAGTGGAAGGCAGGTTATTTTTGTCCTATCCAGAACAACCAGTTCCACGTGTTTGACCGTGGTTTGGGACTGTTCTACAGAACTTCCAGTTGAGCGTGGTTTGGGACTGTACTACAGAACCTCCAGTTGAGCGTGGTTTGGGACTGTACTACAGAACTTCCAGTTGAGCGTGGTTTGGGACTGTACTACAGAACCTCCAGTTGAGCGTGGTTTGGGACTGTACTACAGAACCTCCAGTTGAGCGTGGTTTGGGACTGTACTACAGAACCTCCAGTTGAGCGTGGTTTGGGACTGTACTACAGAACTTCCAGTTGAGTGTGGTTTGGGACTGTACTACAGAACTTCCAGTTGAGCGTGGTTTGGGACTGTACTACAGAACTTCCAGTTGAGCGTTGTTTGGGACTGTACTACAGAACCACCTCCCTGAATTAGCCAGCTAACCTTAGTAAACAACCAACATAACATTTCCAGGTTAATTTGGAAAACTAAACGTGTCATTTTAGGTTATTTAAATGTGACTATGACTACAATTTCAAGCTAGTCTCCAATAATATTTCAGAATAGAGGCAAGTGAGCCAGCTAATGTATTTGTAATACAGCCCTTTGGCTGTGGACTGAAGAATGTTTTCCTTGTCAGAACCTTTGGGTCCTACGGTGTTAATGTTGGACTAGAAGGGCTCTGGGAAGTGGGTCCAGGGTCATATGTCCACTGTAAGTGACCAGAACGTAATAGGACAAAGTAAACAGAACATGTCAGTGCATTTGGGGTGAGTGGCTTGTCCTACAATGTAGCCCATCATTAAACAAAGATGTGACCAAGGAATTCCCTTTCCATATAGAATCTGGATTTGATGAAAAGTTGATGTGAGGCTCGATGTACTAGACCCCTCTAAGGTTGCCAGAGGATATTGGTTCAGAACCCTCAGTATTTAAAAAATGACTGATTCCATGCACTGTATACAACTTTCACACACTTGATATCTATGCTCCATTGGAGTCTCCATACGTGATCCAAAATACGTAGCTTATTTCACAACAATAGTAAACATTCTCACTGAAATGCGACGTTCAGACAACTCAACAATTGATATGATACAACGCTTCTTATCTGTTGTTCATTAAACCATAAGCAATTGTGCATCTTAAAAATACAAAAAAGGACACAATAAGAAATGAAGTCAACCCGCTCCACGTTTCGGAAAACATGTAAGCATCACGTGAGAACAGCACCAAAACTGCGTTATCTATTGGTCCAGACCTGGAATGGGTCCCTTTTCCTTATACGTCAAAACCGTCGGCCATTGTGGTCACAACTCGTAACTAGCGTAACTATGTTGCTCCGGGGAACACCAGAGGTCAATCCGACGGGATGAAGCGTGATATTTTAATAGAATTTGGTCATTATTCACACTGAATCGATTACAGAAATATATTTTAGGCGGTGTGTTTATTGACGCCGGATGTTTTGAACCGGGCGCTCCCGCTGGTTTGGTTAAGTTAACCGTCACCGGTTACCAGGGAGAGGTAGAGGTGTTCTCACACTTCGGGGGAATGTTTTTTTCTTCCGATAGCTGTCAGCTGACCCTGCGGACACTAACACATCATTTTGAGTGAGCATAACAATGTATTGCAGGAGGAATATCGATTTGTAGCTCGTCACGGTGGATTTGTTTTGCTCGTTGACGCGCTATTCAGATAGCGCTCAAATAGAATAACACGTTGGGTTGAGGAATCCAACTATCTCCTAATATCTTAAACAACTATTTTGTAGAACACAGCATTGTGCTATAAAAGTTGCCGATTTTCGACAAAATCATGGCAGACTACACCGATCGGTCTCTACCCATCTGGCGGCGGCTAAGTTACTCTGTAGGGCACTTTCTGAACGATCTGTGCGCCTCAATGTGGTTCACCTATCTGCTGGTGTTTTATCACTCCGTACTGGGTTTCCATAACACCTATGCAGGCGTCTTGCTGCTAGTGGGACAGATAGCGGACGGGGTCTGCACTCCTCTTATCGGCTACGAATCGGACCGAACGCCCGGCTTTCGGACCTACGGAAAGAGGAAGACATGGCATTTAGTGGGTGAGTTACTGTACAGTGGGCTACTCTTACTGCATCAATGTATTTGTATGAAAAGTTGTATTTATTGTTATAACTAACACTTGTGAAATATATTTTACCTGTTTAGTTTTACACTGTTGGCAATCTCTATATCTCTATAATCTCTATATTGTACTATATGCCACTCAATAATAAATTATTGTTAAGACGAGATGTGTTATGTTCAAACTGTATTTCGTGTTGGACGTAACTTGTCTAGTCTTGTGATCTGTGCTCACTTCTTAAGCTGAGTCATTCAAACAACAGCAGATTCACAGCAAGCACCTCCCTTCGAGTGCCTGGTCATCAAATAATGCACTTCAGGTCACCAGGTGACTGCTTTAATAGGCATCTGTTTTAATAGTAATAATGCATGCAATTTAGCACATGCTAACATCCAATGCCTCTTACAGTCATAAGTGCATATATTCTTTATATTTAAGTGCGGAGGTTCCAGAAAGAATCCCATGATCCTTTGCATTGAGATAGGCTCAGTTGGCAGAGCATGGTTAAGGCCCCCGACTGTCTGTCTCCCTCTGCAGGGACGGTCAGTGTGCTGGTGTCCTTTGCCTTCATCTTTAACCAGTGTCTGGGCTGCAACCAGGACACACCCCAGTGGGTGAGCCTCACCTACTTCATCCCCTTCATCATCATCTTCCAGTTTGGCTGGGCTGCCACTCAGATCTCACACCTCTCTCTCATCCCTGAGCTTGTGTCCTGCGAACACGCCAAGGTGGAGCTCACTGCATACAGGTAAACAACAACAAGGTGAATATACCATGGTTGAGCTCACTGCATACAGGTAAACAACAACAAGGTGAATATACCATGGTGGTAATTAATAATAACAGCAACAATAACAACAAAATGTCTGTCAGGCAGAATAGCATTGCTCTAATGAAGTGGTTACTGAGGAAGGACCAGTAAGATTGTCCTCGTCCTGGCATGTATGTAAGGTTGTCCTGGTCTTGGCAGGCTTGTAAGGTTGTCCTCGTCTTGGCAGGCTTGTAAGGTTGTCCTCGTCTTGGCAGGCTTGTAAGGTTGTCCTCGTCTTGGCAGGCTTGTAAGGTTGTCCTCGTCTTGGCAGGCATGTAAGGTTGTCCTCGTCTTGGCAGGCTTGTAAGGTTGTCCTCGTCTTGGCAGGCATGTAAGGTTGTCCTCGTCTTGGCAGGTATGCGTTCACGGTGATGGCTAACATAACGGTGTATGCTGTGGCCTATCTGCTGTTCCACCTCCAGTCAGAGTCCGATCAGGAACCCACCCTCACTGAGACTTTGGGGCCCATAGATATAAATATATTCAGGGTGAGTATTATACACAGTTTCTTTTTATTATTATTATTATTATTATTATTATTATTATTAGAGACAAATCAAACATTTAGTACATTTTAAGCAAGGTCAAGTTAATAACTATGCTGTGGATTATGTATTTAACCACAAAGACTCATCTATGATACAGTCATTCTTAGGACTGAGCTGTAGGAAAGGAAGGAAACGACTTCAGCTTGTCATCCTGAAGCCCTCTGGGACTTATACTAGTGTTGTATTGGTAGAAAACAACAGAAGAAATAACCTCATTATTGTGACTCCAAAAAAATGACAAACACAGGCCAGAGATCCACAAACACAGGCAAGAGATCCACAAACACAGGCAAGAGATCCACAAACACAGGCAAGAGATCCACAAACACAGGGAAGAGATCCACAAACACAGTGAGGAGATCCACAAACACAGTGAGGGGATCCACAAACACAGTGAGGGGATCCACAATTATAAAAAAGAATTGCTAACATGTATTGAACCTAGAGGTAAATGCTTACCAAATCTACTGTATGTTAGTGTCACCATTTTTACCACTCTTTTATATTCCTTCTACATAGATGTTACTATGGAGATAATTAGCTTGAAAGGCATAATTAAATCCGCAATAGCTTGGAGTATACAGGGTCTAATTAAACAACAACAAAAAACAACATGTTAGTTTTTGTTTCATTATTATCCTGGAAATCTATTATTTCTATATTTAGAATTTAGTTTTATAATCAAAGCTGGCTAACTAATTTTAACCCCACATTATAACACAACAACCTGAAAACATTGTGAATACGTTTTCTGGATAAATAGCATTACATGACCACACAGAATATCTATGACAGCCAGACAGAGATGACATAAACGTGTTAAAGTCTGTCGTAGGACTGAAGACAACTAAAACAAGATTGTTTGTTTAGCTGAGATTTTTGTTCAGGGTTGCAGAGATTATGCTACAGACATCCACATATACAGAATAACTAGTAAAAGGGTTTGAATCAGATTGTGGAGCATTTCCTTTACAACTGATGAGGAGGACATGATAAAGATTTTACTCCTGAAAAGCCCCTAAGATTTTTTGAGGATGTTGGTGTGGCCACAGCATTTTTGTGGTTGAATGGTTGAATGCCATCTGCTTCCTCATGTCTCTATCAGGATGTTAACTGTAGGCTAAAGCTTGACCTTTGCTATATCCTTTGTGTACTGCTTAAATTTTTATTTGACTGTTTTTCTTTTCTTTCAGAACTTGAGCCTCATAGTTCTGGGTATTGGTGCTCTCTTCTCTCTCGTCTTCCACCTGGGCACGAAGGAAACAAAAGGGGGCGAAGGGGAGAAGGAGGTAAAGAGGGACGAAGAAGAGAGCGAAGAGGACGGAGAGCGCCGGCCCCTTATCCCTGGCCTAAAGGCCATCTCTCCTCCCCAGCCGCTGCTGAGTTGGAAATGTTGGCTGGAGCAGCCTTCCTTCTACCAGGTAACACTGAAACACACAATCCCTTTGGCATCACAATGTATGACAGAACTGCCAAGTGAAACACTTACCTTTACATGTTTTTATTCTGGCTACTTGTGACCACAGAAGGTTGATTCCTGGTGATCAGGACATTCACACGCAGCTGTCCTATTCATTGGCTGTGAAGATGTTCTTTGTAAGACTGCAGTAGACTTTCTCCAGAACTTCCTGGCTAACCTTACTGCGTGTCACACAAATGTAATTGTTCAGAATGGGACTGTGTGTTATTCTGAATATTTGATAAATGAACTACTTTGACTTTGACCTATAACCCCTAGAGTCTGAATTCTCTGTGAAACTCGTCAACTTAATCATGTGAATAGCTGGGTTTTAGCCATGTGAAAGTTTAATAACGGCGTTTCGGCCACGTGAATAACGGCGTTTCGGCCACGTGAATAACGGCGTTTCGGCCACGTGAATAACGGCGTTTCGGCCACGTGAATAACGGCGTTTCGGCCACGTGAATAACGGCGTTACGGACACGTGAATAACGGCGTTTCGGACACGTGAATAATGGTGCTTTAGCCATGTAAATACAAAGGTTGGATCTTTCTGTTTTCCTGTCCAGGTGGCGTTTATCTACATGGCAACAAGGCTGATGGTGAATCTGTCACAGACTTACATCTCCATGTACCTCACCAACTCACTAATGCTGCCAAAGGTAACAATAACCAGCTCACCAACAATTATTTTTGAATTTTGAAGCTAACATTATTTTCTTTTTTTAAGGGTTTTGTATAGTTTATTTTGAACCCCTTCAGTAAGAACACTTTTGTGTTCATGTTAAGCACTTCTTCCAGAAATATGAATCTCCCATTAGAAGAATATACGTCACAGTAAAACATAGAAATCAGTATGTTAGGTGAACTCCAAAATGACAGGATATTACAAAGTTAAAACTGAGATGTCTGACAATGTGCTTCTTGTTAATGTTACATTTTTGTGTTAGTTCTCAAAGTGCTCACATCCAATCCTTGAAGGACTTCTTCAATTTTAAATGTCACCAACAGAATCTGATTTGTTCCACCAAACTCTGCTAACATTACAACAAATACATTCCATTACTCACAACCGTTAGAGTCATTTGAATTAAAATATCACAATGGAAGGTAATGTCGCACAGTACACATGGGTTAACCAGTCAAACATCCGTGGTTAGAGGTTTCACGCCTGTTCTGGTCATTCTGATTCTCTACAACCGTTCCATAACAGAAGTTTGTCCGAGGCATCAGAGTCCCTACGTCTGAAAAGGTGTAGTTCTCTGTAATAAACCCTGTCTCTCTCGGTTCCCTTTTTCAGAAATACATTGCCACCATTCCCCTGGTGATGTATGTCAGTGGCTTTGCTTCCTCCTTTATCATGAAGCCGATTAGCAGACGAATCGGCAAATGTGTAAGTCCCACACACCTACACATGGAGACACACACACACACACACACACACACACATGCACAGTATTATCGGGACATTTCTAGATTTTTTTAATTTTATTTGAAAATATATTTTTCAAAACCTGTGAATCTAACCCTAATCTTAACCTCAGTAACTTTATGCCTCAACGTAACCCCCAAGCCATAACCCTGAACCTAACCCATAACCCTGAACCTAACCCATAACCCTGAACCTAACCCATAACCCTGAACCTAACCCATAAGCCTACAAAAACATTTGAGTCAAATGTCACCTGGATTAATGTTTTCAGGTGATGTTAGAACACCCAAACACACAGTCACACTCACAAGAATATACTTAAGTGGACATTTTTGCAACCAAAATGTATTCCCTATAAAACAAGAAACCAGGCAAGCCTAGTTCAGCCGGCCCGCAATAGAAAATTCAAACCCACGTGGGTCACCCACGTGAAAGGCTGCGTCGGTAACCCATACACCACAAGGCTGTACATTAGATGGGTGTCAGTAAAGCCTCTTGTCTCTATCCTGAACAAATCCTCTTTTGCCACTGGCCGTTTGAATAGTTAATAGGCCGTTTGTGAATGACATTTTTTACTAAGTTTACCTCCACCACAAATAGCGGCTATGTATTACGTTTGCCACCGGCCGTTTTAACTGCGTATTAGCCAGTAATAAGCTTTACCGGAATCTACTAACTTACTGGAATAGTCATAAGAATTGAGCAATTGCTAGCAAGTCTACCTAAGTGATTTCATTTCATGGCAAAAGAACGTGAATTGCATTTATAGAATAACTATCAATAAAGGCGAGGATAACAAACTTTTTCATCAAGTGAAAGGAACAGAGAATCATGGAATCTACCAGAAATAATTAATAAATGTTGCTGCTCTCAATAGATTCGAACTTAGGTCTTCCACATGAGAGGCACTGTCTTTAATCTCTACGCCACGGCATTACATGTTTCAGCAGTCGCCAGACTCCATTGAGGATTGTGTTAAACTGACTAACGTTTCTTATTAAGTTTACCTCATTCACGTTTACTTCATTCAGAACATGCTTGTAATATACTCTGTCTTGCTTGTCTGTGATTGGTAGATGACTTACTTCGTGGGCCTTCTGTTGATTATGGCCTTCTCCTATTGGGTACTGCTGGACGACAAGATGGGCGACCAGATCTATGTGACGGCCATCCTCCTGGGGGCGGGGTCAGCCACCATCCTCGTGATGTCACTCTCTATGACAGCTGACCTCATCGGGGACCAGACGGTATTCTATTCAAGTCATGGTATTGATTAACTGCCATATCCCAATACCCGTACCTCTGGAGAGTACAGTAATGACTACAGGTCATTCTGAAGAGAACAGTAATAACTACAGGTCATTCTGAAGAGTACAGTAATGACTACAGGTCATTCTGAAGAGTACAGTAATGACTACAGGTCATTCTGAAGAGAACAGTAATGACTAAAGATCATTCTCATGAGTACAGTAATGACTACAGGTCATTCTGAAGAGAACAGTAATGACTACAGGTCATTCTGAAGAGAACAGTAATGACTAAAGATCATTCTCATGAGTACAGTAATGTCTAAACGCCATTCTGAAGAGTACAGTAATGACTATTTCCCACAAGTTATCAATGTCCATTTCCTAGCCAGCAACAATAGTTTGTTGATCTTAAATTGCAAGTCTCTAGGGATATTTCAGCAAGCAGGATTAGTACCTTTGTGAGCTCTGTAAAACCAGGACTTCTTAGTTTTCAGATTGCTAAAGAGCCCATGGAATAGCCTAATTAGAAACCTTATTTTCCATACCTGCTTAACTATCTTGATTTTATCCTTTCCAAGTGAATAAACACAGAGCTCATCCAACAATCAGATTATATTCTGTCACCATGGCCTGTCTCTTTGCAGAAAATCACACCGGAGTCTGGATTGGATGTCGCTCATTATAAGGGATCTAATAATTGGAACTTCAGTAGATCAGAGTTTGTCAGGCTTTGTTTTACCAGGGGCATATACAGCATGACCTTATTTCTCTGGGGGCCGCTTCCAATTAGAAGTATTTTCTTTTTTTAAATCAATGTTTTATTTCTGAATGATATCCACTTTTTACATCAGCAGTTCTCACAAAATGTTTATATAGATACCCACCTGTTTTACAAATACCAAACCAATCAGTAACTAAAGTCTAATTCTTAGGAGTGACATGGAAAGTACTCTGTGCCAATCACTAAATAGCGGACATCACTGTGGTTATGCATGTAACTCTAATTCTATGAAGGAACTGTCAATGCAATAAATGGAGCTGCTCCATTATGGATCATCCATGGACCAGCAGGCACTCCTCCGTGGACCGGCTGAGATCCAGTGACCCTCAGATGTGTTCAGGGAGCCTTGAATTTATTGAGCCGTATCTCTGGAATACCCCTCAGGAGTGTGATCTCTTTGAAAGAAAGCAAAAACACACCAGGGTTTTTGGAATTAGGTCCCAATACCCCATTGCATCAAACACAGAAAGGACAGACTTTGTGATCCTGTTTAGGTTAGATACTGTCTAACCTATATAAAATCTAACTGAGGAGATGCTTTCCTGCCATCATTGTGTAACCAAGTCTCTTTCCCATGTAGGTTTAGTGAATGGTAGGCCAGTCAGGACACGGAGGTGATTCCTTCAGGTCAGGTTAGGGACACAGAGGTGATTCCTTCAGGTCAGGTTAGGGACACGGAGGTGATTCCTTCAGGTCAGGTTAGGGACACGGAGGTGATTCCTTCAGGTCAGGTTAGGGACACGGAGGTGATTCCTTCAGGTCAGGTTAGGGACACGGAGGTGATTCCTTCTGGTCAGTTTAGGGACACGGAGGTGATTCCTTCAGGTCAGTTTAGGGACACAGAGGTGATTCCTTCAGGTCAGTTTAGGGACACGGAGGTGATTCCTTCAGGTCAGTTTAGGGACACTGAGGTGATTCCTTCAAGTCAGTTTAGGGACACGGAGGTGATTCCTTCAGGTCAGTTTAGGGACACGGAGGTGATTCCTTCTGGTCAGTTTAGGGACACGGAGGTGATTCCTTCAGGTCAGGTTAGGGACACGGAGGTGATTCCTTCAGGTCAGGTTAGGGACACGGAGGTGATTCCTTCAGGTCAGTTTAGGGACACGGAGGTGATTCCTTCAGGTCAGTTTAGGGACACGGAGGTGATTCCTTCAGGTCAGTTTAGGGACACGGAGGTGATTCCTTCAGCCAGTCACAACTTGAACTCCTGTGTTTCTGCTACGTAGAGGAAGCCTTCTGTTGATTGTCTCTGTGTGTTTCACAGCAAAGTGGAGCGTTTGTTTATGGGGCGATGAGCTTCACGGACAAGGTGGCGAACGGATTGGCTGTCATGATCATCCAGACAATGCACCCCTGCCAGTGAGTCCTGCACCTGCGTGTCTGTGGCTCTCTCTGAGTGTCTGTGGTTCTCTCTGAGTGTCTGTGGCTCTCTCTGAGTGTCTGTGTGGTAATCTTCAACAGAGTGAGTTTTGTTCTTGTAACCCGTGTGTGTGTGTGTGTGTGTGTGTGTGTGTGTGTGTGTGTGTCAGTACCCAGGTGTGCTGTCCGGCGTGTGTGTGGTACTACCATGACGTCATGGTCATCGTAACAGGGGGCGTGGCCGTCGTAGCGGCCATCAGTCTCTGCACCATCCTAATTTGGCCAATCAGGATTGTCCACCGTGAGTATCACCATTCCCATGTAACACAGACAGACACGTGTTGATTATGTGAGCTAGTCCACAGGATCTGTGTGGAGGGTTGCACTTCATTTGGATAGGGAAGGGACCAGGACCAGGAGCGGGTTGGGGTCAGGACCAGGACCGGGTTGGGGTCTGGGACCAGGACTGGGTTGGTCTCTGGGGACGGGACCGGTTTGGGCTCTGGGGACGGGACCGGTTTGGGCTCTGGGGACGGGACCAGGACTGGGTTGGGGACGGGACCAGGACTGGGTTGGGGTCTGGGACCAGGACCGGGTTGGGGTCTGGGACCAGGACCGGGTTGGGGTCTGGGACCAGGACCGGGTCGGGGTCTGGGACCAGGACCCGGTTGGGGTCTGGGACCAGGACCCGGTTGGGGTCTGGGACCAGGACCCGGTTGGGGTCTGGGACCAGGACTGGGTTGTGGCAGTAGGGACGACCTGGGATTTTCTCTTGGAAAGTGTCTGGATTGGTCCCTTCCTATCTTGCTGGGGTTTTGAACAGAAGGCAAACGTTGTCTAAAATGCCACATATGCTACCTTTTTCATTTTAAATATCCCTTGCAGTTTTAATATTGTTTTAAACAATTATTTAATTTCTTGGGGCGTGACTGTTGCAAAATAATTTGCCTTTGAGGACGTGTCTGCATCTAAGAAACAAAGCACAGACCCCCCCCCCCCAACAAAACAACAACAATGTTGTTTTGTGCAGAAATCCCAAGAGAATATGACATGATCTTCTGTGATGATTCCATCTAGATCATTCTGTTGAATAAGAACAAGATAACTGTAACAGAGGCCCGTTATATCTGTCTATCTGAGCCGTCTCTCTTCAGGTATTTGTTATCGACCCGTCTGTCTCCCCTCAGGTGTCCCTTGCATCTCGGGTCTGATCGACAGTGAGGCTCAGGATCGGTCTGAGTACAGCTCTGACCCACCTGGAACAGGTCCAGCGGTCAACTAAGAGCAGGAAGAGGTGATGAGGACCGCAGGTTTATCTACCTGGGAAGACTAGGAATTTATTTGGGAGAAAATGCACCAAGAAGTTTACACAGCATTCACCGTTCCACTAAGTTAGCATTAGCATCTTAGCTGCTCATCATCAGATTTTACCTTTGTGTTCCTGGAGTCCGGCTAGTGTGTTGATCCAGCTGTAGCAGGCACCAGGGACCAGTTGAATGCTGGGGAGCAGCACTTCAGCACTACTTGTCTCCGCTCGGCTATGGCTCAGTCTGGCATCTCAATGTCTGGCCCTCGCCTCTCAACTGGAAACACTAGGTCCTCTCACCTGACTCCCAAGCAGCCAGCTGACATCCCTGTTGGACGGTAATTATTCCTCTGATCTGGAGGAATGTGGAGGGACAGGCTCCTCTCTGGATCGCGGGATACATACCACTGTGTCAATGTTAACGTCCTGGTCAATACAGCATAACGCACAAATAATGTGAGGGTGCCTTTACGAAGACAATGTATTTAGTAATTCAGTCTGTTTTGGTCATTATCGACACCTGATGCTGCAGTGGATTTAATTAGTTGATTCACTTAATTGATTCAAATTGAATCTTGCAATTAATTTAGTTATTTTTACAGGACCTCTACTGTTTGTGATTGCCTCTACTGTTGAGTACAGCATGGTCAATATCAGACCTTTATCCAGACTGACACCACCACATGGTCAATATCAGACCTTTATCCAGACTGACACCACCACATGGTCAATATCAGACCTTTATCCAGACTGACACCACCACATGGTCCATATCAGACCTTTATCCAGACTGACACCACCACATGGTCCATATCAGACCTTTATCCAGACTGACACCACCACATGGTCAATATCAGACCTTTATCCAGACTGACACCACCACATGGTCCATATCAGACCTTTATCCAGACTGACACCACCACATGGTCAATATCAAACTTTTATTGGGACTTCAAACCTGTCATGACTAGATTCCTGTGATTCACTATTACTTAAAGATGATTTCTGATTCTTAGCTGCGGTTTGTGAAGGTAGCACTGTCAAGGCCAAAACGGGTCACCCATCAATGTTTACTATGTAAAGTATTTGCCAATATTTGCCCCATGACATCAAAACCAGTGTTCATTTTGGCAGCTTTTTAGTCATTTTAATGTTTTTTGTTTTTATCCTCCAACCGTAACTGACCAACGGGGCTACCACAGTTAAGATGTGTCCATGATGGAAGGACGTAGCCGGAAATATTCATTAGTTCAAAGAAAACAACAAGGTCTAAAATGACTAAATGAAATTAATGTTTTTACATACCCAATTACGTAGCTACCACTATGTACAGAATCAAAAGGTGCTTTCCAACCAAATTACACGTTTGTCCACCGTTTTAATAGGTAAGGCTAAAATAGGTGAAAATATTAACCACTCACTTTCAAAATAGGAATTGGACAATGGCTAACTAATCATTCACATTCACATTACTCTGAATGGAATGTGAATGAGAATGATGGCTAACTTCACACTCACATTCAGTGTGAATTCACATTCACATTAAAAGTCCCAAATGCATCTTCAGTACGTTGGTATATGCCAAATAAATTGAAGTAAAAAACCAAGTAAAGTGACATACACTGTTTCAGTGTTGCAGTGTACTTTCATTACAGGTGAGATGTAATTATAAGCATTTGTCTTTTTTTGCATTTTACAGCCAGCATCATTTGAAGGGTTTTAATAACGCACTCTGTTTGTTGTGAACTGTCTAACTTTTTCTTTGTGATTCCTTATTTTACTTGACGTTTATGACAGGTATTTAGGGACGGGGATAAGAAGGGAATTAATTAATGATCCTGATTCCAGGAGAATCTTATGAAAAAGGCATAATGATTTATATAGTGCCGTGACAAAGTCTTTTCCGCCTTCCTGATTTAATCTATTATTACATATTTGTCCCAATGAATGGTTTCAGATCATCATACCAAATGTTATATGACAAAGGGAACCTGAGTAAACCTCAGAATTCAGTTTTTCAATGATTCTTATATTTTTTGAAGTAAAAATGTTTCCCAACAATAATTGTCCCTGTGTGTAATGTGATTGCCCCCTGAGTTTCTCAGTCAACCCATTAACTGAATTCAGCTGATCACTGGATTCAATTAGAGCAGACACAACCAGGCTTGATGACTGCCAGCCCAGTTCAATCTAAACATGACCAACAATGTGAAGGTCTCAACAAGCAGCACGCCATGCTGCGATCAAAAGATATTCTGGACATTTTTGAGCTATACACTATATGGCCAAACACATGTGGACACGCCTACTAATTATTCAGTTCAGGTGTTTCAGCCACACCCACTGCTCACATAAAATCCGGCACATGACCATGAAATCTCCATAGACAAACATTGGGTCATACTGAAGCCCTATTAGATCTGCCCCAGTCAACTGTAAGTGCTTTAATTGTGAAGTTGACGTGTCTAGTAGCAACAACAACCCAGTCACCAAATGGTAGACCATGCAAACTTACAGAGTGGGGTGTATAGCGTATAAAAATTGTCTATCATCTGTTGCATCACTCACCACAGAGATCCAGACTGCCTCTGGAAGCAACGACAGAACAAGAACTGTGTGTTGGGAACTTCATGAAATGGGTTTCCATAGCCATGCAGCTGTACACAAGCCTCACATCAACATGTGCAAAGCTAAGCGTCGACTGGAGTGGTGTAAAGCCTGCTGCCACTGGACTCCGGAGCAGTGGAAACATTCTCTGGAGGGAATCACACTCTGGCCCCCTCCCAGCTAGGGGTGGTGACGAGCTCTACAGCAGACTTGCGCAACTCAATCGCTGGCTGAAAACGGAGTTCTGCCCGTCGCAGGAGGTAGACTTTGTAGATAACTGGCCTTCTTTTTGGGACTCTCCCAGAAATAGGGCCAGGCCTGATCTGCTGAGGAGCGATGGACTCCATCCTAGCTGGAGTGGTGCTCTTCTTTTTTCTAGGAACATTGACAGGAGTCTCACTCCTATAGCTTTAACATGATATAGTGTAGGTCAGGGCACAGGCTGTTAGCCAGCCTGCTAGCATAGTGGAGTCTGTCGATAGCATAGCCAGAGTAGTTAGTACAGTTTTGCCTATTGCCATTGTGACTCGTTCCAGGCTGAGAAAAGTTAAACAAGGTAGTGCTGACAAAATCAACCTTATTAAGATAAAGCCTTCCTCCACCTTGGTCGCAAATAAAAATGACTGTATTACCTCACATCTCAAAATGGGACTCCTAAATGTTAGATCCCTGATCTTAAACTAGATGTTATTGGCTTGTGTGAAACATGGTTAAAGCCTGATGATTTTACTGCCCTAAATGAGGCCTCTCCTCCTGGTTATACTAGTGATCATATCCCTCGTGCATCCCGAAAAGGAGGGGGTGTTGCTAATATTTATGACAGTAGATATATATATACTCTTAAACACATCACTGGTTTTCATTCTTTTTAAGTTTTACTCATGAAAGTTAACCAGGCCGATGAATCGTTTTACATGGCTACTATTTTTAGGACCCCCGGGCCATACACAATGTTCCTCAGTGAGTTTCCAGAATTCTTGTCTAACCTTGTAGTTATGGCAGATAGTATTCAAATTTTTGGCGATTTCAATATTCATATGGAAAAGTCCAATGACCCTCTTCAAAAAGCCTTTGAAGCCATAATTGACTCAATGGGTTTTATCCAACATGTCTCAGGTCCAACACATTGCCACAATCACACCTTGGATTTAGTCCTGTTACGAGAAATAGATATTGTAGATCTAATAATTTCCCCCCAAAATCCTGGATTATCGGATCACTGTCTTATTACATTTACCGTTAAAACAAGAAATCCACTTGCTCTGCAAACAATGAGTTTCAAAAGCCGTACTATAAATTCTCGGACTACAAATAAATTCCTTGATATTCTTACAAGTTCACTCATCAACGACAGAGTAAATAAATCTGTAAACGATCTAATCGAGAATCTAAACTCAACACTGCGAAATACTTTAGATACGGTAGCACCACTAAAAACAAAATAAATACGCAACAAGAAACTTGCTCCCTGGTACACAGACAATACTAGAGCACTCAAGCAAGCCTCCAGAAAATTGGAGCGAAAGTGGCGTTCCACCAAGTTGGAAGTATTCAGACTAGCCTGGATAGACAGTACACTACAATACCAAAAATCACTCACGTCTGCTCGATCAGCTTATTTCTCCAACCTGATTGAGGCGAACAAAAACAATCAAGTAAACAAAAAAGCAACACTCAACAAGTGAAGTGGGACTTCACTTTAGCTGTAATGAATACATGAATTACTTTGATGAAAAGATCATCACCATTACAAAACAAATAACTGACTCCTCCTTAAATAGTTATAGTCCCCAAAATCTCAGTTGTCCTGAGAATGTCCTGAACCTCCTTGACCAGGCGTCAATGGGGAAACTTGAATATTTTAATCCCGTATCAAATTCACTAAATTTGTAATGAGTTCTAAATCCAGAAATTGTCAGCTAGACCCGATTCCAACAAAATTACTTAAGGAGCTATTTCCTGTGCTAGGTCAGCCAATGTTGAACATAATACATTGATCCCTTTCCTCCGGATGTGTACCAAACTCACAAAAAATAGCGGAAATTAAGCATCTTCAAAAAAATTATAATCTGGATCCAGACATATTAAAAAAATTCTCCAGTCTGGTTTCAGATCCCATCATAGTACTGAGACCTCACTCGTGAAGGTAACAAATGACCTTCTAATGGCCTCAGACAAAGGTTCACTCCCTTCTCTTAGAGAGACTGGAAACCCATATTGGGCAACGTGGACATTTTCTAGCCTGGTTTAAATCTTATATATCTGAAAGATATCAGTTTGTTAGTGTGGATGGCATATCCTCTGACAAATCAAAGGTATGTTATGGTGTTCCTCAAGGCTCGGTTCTGGGCCCATTATTGTTCTCACTATATATGCTCCCTCTGGGCGATGTAATCCGGAATCACAATGTACATTTTCACTGTTATGCTGATGACACACAGTTATATATTTCAATGAAGCATGGAGAAGCCCCAAAATTAGCAACTTTGGAAGCATGCGTTTCAGATATTAGGAAGTGGATGACAGAGAACTTCTTGATTTTAAACTTAAGAAAAACAGAAATGCTTGTTTTAGGACCCAAGAGTTTTATTAGCAGATCTCACTGTGAACCTTGACGGCTGCATGGTCGTATCCCAAAAAACTGTAAAAAACCTTGGCGTTACCCTTGACCCTGACCTCTCCTTTGAAGAACATATAAAATATGTCTCAAGAGTTGCTTATTTTCATCTTTGGCCAGAGTGTCACTGGACCCTCCCGTCTCAGTCCCAAGGTCTTACGCTGCTACAGTGGGGAGAACAAGTATTTGATACACTGCAGATTTTGCAGGTTTTCCTACTTACAAAGCATGTGGAAGTCTGTAGATTTTTGTAGGAAAACCTGCAAAATCGGCAGTGTATCAAATACTTGTTCTCCCCACTATATTTATTCTCTCCTGGTCAACCAATATCAGGTCCAGTTATATCTCTTTATTCTCTCCTTTTCAACCCATATAAGGTCCAGTTCTATCTCTTTATTCTCTCCTGGTAAACCTATATCAGGTCCCGTTCTATCTCTCTATTCTCTCTGTCCAGACCCTGTTATTCTGGACCCCAACACTGCCAACCCACAGTACATTCTGTCTGATGATCTGACCAGTGTGAGATTCAGAAAAAGGAAGACTGCAGCTTCCTGACAACCCAGAGAGGTTTGATCCTGGGAAATTTGTCCTGGGATCTGAGGGCTTCAACTCAGGGACACACAGCTGGGATTTTGAGGTTGGGGACAGTACACACTGGTTTGTGGGTGTTGTAACAGAGTCTGTCCAGAGGAAGGGAATAGTAAAGGATATAAGGTGGAGAGTATATTATAATAAAAGTGAATACATAGCAGTCTCCCCATCAGGATCAGTTATCCTCTTCCCAATGAGACAGAAACCCCAGGGGGTCAGAGTTCAGATGGACTGGGACAGAGGAGAGCTGTTATTCTCTGACCCTGATAATAATTCACACCTGCACACATTCACACACACCTTCACTGAGAGACTGTTTTCTTAAAGTCTCTAATGTTGTCCCTCTGAGGATCTTCCCAGGAAGGCGTTCCGGAGGCATCCGAAACAGATGCCCAAGCCACCTCAGCTGACCCCTCTCGATGTGGAGGAGCAGTGGCTCTACTCTGAGCTCCTCCCGGGTGACCGAGCTTCTCACCCTATCTCTAAGGGATTGCCCAGCCACCCTGCGGAGAAAGCTCATTTCGGCCCCCTGTATCCGGGATCTTGTCCTTTCGGTCATGACCCAAAGCTCATGACCATAGGTGAGAGTATGAACGTAGATTGACTGGTAAATCGAGAGCTTTGCCTTGCGGCTCAGCTCTTTCTTCACCACAACAGACCGATACGTCGACCACATTACTGCAGAAGCTGCACCGATCCACCTGTCAATCTCCCGTTCCATCCTTCCCTCACTCGTGAACAAGACCCCTAGATACTTAACCTTTTCACGCGTGAGTTTCATATATTCCTTACCGACCCCCCAGCGTGAGTTTTTTTGCACGTGACTTCGGTACTCTGCAGCATTTGAACTCACGCCAGCCTTTGAACAGTCACCTTGCTAGGTAAGGAACACTACATGCATTGCATTGCAAGCTTCTCTCGTTGACTCGAATTCTAAGAGCTGCAAAAGTTGGTTGATTTATAACTGTAGCTAGCTAGAAAACGTCAGCTAACCGCTAGCAAACATCAGCTGCCTGCTAGCTAACAAATCGTGACCAGTTATTCAGTGCAGTGAAAATGAATAAACTATATAAAATGCATACAACGGGGAACGTAACTTCTAGAAAGTTTTTGCAATGGTTTTGATCTGTAGTAGTCGCTAATATAATTCGTTTTTGTGCATTAGTGTTGGCTGTCTGTTGGTACGTAAGTAACGCTTCTTGTCCCGATTTGAATGCTTTCTACCTGGCTAATATCACAGTATGGTCTTGAAACAATTACAATCAGGAAATAAAGTTATAAACACTGTTTGAGCTAAATGTGAGTAAATAATTGCGCGGTTTTACCAGTCATTGTTACGTTACTTGTAGCTAGGTATGCTAATGGTGCGTTCTAAACATGACGTTCTAATCACACCAGTGTGATCGTACGCTCCAGGGACCACTCTAGATTGATCACACCGGTGTGATCGTACTCGCCAAAGGGTTAAACTCCTCCACTTGAGGCAGGCACTCTCCACCAACCTGAAGTGGGCAAGCCACCCTTTTCCGATTGAGGACCATGGCCTCGGATTTGGAGGTACTGATTCTCATCCCCACTGCTTCACACTCGGCTACAAACCGTCCCAGTGCATGCTGAAGGTCCTGGTTTGAAGGGCAGCCGAGTGGTGTCAAACAGTAAAATGTATTTCTATTTGTAACAATACGCAGTTCTGTATATAGCAAAATATGTAATTCTGTGTTTAACATTATTATGTAGTTTTGTGTGTAATACAGTAATATATATTTCAGTGTTTAATATACACTCACCTAAAGGATTATTAGGAACACCATACTAATACTGTGTTTGACCCCCTTTCACCTTCAGAACTGCCTTAATTCTACGTGGCATTGATTCATCAAGGTGCTGAAAGCATTCTTTAGAAATGTTGGCCCATACTGATAGGATAGCATCTTGCAGTTGATGGAGATTTGTGGGATGCACATCCAGGGCACAAAGCTCCCGTTCCACCACATCCCAAAGATGCTCTATTGGGTTGAGATCTGGTGGCTGTGGGGGCCATTTCAGTACAGTGAACTCATTGTCATGTTCAAGAAACCAATTTGAAATGATTCGAGCTTTGTGACATGGTGCATTATCTTGCTGGAAGTAGCCATCAGAGGATGGGTACATGGTGGTCATAAAGGGATGGACATGGTCAGAATCAATGCTCAGGTAGGCCATGGCATTTAAACGATGGCCAATTGGCAACGATGGCCAATAGGCACACTTAAGGGGCCTTAAGTGTGCCAAGAAAACATCCCCCACAACATTACACCACCACCACCAGCCTGCACTGTAGTAACAAGGCATGATGGATCCATGTTCTCATTCTGTTTACGCCAAATTCTGACTCTACCATCTGAATGTCTCAACAGAAATCGAGACTCATCAGACCAGGCAACATTCTTCCCGTCTTCAACTGTACAATTTTGGTGCAAATTGTAGCCACTTTTTCCTATTTGTAGTGGAGATGAGTGGTACCTGGTGGGGTCTTCTGCTGTTGAAGCCCATCCGCCTCAAGGTTGTGCGTGTTGTGGCTTCACAAATGCTTTGCTGCATACCTTGGTTGTCGCGGGTGGTTACTTCAGTCTAAGTTGCTCTTCTATCAGCTTGAATCAGCCCATTCTCCTCTGACCTCTGGCAACAACAAGGCATTTTCGCCCACAGGACTGCCGCATACTGGATGTTTTTCACTTTTCACACCATTCTTTGTAAACCCTAGAAATGGTTGTGCGTGAAAATCCCAGTAACTGAGCAGATTGTGAAATACTCAGACCGGCCCATCTGGCACCAACAACCATGCCACGCTCAAAATTGCTTAAATCACCTTTCTTTCCCATTCTGACATTCAGTTTGGAGTTCAGGAGATTGTCTTGACCAGGACCACACCCCTAAATGTATTGAAGCAACTGCCATGTGATTGGTTGATTAGATAATTTCATTAATGAGAAATTGAACAGGTGTTCCTAATAATCCTTTAGGTGAGTGTAGTATCTAGTTCTGTACAACATGTCGGGACAAGGCTGTGCAACAAGGTTGTGTAATAGTGTCTTCCTTCTAATATTATCTCTTTTTCATACCTGTCAGTATTGATATTTTAGATCTTCCACTACTAATAAAGGGAACCAGAGTGAACTAACAAGACAATATTTGTGTACTTGTTTAACTAACAATGTGGTGTAACGCCCAGTGCCCCCTGTGAAAACATGACTCCCCCAGGTCGTTAATCAGCCAAGCCTCATGGAAACATCCCACAACCACCAACACTACAGATCTTGGATAGGGGATCAATAATCTGGAATGCACTGTGTGCTCTGTTTATAGGGGATCAATACTGTGGAATGCATTGTGTGCTCTGTTGGAAGACTTTGGGTTTGGAAGACTTGCCAGCGTCGATCCATAAATAAAACAATAAATCTCAAGCACATGTAGGTCCCTGCAGTAAGACAAATACAAAACAAAATAAACAAGCAAGCAAGTGTAAATCAGAATTATATCAACTAAAGCATTTCATAATCTCTCTGGAAACCAACCTGACCTTTATTCATTGCTGACCTCCATTTAACCCTTCAGTTGGAGGTCAGAATCAGGATGCACAGTAGCACTCAAAGAGGTCATTCAATGTTTACCTTGATTAAGTGTACAAACCATTCATGATGTTAGGTCTCAAAGAGTTACATTTTATCAGAACATATCAATACAAACAAGACAGCTTCAAGAACAGTTTCTCACTTAAACACAGAGCATCTTAGTAACATAAGAATCTTGGTAACACGGAACATCTTAGTAACATAAGAATCTTGGTAACATGGAACATCTTAATAACATAAGAATCTTGGTAACACGGAACATCTTAGTAACATAAGAATCTTGGTAACACGGAACATCTTAGTAACATAAGAATCTTGGTAACACGGAACATCTTTGTAACAACAGAATCTTGGTAACACGGAACATCTTAGTAACATAAGAATCTTGGTAACACATATTACTGTATTACACACAAAACTACATAATAATGTTACACACAGAATTACATATTTTGCTATATACAGAACTGCGTATTATGTCACACATAGAAATACATTTTACTGTTTGACACCAAAGAGACAAGCCTGTGAATCAGGGGAAGAAACAACACCCTCTGAAGCCTTATGACTTCCAGGAAAACCAACACTGGTGTGAGGTTTTGTTACTGATGATGGCCAGTTGGGGGCAGAGTATGGACACCACTGGTAAGATCCTCAGAGGGACAACATTAAAGACTTTAAGTAAACATGGAAATAGTCTCTCAGTGAAGGTGTGTGTGAATGTGTGTAGGTGAAAAATTAAGAGACCATTGCACCTTTTTCTTCCTTTCCAAAAAAGTTTAAAAGGAAGGTTTTGAGTGAGGAACAGAAGGGTTCAAATTAAGAAACCACTGCAGGCTACTGTTCTGCAAAACTTTCCTTTTCAACATTTTTGAAAAGGAAAGAAAAAAGTGACATGGTCTCCGAAACATGACGTCATTAGAGTCTTGTGACAATATTTTAAAGTCTAAAAGGGAAACATGACATCATTAGAGTCTTGTGACAATATTTTAAAGTCTAAAAGGGAAACATGACATCATTAGCTGGGATGTATCAATGGGTTGTGGGGCAAATGGCAGTTGGCCAAGATTTATCTCTCTGTCTTCTTCGTTTCTCTCCCTTTTGTCTTTGCTTCTCTCCCTCTCATCTTTGTTTCTCTCTCTGTCGTCTTTGTTTGTTTATTTCTCTCACTCTTTCATCTTTGTTTCTCTTTCTCTCGTTCTTGTTTCTCTCTTTCTCATGCTTGTTTCTATCTCAGGGGAAAATAGGTGTCTACAGACACCAGGTGATCTGTGAGAACAATAAATAGCTGAGACTCCACTCTTAAGGTGGATATATGGTCTTAATGGATTTATCAGACAACAGCAGAGGGCAGTAGAGAGCAAACACCAGTAATGGATTTGATTGATCAACGGTACTCTGTGTACTCTATGATAGTGGTTTTACTCTGTCAATAAATATGTCCCATGGGTTTGTGTATTTTTTGTAATTTTGTATTTCACCTCCTAACTCACTAAGGACAATTAAAAACTGTCAACTCCTCAACTGTACCAAGATCTTCCACCACATTCCTGAGATATTCGGTACAGCAATGACTTCTACCAGTTGAGTTGTGCATCTGTGTTCTCTATTAAAGTCAAATCACTAGCTATATACATTAATGATTAACCAGGAGTTCCACAGGGCATACTAACAAGAGCATACTAACAAGAGCATACTAACAAGAGCATACATAGGATTTAGGGTTACGCTAACTGGAGGAGAGACATGAGTTACGATCAGGATAACAAGAGGAGCTACTAAGGAGTCAAGGTCTGGCTAACAAGAGGAGGTAAACAGGAGTTAAGGTCTGGCAAACAAGAGGAGCTACCTAGGAGTTAAGATCTGACTAACAAGAGGAGCTACCTAGGAGTCAAAGTCTGGCAAACAAGAGGAGGTACACAGGATTTAAGGTCTGGCTAACAAGAGGAGGTACACAGGAGTTAAGTTCTGGCTAACAAGAGGAGGTACACAGGAGTTAAGGTCTGGCTAACAAGAGGCCCTACCTAGGAGTTAAGATCTGACTAACAAGAGGCCCTACCTAGGAGTTAAGATCTGACTAACAAGAGGCCCTACCTAGGAGTTAAGATCTGGCTAACAAGAGGAGCTACCTAGAAGTTAAGATCTGGCTAACAAGAGCCGCTACCTAGGAGTTAAGATTTAGCTAACAAGAGGAGCTACTTAGGAGTTAAGATCTGGCTAACAAGAGGAGAGATAGGAGTTAATGTTAGGTTAATGGAGAGACATGAATTGAGAGTAGGACAATGGACAGATGAGTTAAGGTTAGGATAATGGACAGACGAGTTAAGGTTAGGATAATGGACAGACGAGTTAATGTTAGGTTAATGGAGAGACATGAATTGAGAGTAGGACAATGGACAGATGAGTTAAGGTTAGGATAATGGACAGACGAGTTAAGGTTAGGATAATGGACAGACGAGTTAAGGTTAGGATAATGGACAGACGAGTTAAGGTTAGGAAAATGGACAGATGAGTTAAGGTTAGTATAATGGACAGATGAGTTAAGGTTAGGATAATGGAGAAACATGAGTTAAGGTTAGGATAATGGAGAGACATGAGTTGAGGTTAGGATAATGGAGAGACATGAGTTGAGGTTAGGATAATGGAGAGACATGAGTTGAGGTTAGGATAATGGAGAGACATGAGTTGAGGTTAGGATAATGGAGAGACATAAGTTGAGGTTAGGATAATGGAGAGACATGAGTTGAGGTTAGGATAATGGAGAGACATGAGTTGAGGTTAGGATAATGGAGAGACATGAGTTGAGGTTAGGATAATGGAGAGACATGAGTTGAGGTTAGGATAATGGAGAGACATGAGTTGAGGTTAGGATAATGGAGAGACATGAGTTGAGGTTAGGATAATGGAGATGATATTTGCAGTCAGTTCTCCTGGAGTGTCATTGTGTGCGTGTGTGTCTTTTCCTGTGTTTACGTTTTGTGTGTGTGTGGTTTGTATGTGTGTGTGTTTGTGTGTCTGTTACAGTCCCTGCCAGTTGTACTCCTTCTCCAACCCTTGAGTCTGTGGCACAGTTTCACTGCATGGAAAAATAACTCTGGTTTACTGGAAAGGGTTTTGGGTGTGTGTGTGTATGTGTGTATGTGTGTATGTGAGTGGGGGGTGGGGGGGGGGTTCTGGACTCCAAATGTTGAAAATGTCACTTTGTCATGCTCTACATAATCTAGACCCAAAATAGAGGGGATTATGTAAGTCTGAAGTGAAAAACACTAACATATTATATTTCTATATATATTTCTATATATATCTATCTCTTTAAAAAAAAAAAAAAAGATTTTTCTGTTTTTCCCTCTTTCTCCTTTCACAGTCAGAGAGACGAGCGGAGCATCCAGATGGTGAGTTGTTATCTTATCTCATTGGCCAGCAAGATCTGTGAGGCACACAGACTCTGTTCAGAAAAGGACTATGGAGGACAGGAACATGAAGTTAGGAGAGAGGAGAAGGCAGACAATGATGAGAAGGAGGAGCTGAGGAGAGAAGGTTGAAAAGAGGGAGAGGGCAGGGAGAATGAGCAGAGTAGAAGGAGAGAGGGAGGAGAAGGAGAGAGGGAGGAGAAGAAGAGAGAGAGGACACAAAAAGAGGGAGGAGAGGAAGAGGGGGAGGACAGGAAGTGGGGAGGAGATGAAAAGGGGAGGGAGTGATGCATGTTGTGGGAGTTCCAGTAATGAAGAAGTGTCATTCTGAGAACCGTGGCTGGTCTATGATGTCATGTGAGTTCACTTCACTGGGATGAAAAAAGCTTATTTTTGCAACAGTAATAGTGATGTTGAAAGCAAAACCTGTGTTGAAATAATACGTATATTGTTTTGACATAAATGAATTGAAAAGGTACAGATTTATTTTATTCAAACTTTTAACACCAAAATCGGAAATTATAAACTAATAAAATCAATTGAGCTCTTTAACTTCTAGTTAGTTAGCAGAAGACAGCATCATTGTCAGCTAGCTGTCCATCTGACCTAGTTACAGTAACTTACTCTAAACCTGGTTACAGTAACTTACTCTAACCTGGTTACAGTAACTAACTCAAATGAGACATAACCAGTGAGATAATAGACATATAAAGGCCAGGTTAACCTAACCAGTGAGATAATAGACATATAAAGGCCAGGTTAACCTAACCAGTGAGATAATAGACATATAAAGGCCAGGTTAACCTAACCAGTGAGATAATAGACATATAAAGGCCAGGCTAACCTAACAGAACATATATAAATATGAATGGTAAAACAACATTTCCAAACGTAATCTTGTTGACTGATTGATTGATTTCCTTGTAATATGTACTGATCTGCTTTCAAAACAGTTGGGTGGATATATTCCGCTTTCAATAACATAATCTTTGTTTGCAATACTAAGATTTGTGTTGGTTTTGAAATGGCAGAAAACTCTTTGAAGTCAGACTAGATCTCCCTGTGATGCTGACCACTTTGCTCCTATCTGCCGTCCTGTTGAACACACACGTATGCACTGACACGCACACACACAATCACACACACACACTTTCTCTACTCCTCACAGATGTAAAAACAGAATGTCTTCCACCAAAACCATCTGGACATAGGATCTCCAGTTGCAACAATGATTCCACAAACATGCTAATGACAGGAGCACGGGCAGACAATGGTTGCGTGAGGGGAAGCATTCAGAAATGTTTTATTAAACAGAAATGTAAATCAAACATGGCAATTCTAGAAACATCTATAGATTCTAATGTGTATATATAGCGGGGGAAATGTTTTCAGTCTGTGACCATATGATGGATGATAAATGAATGGTCCCTTGTTTCTCACTCCTCTGTCACTCCATCTCTAATGCTTCTTCTCCTTCCTCTCACTCCTCTCAATCTTTCTCTCACTCTTTTTCATCACTATTTGTATATCACTCCTCTACCACTCCTCTATCACTCCTCTACCACTCCTCTATCACTCCTCTATCACTCCTCTACCACTCCTCTATCACTCCTCTATCACTCCTCTACCACTCCTCTAGCACTCCTCTATCACTCCTTTTCCATCGTATTATTCTTTTAGCTCTCTGGTCACTATCACCTTTATACTCTTCTCACCAGGATTCCTCCTTCTCCCCACCCAACCATCTCTTCTGCCTCCCCCCTCCCCCCTCCCCCTCCCCTTTATATCTCGCTCTTCCTCTCTTTCTGACTGTCTCCAAGTTAATGGGCTCCAGATGTGGAGGTTGTCAGGGGTGAGAGGCTTGCTTGTCATCTGAAGAGCTGGCCTCTCCACTGGGTCACTCTCCTGTGCTGTCAGGGTGAAGGGCCATGAAGAAGTGGGTGTGGGGGATGTGTGGGTGTGGGAGGTGGGGGATGTGGGGGTGGAGGAGGTGGGGGAGGTGGGGGATGTGGGTGGAAGGTTGGCGGAGCGGATATGGTTAGGGACCATCATATTCCACTTTGCTGAAGCCTTCTCCAACAGCCCAACACAGTGGTTCCCAACTCCTGTCCTCCAGTGGCCCAACACAGTGTTTCCCAACTCCGGTCCCCCAGTGGAACAACACAGTGGTTCCCAACTCCTGTCCTCCAGTGGCCCAACACAGTGGTTCCCAACTCCTGTCCTCCAGTGGCCCAACACAGTGGTTCCCAACTCCGGTCCTCCAGTGGCCCAACACAGTGGTTCCCAACTCCGGTCCTCCAGTGGCCCAACACAGTGGTTCCCATGTCATGGGAACAACATGACTCTCAGGCCCATGACTCTCAAAATTAAGAACATGACTCCCAGAGTTAAGAACATGACTCTGAGGGTTAAAAACATGACTCTCAGGCCCCTGACTCCCAGAGTTAAGAACTTGACTCTCAAGGTTAAGAACATGACTCTCACGGTTAAGAACATGACTCTCAGGGTTAAGAACATGACTCTCAGGGTTACGAACATGACTCTCAGGGTTAAGAACATACATTCTCTATTAATATTACATTGTATTATCCACATTAACACTTACACATCTAATTCAGTAATCTTAATGGAGACATCAACAAGTACTGCATGTACAATAGAATTTCTAACCCTAATATTTCATTGCGAACCCTAACCCTAATTGTGCCTTTTACCTTAAACCTAACCCTTAGTCTTTAATTTCAACATTAAATGTACTTTCCTGGTTTTACAAACCTAGTCACAAACACATAAAATGAAGAATGACAGCTGGAGCTACCAGGCACGAGAGTCAACAAAATCTGACAACAGACCAGCTAGTACGGAACAGCTGCTTCCCCAAACCAACATCTAACATTCTAATCGCCTGGCCCAGGGGAGCCCTGTGTGTTTATGTGTGTAAATCATGACTCCCAGGGGAAGCCTGGTGTTTGGAGAACTGCCCTGACTCATGGACTGGCAGGATCTCTGACTCATGGACTGGCAGGATCTCTGAATCATGGACTGGCAGGATCTCTGACTCATGGACTGGCAGGATCTCTGACTCATGGACTGGCAGGATCACTGACTCATGGACTGGCAGGATCTCTGACTCATGGACTGGCAGGATCTCTGACTCATGGACTGGCAGGATCTCTGAATCATGGACTGGCAGGATCGCTGACTCATGGACTGGCAGGATCTCTGAATCATGGACTGGCAGGATCGCTGACTCATGGACTGGCAGGATCTCTGACTCATGGACTGGCAGGATCTCTGACTCATGGACTGGCAGGATCTTAAAGATTCCTGTTTACGTCAGATGGAACTGGAGCTCAAACACACACAAACACACACCTCAGGGTAAATGAGAGGGAAGCAAGAAAGTAGTATTTATTTACCAGTGATTTGATCACTTGAGATTGTGATGCTGTTTATTGGTGAAGGTGATTAGTGACGATAAGTGATAAACAAATCAGATCCATGCAGCCAGTGGGTCAAAGGACTTCACAGCCAATCATTGTGCAGTGTGGGGAAGGAGGGGGGGTCAGGTACATCAATCTTACCAGGGCCTGCCCCCTTGGCCACTTAACGTAGAAAAAAAGTACTTCCTAGGTCATAAACAGCACATTTTCTAAATAAACACGTCTTCTTCCTGAACAAAACAAATATAGTAAACGAAAAAATTCTGCGGCCCCTAGATGCGTCTCTGTGTTTCAACACTCTCCTCACTACACTGACGAGTCCATCAGGAGCTAATAAAACACTTGGAGAAGTATTTTCATGAATTCCCACAGCTGTCCCCTCTCGCTCAGCCCTATAGAACTTTAGTTCTTTTTTCTCTGCCTTTCTCAATCTTCTTTGAATTTGAGTCCATCGTCAACAGAGGGTTTGGAAAACAGGGAAATGCCCTAAATGGAAGGAGAGCTGATGAGGTTCAGTATGGGAATCTGGGAATCGCACGTGCCTCTTGGATAATGATGTTAGATTGGGTCACAATATAGTCCATGAGATACAGATATACAGACGTCTCAGACTGAGCTTGGCTTTGGTAAAGTGAACAAGGCTGGAGGGAAAAATAGAGGGAAAACAGACAGAGAGACAGAAAGACAACAAACAGAAAGCGAGAGGAAGAATAAGCGAGAGATGTGAAGGTTTAGATGTGGTGGACCAAGCCTTCTAATCAGCAACCTCAGAAATGTTTGACAGGGTTTCTCCAATTTCTCACAAAGTGTCTGAGGAACCCCTTGGTTTGGTTATTTTGCTAGCTCAAGGTGAAAGTACTCACGCTAAGATGGAGAGAGAGTGACAGAGAGAGAAGGAGAGAGGGAGAGAGGGAGAGAGGGGGAGAGGGGGAGAGGGGGAGGAGGGGAGGAGAAAGTACAACTGAGAAAGTGGATGAAAGTGTGAGAGAGTAAGTGAAGGTTTTTCCAGCTGACCGCATGAAAGTAGAGAGCAATGGAGAAACCACAGGCATTAGCTGGGCTTTAGTTCTTGACTGATCTTTTCCATTAAGCGATCATATTATGAAACTTTCCCACAGGGGGGGTGTATTACTCATTCAACTCATCCAGCTCACTACCAAACACACAATTAACACAAACCCATTACAAACATATTTTCTTCTATGTTTATTTGTAAAAGTCATTTGGCTACTGAGTACATGGCAGTATGTAGTTGTTGTCCCCCCCTATAGATCACTGTTGCCTGCAACAGCTACCAGAATAGAGGGTGACTCCTATTGAAGATGGAAAAAGTATAAAGAAACCCAAATGGAAATACTATGTGTTTTTTCATCAGCGTTGTTAAGCACAAACCCTGTGACTTGGTTACGGTACAGTACGAGGTGTTGGCATCTCTTGGTTGTAAAGGTTCGTTACTAAATAATGATATATGTCAGTATATAGAGGTTAGAAAAGCTATTAAATTCAAAAGACTAATGCAGCCGACAAAACCAAAAAATAATACAAACAGGGATAAACAGCGTTGAGTCTTCATGTTTCTATTGGACGAGGGGTGTAGCGTGTCCCTCCCTCTCATGGAACCTGAGGCGTTTGTCTCATGTCATGGATGTCAACACACTGCATTATCACAACTTCAGGAGAGAATGTTGGGATCCTCCACCGAGCCTCCGCCCAAGCCTCGGCGTGTCCATCGACAGTTCTCCAAAAACTAATAGAAAAGAAGTTAAGACGGTGATGAAATTCTCTCTCCTAAGTCGTATGTAGCGTTCGAAGGCAAAGGTGTCACATCTTCTGTTGGTTCCAGGGATTGTTTCAGATGAGGAAGTCTGTACTAAATGTCTCTGGAACAATGTTGAATAAATGATCAGTCACTCTCTGTTTCCTCCAACTGTTTGCTGGCTACATGTTTTTTTACGCATTGATTTCGGTCGCGGTTGTTTGTCGTCATGCCGACGTCACTAGACGTGGCACGTCTACTTGTTTCTGGTGCTCGGGCCCAGGTTCCGGTTGACAGTTGTGCACTCAGAAACACCCTAAAATACATTCATCGAAATTATGGTGCGCTGACAAAAAAGAAAGACATAGCTTTCTAGAAGTCAGTCTGTATATTCCTCCTGTTCCTCATGATCTTCGTCAGTTGACGGTGGGTACCTGGTTGAGGCTGTACTCCTTGGCCTTGAGCCGGAGGTTGGCGATGCTGTTGGCCATGTTCACACCCTGGACTGAGGTGGTGGTGGAGCAAGTTGGGGGGTATGTAGCCATGGCACTGGAGACAGGAAGACATCAGCTAATAAACATATTCACACCTAACCCTTCAACTCTGACCCCTAATAAAACAATATCTTTAACTTTAACCCTTAATAACCCACAATTCAACCTGTATCTTAACCCTAACCAGACCTAATCCCAAACCAAAATTGCATTTCATTCAACTTGCTGGTGGGTAGAAGGTACATAGGCTAGAAGTACAAATTAATTCCGCGTATGATTTTTCATGAAATAAAAAATAATTTTCCACTAACAGAAAAAAAAATTCATTTAGAACTTTGATGTGCGTTACACAATGGCTCGTTTGTCAAGAGAAACGGAAAACATTCCCCTTGCAGTATGTATGTACAGCAGAGCTGGCGGGGCACTCCCTTGGGTAATCTGAAGGGTACAGTACGGTCTGAATATCTCGTATATGGACTGTGCATATTTTAACTAAGGTTAATGAACTTAGATGTGTTCCATATGAAATGAGGCGATGCATGGTAATCAATCAGATCACCATGTAGAAAACCTAACATTAACTGGTTAGCAAGCCTGCAAGACATTGCCATTAACTATGTGGTAGACTCTTAAACAGTTTTCTGGTATTTGCATTCTTTTCATATGACATTTGTTGGATTGCTAGAAAATGGTTTGAGGTGGTTGTGTAATACATTTGACTTCCCAGGGAAAATAAAATGCCCTAATGTCAACCTGGGGGATATGACACAACCCTCTGTTGTTCAGAGCACCGCCCAATAACTCAACTTGAAAAGAACAAAAAAGTCTGAATATGCTGCTGATTACCTTCTGACCTAAAAAAAAATCTAGGATCCCTATTTGTACGCTGCAGAGGAGCCTCAGGACAAGTAGTCGTTAGCTTGAGGGGGCAGGCTCAAAGGTTAGGGTTAGGATCTTTACCTGTATGGTGAAGTGGAGCCCCAGGACAAGTAGTCGTTAGGCCGAGGGGCAGGGCGAGGTACAATTGGCTGCTCCACCGCTGTGACATCACCAGAGTAGGACTTCAACATGGAGGCGTTTTTATTGGCCAACATGGCTCGCTCGTTACGACGGAACTTAGCCCTCCTGTTCTGAAACCACACCTGGTCAGACATCACAAATGGCACATGGTTAGGGAGAGATGTGGTTGTATCGGGTAAATCAGTTAGTGACATCTGTCAAGATAAAGACCATTAGGGCAAAGAAGAAACAACGTCCCTACTTCCCTGATCCAGATTTACCCCTGTCATGTCTTTTGGGAAGAGGAACAGCTACAACACCTGCTAATCCAGATTGACCACTGTCATGTCTTTACGAGGATCAGCTATAATCCCTGCTGATCCAGGTTGACAACTGTCATGTCTTTAAGAAGAGGCTCAGGTATAACCCCTGCTGATCAAGTTAGACCACTGTCATGTCTTTAAGAGAAGGAACAGCTATAACCCCTGCCATGACTTTAAAAAAAGGAACAGCTATATGCCCTGCTGATCCAGATTGACCATTGTCATGTCTTTATGAAGTGGATCAGCTAAAACGCCT
Organism: Esox lucius; assembly: GCF_011004845.1. Classification (NCBI taxonomy): domain Eukaryota; kingdom Metazoa; phylum Chordata; class Actinopteri; order Esociformes; family Esocidae; genus Esox; species Esox lucius. The sequence continues at coordinate 35,021,403 of NC_047571.1, forward strand.
GCTGATCCAGCTATGACTACTGTCATGTCTTTAAGAAAAGGGACAGCTATATCCCCTGATGATCCAGATTGACCACTGTCATGTCTTTATGAAGTGGATCAGCTAAAACGCCTGCTGATCCAGCTATGACTACTGTCATGTCTTTAAGAAAAGGGACAGCTATATCCCCTGATGATCCAGATTGACCACTGTCATGTCTTAAAGAAGAGGAACATCAATAACTGCTGCTAAACCAGATTGACCACTGTCATGTCTTTTAAAAGAGGATCAGCTATGACCACTGTCATGACTTTAAGAAAAGGAACAACTGTATCCCCTGCTGATCCAGATTGACCACTGTCATTTCTTTAAGAAGAGGATCAGCTATGACCACTGTCATGTCTTAAAGAAAAGGCTCAGCCATAACACCTGCTGATCAAGATAGACTACTGTCAGGTCTTAAAGAAGAGGAACATCAATAACTGCTGCTGATCCAGATTGACAACTGTCATGTCTTTTAAAAGAGGATCAGCTATGACCACTGTCATGACTTTAAGAAAAGGAACAACTATATCCCCTGCTGATCCAGATTGACCAGTGTCATGTCTTTAAAAAGAGGATCAGCTATGGCCACTGTCATGTCTTAAAGAAGAGGCTAAGCCATAATACCTGCTGATCAAGATAGACTACTGTCAGGTCTTTAAGAAAAGGAACAGCTATAACCGCTGTTGATCCAGAATAACCACTGTCATGTCTTAAAGAAGAGGCTCGGCCATAACACCTGCTGATCATGATAGACTATTCTCATGTCTTTAAGAATAGGAACAGCTATAACACCTGTTTATCCAGTATAACCACTGTCATGTCTTTAAGAGGATCAGCTATATCCCCTGCTGATCCAGATTGACCACTGTCATGTCTTTAAAAAGAGGATCAGCTATGACCACTGTCATGTCTTTAAAAAGAGGATCAGCTATGACCACTGTCATGTCTTTAAAAAGAGGATCAGCTATGACCACTGTCATGACTATAAGAAAAGGAACAGCTATAACCCCTGCTGCTCCAGACTGACCAGTGTCATGTCTTTAAAAAGAGGATCAGCTATGACCCCTGCTGATCCAGATGGACCGCTTTCATATCTTTAAAAAGAGGATCAGCTATGACCACTGTCATGTCTTTAAGAAAAGGAACAGCTCTAAGCCCTGCTGATGCAGATTGACCACTGTTGTGCCTTTATGAAGTGGATCAGCTATGGCCCCTGCTGATCCAGATGGACCGCTGTCATGTCTTTAAAAAGAGGATCAGCTATGACCACTGTCATGTCTTAAAGAAGAGGATCAACTATAACCCCTGCTGATCCATATTAAACACTGTCATGTCTTTAAGAAACGAATCAACTAGTAGCCCTGCTCATCCAGATTGACAACTGTCATGTCTTAAAGAAGATGATCAGCTATAAGCCCTGCTGATCCAGATTGACCACTGTCATGTCTTTTAAGATGATGAATAGCTATAACCCCTGCTGCTCCAGATTGACCAGTGTCATGTCTTAAAGAAAAGGATCAGCTATAACCCCTGCTGAACCAGACTGATGACTGTCATGTATTTAAGAAAAGGATCAGCTATTAGCCCTGCTGATCCAGAATGACAAATGTCATAACATCTGCTGACCCAGGTTGACCACTGTTATGTCTTTAAGAAGAGGATCAGCTATAACATCTGCTGACCCAGGTTGACCACTGTTATGTCTTTAAGAAGAGGAACAGCTATAACTCCAGCCGATCCAGATTAACTACTGTTATGTCTTTAAAAAGAGGAACAGCTATAACCCCTGCTATTGACAATATGTCATGTCTTTGAAGGTGCTGAATAGAAACCCCACACAGCTGATTGTTGTAATGTATGAACCCTAATGTGACCCCTGCTGAGGTAACATTTCGGGTCTTCTATATACCTGTGTGATTCTCACCTGCACTCGTGCTTCAGTGAGGTTCACCCTGCGTGCCAGATCCTCCCTGACGAAGGCGTCAGGGTAGTGGGTCCTCTCAAACACCCTCTCCAAGGCCTGTAGCTGACTGCTGTTGAAGGTTGTTCTGTTGCGACGCTGCTTACGCTTCTTCTTCTCCTCTGAACTCACATGCTCATCTGGAGGGAAATACACAGGATCTTTAATGCCATACTTGAGGTCTTGATATGACAGGTATTGTGATTCTCTAGATTCGTACGATTTTACATATCTTTGCAATTTTATACTGTGATTTGATGTTTCAAGCATATTAGAATATCTGCAGAGAGACAAGAAAATAAATTTTTTTGAAGAAATTGCTGAAATCAAAAATTTCGTAGGAAGTATAGTTTAAAAAATATGTATTGTAATAAATAGTACATCAAATCAATCAATCAAATGTATTTATAAAGCCCTTTTTACATCAGCAGTTGTCACAGAGTGCTTTTACAACACCCAGCCTGAAACCCCAAGGAGCAAACAACAGCAGTGTTGATGCACAGTGGCTAAGAAAAACTCCCTAAAAGGGGCAGAAACGTAGGAATAAACCTAGAGAGGAACAAGGCTCAGAGGGGGTGACCAGTCCTCTTCTGGCTGTGCCGGGTGAACATTTTAAGAATACAGAATCAAACACTCCAGATTATAAATAGATGCCTTCAAACATGTTCATATATAGACAAACCCGTGAAAATAAAATACAATAGGTTAGTACTGTCATGGTTTCTGTTCTCAAAACCTATACTTTGTGTCTTTGGTTGTCTTTTATTTATTTTTTGCTTTTGTATCCTACATTTTTTTTTACTTGATATTATTGCCTAAATTGCTTAAATATGCCTGGTTCACAAGCTGAGAAAATATACTGTGAATATTTGAGAAATATCTTGTTTTTAAAAGACCTCAACCTCTAATGGCCAGTTAATGTCTAATTATAGATCTAAAATATGCAGTGGATGGAGAATGTCTTTGAAATTCTAAATGTCACATATAATGTAGACTTTCAAGGCAAGCATATCTTTCCTGCTTTTTCACAACAACATAACTGTAGACATGCACATTAATGTATTACATATAAATGCATGTGTGCTAACAAAATGTTGTTTCATTGGACCTGAATGTATTTCCTCCCAATGGCCTCATTCCGCAGGCTAGGGCCTAAAGGTTTCACTCCCTGTATGTTCATGCAGCATGAAGAGTATGCCCAAAGGTTTCAGGCATGCAGTCTGTAGGCAAGGCCGCCTTTCTCTAGACACTGATGCTCAGCGCTAACCTCCCAAGAGCCTGTAGCTCCTGTTTGATGAGAGACAGTCATTCCTTTGACACATTTCTCCTTTGCATCAATCAGCGGTTAAATCACTAAATAAAGCCCCAGAGACACACAGCAGACCTGGCTCCTGAGCTGCAGTGGCCTGGTGATGGATGGATGTGCCCTGACCTCTGTGGGAGAAGTTATCACAGCCCAGATGAAAGGCTGGGGTTATGGAAGGATTCCTGACTGAAGCCTGACAGCTAAGCCATATATCATTACCTGTATTTAGTCCCAAATGGCTAAAAGGCATCTAAAAGACAACTTCATTTTTTTCCAACTTCATGTTTGGTAGTTTTTTACCCTGCAAGTAGATTGTGGGCCTACAACAACTGCAATCCATGGTTCAGTTTCTGTTAAACAGACATTTTGGCCAAAGCTTGCAAAAATCTATAGAATTAATGGAAACATATGAGCTATATATACACATATATATTTGTATGTATATATATAAATATATATATATATATATATATATATCATATGCTTTGTATGTATATATATAGTTTGTATGCTTCCATTAATTATGTAGATTTAAATATATCCAAATCACATTTAAGTAACTAAATATGCAGTTGATTGATCTGGTGATTTTAAGATATTTTTCTAAATACTCACAAGCCCCGATTTCCTGTGATGATGCCAGTGTTGGCTACAGTTAGTAGATTAATGTAGAAGTTTAATTGCTTCTAGGAAAATCTAACTGTGAATTACATTATATCTTGGTCTTTAGTCTTCTTTGAACTAACATGAAGTTCAAAGATAAATTCTCCATTAATGATGGCCTACAACAGACATATTAATGACAACCTATAACAGACACATTAATAATAGCCTGCAATAGAAATATTAATAATAGCGTGAAACAGACATAGTAATTATAAACAAAAATTTTGCTAAATTGCACATATTACTATGTATTAATATATGTATATATTTATGTTTTATATATATAAAACATTTAATTGACAAATGTGTACATGTCATTTAGCCGTAAGCAACATATCCCTATATTGCTATAAAAACCAGTGATTTACTGCTTAATACAATGACATATTTGATGAGATGATGGACAAGTAAGACTATTTTCCAATTAAGATAAGTGGTTCCTGCAAAACACAAAAGTCAAGCCCCGTTTAACACACGGGTGAGCTAAACTAGACCAATACAACGTGGTCAAGCAAAATGCAATGACAAAGAAACCCATTCTGTCATGTTTGTCCTTTTGAGTAACTTTGAATATATTTGTTGTTACAGATCGAATTGGATGTTATTTAACTCAAAAATCCAGAGCAAATATATATTTTTTAATCTCTTTGCAAATGACAGCCGGACGAAAATAGGCGTGGGATTTAGGATAGGAGTGTGACACTTAAAGAAAGGGATCCAGGAGATTTTGGAAAGACTTCTAAAGCCGTCACATAAAAACAGACGGTGTTGGAATTACATTAGTTGACAAAAACATAAATGTTTTAATTTCCAACTCTGGATCATGAAGCAAATTAATAACTAATCTAACAGCACCATGTCTTGCTGGCGGAAAACACTCCCAAAATTACCAGAGCCGTCTAAATATTGATATATAGGCAGTATTCATTGGGTAACTCTAAACACTCACAACATGATTAATCTAAGAGGCCTGTCAACATTAATTTCTGACCGACGTAAACAAACAGAGCTGTATATTTTTACTAGACTGCATCGAAAATTAAACTCCTGAGAGCTGGTTCGTACATCAGAGAAACAATGCCGGGGTTTGGTTCGATTATTGGTGTTTATGGCTGAAATAATAAAAACATGAGTTTATTTCTCCTTTTAATTTCCTTTTTATTTCGTTTTTTAAAAGTTGTAAACCAGATAATTATAATGGGTCTCTCTTTTTGTGCATTAAACTGTCTGATGTCAGATATTGAACTGGTAATATCCAGTGTTATTAGGCCATGACTTGTTAAAAGAACAGCCTACCTATATTTTCACATTTAACTACTTAATTCTGGTTTTCGTAATTTTATGAATACATACTTACAGTTGAGGATAACTTCACTGTCTATTTCTCAACGAGGTTTATGACAGGTAGCCTAATAACCTGGTAATTGTGGTTATAACTCCGGCATAGTCTAATGTGTTTACCATGGCCAACATGTCTCTCACAAGTCTTGGAAAACAGACACCAGTGACGTGATTTAACACGTAAGCTAATTGCCGAATAGAGCAAGACTAAAACAAGGATATGTCGCCACTGGTGCGCTTCAGTCTCCTGGTTCATCACAAGAGAAAGGTTTCAGCAGCACAGTTTCACGGACATGTGTTTAATGTGTCGGTCCTCTTTCTGTTTAGGTGTTAATCAGTCCATTAGAGCAACTTACTATCCTGCTGCGTAGTATCACTCCCGCTGGTCAACCCCGGGGACTCCATCATATTCCTCCCCACCTCCCCGGCGCTCTCGTCGGCCTGAGCTCCCACCATCTCCCGTGCCTCCTCCAAATCCAACAGGTGACTGACAGTGAAGTTTTTCTTGGCCTGCAGTGATTCCAGATTTGCTGATAAGGGGCTCTCCAGGCGCGAAGCTTGTCTGTCCATTACATGCGCATAGCCAGAAGTCATGACGCTGACCAAGGCTAATTGTGTAAAAACGCTGATTTTAACAAATCACCAAACTTATATCCTCGACGAGCAGAAAAATATCAAGAACTTCAACCCCATAACAGCGTTGCTTTCGAATCGAGACAGACCTCGGTACTATTTTGTATGTATCCGCTTGAAATGTCCAAAATGACTCCACTTGACGAACAGTTCGGCTCCCCCGTTCAGTTCCACTCGAACTCAAGTAAAACCCCAAAACATAAAACACGACACCATTTGGCTTATGTTTGGAGTTTTCCGGGAGATTTACACAAAAATAATGGTTAATAGTAAGTTGTTCCAAGTTTCACCACTGTTCTCGCATATAACTCCAGACCGCTGTATGACTTTAGAGGTACACGACGAGCTCTCACATTGGCGCGTGTTGAGTAATATCTCGCGCTACGGAACGCCCAGTGAGAGGCTGGACCCGGAGCCGTTCACTACTCAGAGCGAGCGTGCTTGAGCGGGACCAGGCCTGAGCGCGAGATGCTGATTGGGAAATAAAGTACTTGCAGTCTCAGGGGAAAATTGATCGCCCTGGAAGCCGCCTGCAATTACGTGGCGATGCATTCTGCGCTCTCTCTGACGTGATTTAGTCCTTCTCCTCCAGCCTAAAGCACCCCACCCCTTCAACAAAGCAACAACACTACAACACTACAACTCACTGATTAACAGAAAGCTGTGGCAGTCGGTAATGGGTGTTTGGGTGTTTTGATTATTAAACTCTTTATCTTTCTGTTCTCATTGGAGCAATAATGGTAGTCTGCATTTTGCCACATCGTGATAAATATTATAAATGTATACCATAATTGGAACTGAGCATTGTTTTAAGCAAATATATCCACACATAATTAAGTACAAACAAACCGATTTAAATCCATACTCAATTATAAAGATTGGAGGTTCTCAGTGGTTGCAAGTTGTCTGAGACCGTGGCATGCCTTGACATTATAATAAAAAAATATGTAACTTCGTCATAACTCAAAGCAGTTATCTGTTCTGGTTGTGATAGGCTAACCGCCAACCATTCCTAAGTGCAGTACAAGCTGTGCGTAAGAAATAAACAATCTGCACAGCGGCCTCCAATATCCATCACCAACAAACACAACATAATATCCTATAAACTACGTGTGATTAATGTAGCTTTCTGTCTGCAGAGTGGCGACCAAACTATAGAGAGGAAGCGTTAAAAAAAATCAACTGTTGCGTGCGTTGTTTGCCTGGGTTCTGGGTCGACTATCAACTGGGAGGGGGAGGTGTCCCATGTGGAGGAATGGCATTCATGGGTTTGAACTGTTCCGGGCTCCAAGCCGCCTGCCTGGCCCGGCCAACCCGTTTCGGCCCCGGCCCCCCTCATCTGGGAAAAGAACACTTGATGCCATCAAAGGGCTGCAGATTGAATCCAGATGTGCGCGCGGTGCCTCTCTGCATTTCTCTCTCTCTCTCCTTCTTTTTCTCGTTCTTTCCATGGATTTAATTAAAGCTCAGCGCGCGGGGATGGATCGGCCTTCCAGTCATTAGTTCTCTACTCCACATCTCTCTTCTCTTTTCTTTCTCCCTCACGTGAAGCCAGATTCTCTACTGTGACGATGCTGGTCGGTCCAGCCCAGAAATAATCCTGCATTTTCCCGTCTGTAAATCATTCGTATAGATTAAACTGTGTCATCATGTGTTGTTTGAATAAAGTGAATATTTTCTCTCTATTCAGGTCATTCTACATGGTATTTTGTTTGATCGGAATAAACATATTTTTTTAGTAGGCTAAAGAAATGCAGTGTGTTCGACACATGATACAGAAACTGTATATGGTTTATTATAATTATGTGGAGAATATAAAGAATGTTCTTTGCTTACGGTCATTCAACAAATTCGGCCTGTAGGAAAAGTCTAACATGTTGTGGGGAAAAACGTTCACAGCATTTTGCGGCACAATCAGAAGAAATAACGGTTTGGTTTGGCATCGCGCGTGTCTATATAGAAAGAGGGGAAAAAATAGGTTTTCACAATCAATGTGCACTTTTATGAGAAAAACCCTATTTATTGCGTTTTTCAAATGCGGATATATTTTTTCATACGTATTAAAATATACTAGGTTGAATAAGAACCTAGTTCTGCATTAGGCCACACCTCAAAAAGCATGTAAATAATCAACAAATCGCCTGAAATAGCTTTGTAATTTTAAAGTTTCGTGCAAGCAAGTACAGATGTCTGAGATTTAAATCGAAAAGAAAAAAAATACCGTTATTAGGAGCTATTTTTTATCAATACATTTAAACAAAGCAGTAGTCTACTTCAAACATGGAATCTAATGGGTTTATATCTTACTTTAACAAATATTAACAAACTAAAAACTGTCCCATGGAATACAAATTACATGTCAAATGTATTTATTGAAGCAAAAACAGCCCACATCCTTTCAAAACAGCGACAAGGATAATGTTATTAACTTAATGGAAACTATTATAGTACAATGATAAATATGCAGTTAATAATTATTATTATTATCATCATCGTCAACAATTTGATTATTATTTTCCCACGTTCATAAAAACGTAGCCTGTTAGTGAGGTTAAAGCAGAGGGAAGGGGGATCTGTAAACGTTGTGTCCTGTAATTCAGAACAGACTGGTGTGATGAGGGAACACCACTAGTGTGTAATTAGTCTTTAAAGCTGATGTTGAACACTGTTCTCTACAGGAAGCTACCAGTCATACACATCTACTATAATAAACTATGAATTTAAGGCAGCGGTCAATCTGTATGAATGTATGAAATGTATGTAGTCGTTTTGTGCTGCTCTGGACTGAAATTCCAAAGCTTACACCAGGAGCCCATAACACAACTTGATCCTTTGGACGAGTTCTAATATGGACTCACCCCTTCACGAATAAATAGTTGTTGTTTTGTAATAGGTGTATGCGGATAACCTTTTGCATTAGTCGTGTATTGCGTCGGTTCAGCAACGGATGGATCTCTGTTTTAGGCAGTAACTGGCCTCCGATCACACACGCTACATTTTTATTTAATGGGTTATGTGCTCAAAACCTTGTATCAGAAAATCATATAACAAAAACTGAGAATATTAATTAGTAAAATATGTAGCCACGAATGATTGGATGTCAACACACAGTCTGTATAAAACGGACCCCAAGGAACCGCATAGATAAATATTGGCATATAATAAGGCATTACTAGACTACTGTGAAATGTTAATGTTTACAGTTAAATGTTTGTCATCTTAAAGGGAATCAATAGCACACTGGCCGTGTATAAAACTTTTGAAGATGTATTTTTTTGTGTGTTGGTTGTATCATTCTGAGACTTGCTCGCCTTCATTTGGCGTGGTGGATAGCCCCAAAGTAAAGTCGATGGTTTGAATTCAAACAAATCTGTTATTGTGATTTTGAGCAAGGTATTTAGTCCTTTACCTCCTTCTTCGCAATGACAACAATTTAAATGTTTTAGCAACCATTTGATACATTGACGCCTCGGGGGTTTGTCCGACATAAATATGCCGTTTATACTGTGATGCAGATTATATTAATTGAACGTCGTAGGGCTGGTGGTTCACAACCCCCATGGAATATCAATCGGACAAATGTACCTGGAAAATATGTACCCAATTTTGGGTCAACTCAGCCTGTAAACTTAAGCCCAATAAAAACGTACAGCCAATAGGCTACTAGCCTACCTAATGGAGTAGGAATGTATATATATGCCTTTCGATTCGTTAGGAATAACGTCATTGCTCTTTAAATATATATATATGTATATATGAAATATTGAATTTTAGGCACAGCCCTTAATGATTAGCAGCGGGCCCATCAACCCTGCTAAAGGAACAGAAGAGATTAATAAATCTGTTTACATAGGCCTATGCCTTTAACCGAAACAATATGGCGCCTCCCCAATAATAATTTATATCAACCCACCCAATTAATATAATTCATGTCGTGTAGTAGCGTCACATGGCTCAGATCTATTACATTTGTAATTAATGTTTGGCCAGAGGCCCTTTTCTTTTTGTCTCTATTGAACTCAGGGTATTTTCTTCTCTCGAGTTAGCGGTGTGTTCTATAGGCCTTTGGATACTATCCTGGGATAAATCAGACACTGTGAGCTACATATAAACTAGAAGAACCGAGGTCCCAGTCAGCCGCTGAAATCAAAGACCCGAGACTTACAAAGGCCGTTCACTTTTATATTCAGCATATAGTTATGCAATGCAACAGTTTCTGGCCCACGTATGGTTTCCATTACGCCTGGCGGAGGCAAAGTGAAGTCATTATAATCAAACCGTCAATCGCCGTAATTTCTGCAGCGGATGACTGTCTGTTATTGTAGTGCGAGGGTGGTTGTGTTGGAATTAACCTTGCCCCCAGGATATATGTTGGCATGAGAACAGCCGAACGCCGTAGCGATGGTATTGGAAGGCCCGGCACGGTTTAGGGAGGAAATATTTGGGCTCATCTCACAATCTGACTGGAAACACTAAGCCATCGGAGTAGGGTTGCACAATTCCGGGAACTTTGAATTAAATAGATTTACCGACATTTCCATAATTAGCCTTATAAATGACTTCAAAATACTGCTACAAATGATCTGCATTTCCTTGATATCATCCTCCCCATAAGATAACGTTATGATGAAAATGTCTTGGCTTTAAACGATAATTATTGAATCCTATGATAGTCATGCTATCCTGAGGCACATCTGACCCCGAAATCAGTGCCCCCTCCACACTCCATCCCCCAACTCTCTCAGCCCCATCTTTCTCTATCACCAACTCTCTCTACCCCATCTCGCTCCATCCCCCATCTCTCTCCATCCCCCATCTCTCTCTAGCCCCATCTCTCTCTAGCCCCATCTCTCTCTAGCCCCATCTCTCTCTATCACCATCTCTCTCTAGCCCCATCTCTCTCTAGCCCCATCTCTCTCTACCCCCATCTCTCTCTATCACCATCTCTCTCTAGCCCCATCTCTCTCTAGCCCCATTTCTCTCTAGCCCCATCTCTCTCTATCACCATCTCTCATTCTCTAAACCAAAAACTCCAGCTCTCTTTCTCTTTCCCCTTTCAGGATCCCTGGTCACTTCCCTTCTCCTTCCTCTCCTTCCCTTCTGCATACCATTAGTCCCAGTGGAACTCAGTCAGTTTAGAAACAAACTCATTTTTATATTAACCTGTGACATCTGACCCTTGACTTTTACACCCTCCAGGAGGACCTGAGAGGGGCAGCAAGCCAGAGCAGGGTAAGATATAACTGATGACTGTAGCTAAGAGGAGAGAGCTGGTGAAGATAAACAACATTCAACCGCTAGTGATTAATGTCACCAAAGAGAAAGAGAGAAGAAGTGAAAAGGGTGTCGGAAAAAGTAATTTATTAATGGGGTATGTTGAGTGATTAGCTGGTAAAGGACTGATGGTAACTGTTCTGGTGATTAGCTGGTAAAGGACTGATGGTAACTGTTCTGGCGATTAGCTGGTAAAGAGCTGATGGTAACTGTTCTGGGGATTAGCTGGTAAAGGGCTGATGGTAACTGTTCTGGTGATTAGCTGGTAAAGAGCTGATGGTAACTGTTCTGGGGATTAGCTGGTAAAGGACAGATGGTAACTGTTCTGGTGATTAGCTGGTAAAGAGCTGATGGTAACTGTTCTGGTGATAAGCTGGTAAAGGATTAGCTGATAACTATTCTGGTGATTAGCTGGTAAATGATTAGCTGATAACTATTCTGGTGATTAGCTGGTAAAGGACTGATGGTAACTGTTCTGGTGATTAGCTGGTAAAGGACTGATGGTAACTGTTCTGGTGATTAGTTGGTAAAGGACTGATGGTAACTGTTCTGGTGATTAGCTGGTAAAGAGCTGATGGTAACTGTTCTGGGGATTAGCTGGTAAAGGGCTGATGGTAACTGTTCTGGTGATTAGCTGGTAAAGAGCTGATGGTAACTGTTCTGGGGATTAGCTGGTAAAGGACAGATGGTAACTGTTCTGGTGATTAGCTGGTAAAGAGCTGATGGTAACTGTTCTAGTGATTAGCTGGTAAAGAGCTGATGGTAACTGTTCTGGTGATTAGCTGGTAAAGGATTAGCTGATAACTATTCTGGTGATTAGCTGGTAAATGATTAGCTGATAACTATTCTGGTGATTAGCTGGTAAATGATTAGCTGATAACTATTCTGGTGATTAGCTGGTAAAGGACTGATGGTAACTGTTCTGGTGATTAGCTGGTAAAGGACTGATTGTAACTGTTCTGGTTGGCTAACACCTGAATTCGCTATGTAGGTGTTAGAAATGGGGATGGTGCTACTGTGAGCCCCCAGAAATGCCTGTAACACACGTGAAGAACCATGTTGTACTAGCCTGCTGGGATGCCCTCTACACACAAAGCTTTGTCTGCAGCACCATGATGCACCGTGGGGACGGGGGGAACTAACCTGGGTCAGGGAGGTGATTTCCCCCAGACAGTGGCCCAGAGGGGCCAACAAGCACCGGAGGCTCTCTCTAACCATCAGGCCCAATCCTCCAGTGTCCCAATCCTCTGTCTGTGTATCTGGACTACAGGGCAATACCGTTTCTCCTGATCCAAAAGCACATTAGCCATGTCAGTCACATTAGTTCCATTAGTAACATAAGCCATGTTAGTCACATTAGTTCCATTAGTAACATTAGCCATGTTAGTCACATTAGTTCCATTAGTAACATTAGCCATATCAGTCACATTAGTTCCATTAGTAACATTAGCCATGTCAGTCACATTAGTTCCATTAGTAACATTAGCCATGTAAGTCACATTAGTTCCATTAGTAACATTAGCCGTGTTAGTCACATTAGTTCCATTAGTAACATTAGCCATGTCAGTCACATTAGTTCCATTAGTAACATTAGCCATGTCAGTCACATTAGTTCCATTAGTAACATTAGCCATGTCAGTCACATTAGTTCCATTAGTAACATTAGCCATGTCAGTCACATTAGTTCCATTAGTAACATTAGCCATGTCAGTCACATTAGTTCCATTAGTAACATAAGCCATGTTAGTCACATTAGTTCCATTAGTAACATTAGCCATGTTAGTCACATTAGTTCCATTAGTAACATTAGCCATATCAGTCACATTAGTTCCATTAGTAACATTAGCCATGTCAGTCACATTAGTTCCATTAGTAACATTAGCCATGTAAGTCACATTAGTTCCATTAGTAACATTAGCCGTGTTAGTCACATTAGTTCCATTAGTAACATTAGCCATGTCAGTCACATTAGTTCCATTAGTAACATTAGTCATGTTAGTCACATTAGTTCCATTAGTAACATTAGCCATATCAGTCACATTAGTTCCATTAGTAACATTAGCCATGTCAGTCACATTAGTTCCATTAGTAACATTAGCCATGTAAGTCACATTAGTTCCATTAGTAACATTAGCCGTGTTAGTCACATTAGTTCCATTAGTAACATTAGCCATGTCAGTCACATTAGTTCCATTAGTAACATTAGCCATGTCAGTCACATTAGTTCCATTAGTAACATTAGCCATGTTAGTCACATTAGTTCCATTAGTAACATTAGCCATGTTAGTCACATTAGTTCCATTAGTAACATTAGCCATGTCAGTCACATTAGTTCCATTAGTAACATTAGCCATGTCAGTCACATTAGTTCCATTAGTAACATTAGCCATGTTATTCACATTAGTACCATTATGCCTCGTTTCAACTGGTGTCAAACACAGGTGTCCAGAAATGTTACTGTTTCCATTGACATGGGCCAGCTCCTGTCGCCCACTTGGCCTAGCTCTCACTTGATGCCATGTCCCGGACTTTATGATATGGGTTTTAGGACTTAGGGCCGGGTTTTCAGGTTGATGCCTTACATGTAGTAAAAATGCAATTATTATGTTATGCAATTTGTGTATAATTCGCTTAGTTTTAGGCTTCTCATGATGGGTTTCATCCAATGAAACAAACAGATTCCTGATAAAATAAAGAAAATATAGCAACAGTACAGGGAAGCAAAGACTCACAATGGAAAGAGTTGGAACGACCGAAGGTGGTACGATGCCATTGACTGAATAGAAAAACGGAGCGGTGAGACTCTGTATTATTAACAACCTGAGCATGGCGTTATTGTTATTTTTGTTTTACTACCAGAAACAAGTTGCCTTTTATTTTTCAGAACCAGAAAGCCAAATCATGAAAATGTGGCATTATCAATCAATCAATCAAATTTATTTATAAAGCCCTTTTTACAACAGCAGTTGTCACAAAGTGCTTTTACAGAGACACCCGGCCTTAAACCCCAAGGAGCAAACGACAGTAGTGTTGAATTTCAGTGGCTAGGAAAAACTCCCTAAGAAGGCCGAAATTTAGGAAGAAACCTAGAGAGGACCCAGGCTCAGAGGGGTGACCATTCCTCTTTTGGCTGTGCCGGGTGAGATATTAAGAGTCCAATTAAAATAATTAATAAATGTATCTGGGCTAAATCCAGAGTCTATGTAAATTTAGACTAGGTCTAAACAGGTACTCCGCAGGTGTGGACCAGGACCTCATGTCCTCCTAAAGTTTAAAACTGGAAGAGACTGGGAAAATTCAGAAAGTGCATTCCTCATATCAACAACGATTCATAGTGGGGAAGGAGAAATGACCCAATCCCCCAGCACAATAGTATAGCAGCGTAAGACCTTGGAACTGAGAAGGGGGGGTCCGGTGACACTGTGGCCTGGCGACACTGTTTGTTTAGAAATTCTAGGTACAATTAAAAGGCCTGCATCTTGCGATCGTAGGTTATGTGTAGGTATGTATGGCTGGATCATTTCCGCCAGGTAAGTCGGAGCAAGTCCATGTTTTGATTTAAAGGGTTAACAGTAAAGCTTTAAAATCATCCCTAACCCTAACAGGCAGCCAGTGTAAGTACGCAAGGACAGTAATGTGTTAAAACTTTTTTGTTCTAGTTAGGATTCTAGCAGCCGTGTGCAGCACTAATTGAAGTTTATTTATTGATTTGTCTGGGTAACCAGAAAGAAGAGCATTACAGTAATCTAGTCCAGAAGTAGCGAAAGCATGGACACATTTTTCTGCATCAGTTTTTGATAGAAAGTCTCTAATCTTTGCAATGTTTCGAAGATGAAAATAAGCAACTCTTGAGACATATTTTATATGTTCTTCAAAGGAGAGGTCAGGGTCAAGGGTAACGCTGAGGTTTCTTACAGTTTTTTGGGATACGACCATGCAGCCGTCGAGGTTCACAGTGAGATCTGTTAAAACCAAAGCTCTTTGTTTTTTGGGTCCTAAAACGAGCATTTCTGTTTTCCTTGAATTTAAGAGCAAGAAATTCTCTGTCATCCACTTCCTAATATCTGAAACGCATGCTTCCAAAGTTGCTAATTTTGGGGCTTCTCCATGCTTCATTGAAATATATAACTGTGTGTCATCAGCATAACAGTGAAAATTTACATTGTGATTTCGTATTACATCGCCCAGAGGGAGCATATATAGTGAGAACAATAATGGGCCCAGAACCGAGCCTTGAGGAACACCAAAGCATACCTCTGACTTGTCAGAGGATATGCCATCCACACTAACAAACTGATATCTTTCAGATAAATAAGATTTAAACCAGGCTAGAACATGTCCACGTAGCCTCATATGGATCGCCAGTCTGTCTAAGAGAAGGGAGTGATTAATAGTGTCAAAAGCAGCACTAAGATCAAGAAGAAACAAGACAGATGCAGAACCTTTGTCTGAGGCTATTAGAAGGTCATTTGTTACCTTCACGAGTGCAGTCTCAGTACTATGATGGGGTCTGAAACCAGACTGGAGCATTTCATAAATGTTATTTGTCTTCAGGAAGGCATTCAGTTGTTGGGAAACATATTTTTCTAAGATTTTTGAGAGGAACGGGAGGTTCGATATTGGCCTATAATTGTTTAATATGTTGGGATCCATATTCGCTTTTTTAGAAGAGGCTTAATTTTGCGCAATTTTTAGTGAGTGTGATACACATCCGGAGGAAATGGGGCAATTTATTATCTTCAACATTGGCTGACCTAGCACAGGAAATAGCTTCTTAAGTAATTTTGTTGGAATCGGGTCTAGCTGAGAGTTTGTGGGTTTAGAACTCATTACAAATTTAGTGAAGGTGTCGAGCGATACGGTATCAAAACATTCAAGTGTCCCCATTGACACCTGGTCAGGGAGGTTCAGTACATTTTTAGGACAACTGAGATTTTGAGGACCATAACTATTTAAGGAGGAGTCAGTTATTTGTTTTCTAATGGTGATGATCTTTTCATCAAAGTGGTTCATGTATTCATTACAATGATAGTGAATACCCACTTCGCTTGATGAGCTTTGCTTTTTTGTTAACTTTGCAACTGTATCAAAGAGAAATTTTTGATTGGTTTTGTTCACCTCAATCAGGTTGGAGAAATAAGCTGATCGAGCAGACGTGAGTGATTTTCGGTATTGTATTGTACTGTCTATCCAGGCTAGTCTAAATACTTCCAACTTGGTGTGGCGCCACTTTCGCTCCAATTTTCTGGAGGCTTGCTTAAGTGCTCTAGTATTGTCTGTGTACCAGGGAGCAAGTTTCTTGTTGCGTATGTCTTTTGTTTTTAGTGGCCCAACTGTGTCTAATGTATTTCGCAGTGTTGAGTTTAGATCCTCGATTTGATCGATTTCAGATTTATTTACTCTGTTGTTAATGAGCGAACTTGTAAGAATTTCAAGGAATTTATTTGTATTCCGAGAATTTATAGTACGGCTTTTGAAACTCATTGTTTGCGGAGCAAGTGGATTTCTTGTTTTAACGGTAAATGCAATAAGACAGTGATCCGATTATCCATGATTTTGGGGGGAAATTATTAGATCTACAATATCTATTTCTCGTGACAGGACTAAATCTAAGGTGTGATTGTGGCAATGTGTTGGACCTGAGACATGTTGGATAAAACCCATTGAGTCAATTATGGCTTCAAAGGCTTTTTGAGGAGGATCATTGGACTTTTCCATATGAATATTGAAATCCCCAAAAATTTGAATACTATCTGCCATGACTACAAGGTTAGACAAGAATTCTGGAAACTCATTAGTCACATTAGTTCCATTAGTCACATTAGTTCCATTAGTCACATTAGTTCCATTAGTCACATTAGTCATGTTTGTTCCATTGGCTCCATTAATAATAATAATACATTATATTTATATAGCGTTTTTCAGGGACCCAGAGACACTGTACAATAATGACATGGAGCAGAAAACAAACAGAAATGAAATAAATACTATGAGAAAACAATGAAGATTGAGAGTGTGGGATTTGGCATGGCATGGTAGGCGATTTTGAACAGATGAATCTTCATGCGTTGCTGGAAGATGGGGAGTCACGGATGGTTTTGGGGAGAGAGTTCCAGAGCCTAGGAGCAACCTTTGAGAATGTCCTGTCACCATAGCCTTTGAACTCGGACTTGGGGATTATGAGGTGGCCTGCAGTACTGGAACGGAGTGTGTTTAGCCCACATGCATTTATTAATTACTTCAATTGGACTCTTAATATCTCACCCGGCACAGCCAGAAGAGGACTGGTCACCCCTCTGAGCCTGGGTCCTCTCTAGGTTTCTGCCTAAAATTTGGCCTTCTTAGGGTGTTTTTCCTAGCCACTGAAATTCAACACCTCTGTTGTTTGCTCTTTGGGGTTTAAGGCTGAGTGTCTCTGTAAAGCACTTTGTGACAACTGCTGTTGTAAAAAGGGCTTAATAAATTAATTTTGATTGATTGATTGTGTGTTAGTAGATATGGAAGAAGAAGGTTGGAGTGGTAGGCAGGGGTTGTGTTGTTTAGGGCTGATGGTAACTGTTCTGGTGATTAGCTGGTAAAGGGTTAACTGATAACTATTCTGGTGATTAGCTGGTAAAGGACTGAAGGTAACTGTTCTGGTGATTAGCTGGTAAAGGACTGATTGTAACTGTTCTGGTGATTAGCTGGTAAAGGACTGATTGTAACTGTTCTGGTGATTAGCTGGTAAAGGACTGATTGTAACTGTTCTGGTGATTAGCTGGTAAAGGACTGATTGTAACTGTTGTGGTGATTAGCTGGTAAAGGACTGATTGTAACTGTTCTGGTGATTAGCTGGTAAAGGACTGATTGTAACTGTTCTGGTGATTAGCTGGTAAAGGACTGATTGTAACTGTTGTGGTGATTAGCCGGTAAAGGACTGATTGTAACTGTTGTGGTGATTGGCTTTATATGTCAATAGGAGGATCTTGTAGTCAATGCGTTGGGACATAGGAAGCCAGTGTAACTCACAGAGGATAGGGGTGATATGCTGCCAGGACTTGGTGTGAGTGAGTAGTCTGGCCGCAGAGTTTTGAACCATTTGGAGTTTATGGAGGAATGTAGATTTGATGCTGCTGAGTAGGGAGTTACAGTAGTCAAGATGGGAGGTAATGAATGCATGTATTAGAGTTTCAGCAGCAGGATGGGAGAGGGAAGGTCTGAGTTTGGTGATGTTGTGAAGATGGAAGAATTAAGATTTTACAGTCTGTTTGACGTGCTAATCAAAGGAGAGTGTAGAGTCCAGAATGACGCCATTAGTAACATTAGTGGTGTTAGTCACATTAGTTCCATTAGTAACATTAGTCATGTTAGTCACATTAGTTCCATTAGTAACATTAGTTGTGTTAGTCACATTAGTTCCATTAGTCACATTAGTCATGTTAGTCACATTAGTTCCATTAGTTACATTAGTCATGTTAGTCACATTAGTCATGTTAGTCACATTGGTTCCATTAGTAACATTTGTTCCGTCAGCCACATTAGTCACATTAGTCCCCTTAATTACATTTCTCTCATTTGTCACATTAGTCACATTTGTTCTATTAGTCGCACCATAAGACAAGCACACACACATACACACACACCAAGTACCAAAACACACGCATACCATGCACCACTACACATGTACACTTGCATAAATACACATCCAAGCACAAAGAGAGGACCTGATTCAAACCAGATGGGGTTCCAGAGTGATAGGGGGTGAGCCTTGATGGGTGGGTGAGGTAGGGTAGGGGCTGAGACAGGGTGGGGGAGAGGTAGGTTGGGGGGTGAGATGAGATGTGGTGAGGTATGGTGGGGGGTGAGACAGGGTGGGGGGTGAGTTAGGGTCAGGGGTGAGACAGAGTGTGGGTTAGGTAGGGTGTGGTGTGAGAAGGGGTGTGGTGAGGTAGGGTGGTGGGTGAGGTAGGGTGGGGTGTGTGATGGGGTAGGGGTGAGGTAGGGTGGGGGTGAGGTGGGATGGAGGTGAGGTAGGGTCGGGGGTGAGACGGGGTGGGGGTGAGACGGGGTGGGGGTGAGGTAGGGTCGGGGGTGAGACGGGGTGGGGGTGAGACAGGGTGGGGGTGAGGTGGGATGGAGGTAATGTAGGGTGGGGTGTTCTGCAGGGGTTGGGTTCTGATGGGGCGTAGGAGGGTTATATACGATAATTACTTTTTTTCCAAACTGAATACATTGTTGGCAGGTGGCTATACAACTTCAGTTCAATTAATTCAGGTCTTTTCAATGTGATTCAGCTGTAGATATTTGTGCAGTGATGAAGACTATGTAATGACTATGTTATTGAACTTTCTCTGTTTCTGCTAATCAGAGACTTCATTAATCAATACTGCGGTTGAAAGGGCTCAATATATCCATCTCTTCATGTCTTCAACATTATTCAGCTCAATGGTGATGGAGTTTTGATTGAATCTAATCAGAGAAAAGCCTTTGTTTTAACTCCAAGATACCGCATGTCTGTCCTCTAGACTCAGTCGTAGTCGGTTTATTTATGCAACTGACATTCGAGAACAAACCTCAAACACTTCAGTTCCAGTCATTCTAAACAACTGCCTCCCCTGGTGCTGTGGCGGCCCTACACATTCTGGGGCCCAAACTGAGACTGGATTTAGGAGCCCCCCAGCTCTTTGCTAAACAATGTAATTGCCTAGAGAAACTTTAAGAATTTTAACTTTGACTAATTGACTAGCTGTCTTGTTGACCGGCTGAGTAGCTTCCTGGCTGATTGGCTGAAAGGCGGCTACATGGTAACTTGTGTGTCAGAAATTATGTGATTTTTTGGCACCAAAGGGGAGGATTGCCATGGCACCTGAACTCATATACACACAGACACAGGCCTACAAACAATTATTTAAAATGTCCAGTTTTATCCTGTTTTTGTTGTAGCACACCCTAAATAGAATAATAGTTTCTAGTCAGGTTACATATCACATGTTGTCCCTGATAGTCAGCAGAGATTTTGCCAATATGGGAACAGCTGATATTTAAGAGCTGCGGGTGCAGAACTTGGCTAAACTGAAAGGAACTGAGAGAGCAACAGCTTCATTAGCTTTACATTGTATTAAAGGCCTGAAACCTGGATTTCCCTTCTTGGTTTTCTTGACTTGAATAATAATGTTACTTCCCTGTTGCGCAACAACATTCAGTGAAATTAGATATTCTTGTACTTTCCCTGAAACCACTGGTTAGTTCAGCTTTTTATTTGAAAAGGCCTGAAGAAATTAAATGCAATTCCAGTAGCTAAGCAGATTCTTATATCAGGTAACTAAACCTTTGATAGCCAGCGATGCATGTGACAACCAATATTGTATTTCAGTTGATCAGCCAATAGAAATGTTGTATGTATGTATTTAGAGTATTCCTCTGAAATCACTTATGGAGTGCCCCCCAATATCCTTGACCTCTTAACCCCATACCTGTATCCCATGTCAACGCTGTCCTTGACCTCTTAACCCCATACCTGTACCCCATGTCCACAATATCCTTGACCTCTTAACCCCACACCTGTACCCCATGTCCACAATATCCTTGACCTTTCTAAATCCAGAGTCTATTTGATTTTAGACTAGGTCAGAAGTATGCCCAGGTGGACAAGGACAGGGACAGCAACGGGCCCCCCAAACCAGGTAATCTGCAGGTGTGGACCAGGACCTCATCTCCTCCTAAAATTTAAAACTGGAGGAGACTGAGAAAAGTTAGTAGTGCATTCCTCATATCCCCCAGCACAATAATATAGCAGCTTAACACCTTGGAACTGAGACGGGGGGGTCCGGTGACACTGTGGCCCTACCCGGGTGAGGCCCGGGTAAGGATACAATATCCTTGAACTCTTAAAAACCCCATACCTGTACCCCATGTCCACACTGTCCTTGACCTCTTAACCCCACACCTGTACCCCATGTCCACACTGTCCTTGACCTCTTAACCCCACACCTGTACCCCATGTCCACACTGTCCTTGACCTCTTAACCCCACACCTGTACCCCATGTCCACACTATCCTTGACCTCTTAACCCCATTCTACCCCCCCCCCCTTTATACTTCTCACTCTCTCTTCCTCTACATCTAAACTGGTATCTATAAGTAAATCTTGTGAATTTGTTTCTTAATTTCCCTAACCCCTTGACTCCTGACATCTGCAGTCAATCTGGAATGCTGACCTCTCTGACCTCTGTCCCTGAATACACTCTGAGCTCCGTTCTTTACACACTTACATGCAAGCACATACACACACACACACACGTCTGGAATCTTTCACCACTGAATAGGCCAGAAGCCACGGGGGGGTTTCAGATAGAACCTCATGCCCCCCTAGTTTTGTTTCCTCATATACACAGCTGATGGTATATGAATAAGACCAGGTCTGGTTATCACAGTCACACATTACAATTGGCTTGTGTATCCTGTATATCCTTTCTTCTGTAACAAATCAATGATTGACATGATCAATGTTAAAATTGGAACCTATGTGACTGACAAGGCTAATGTTACTAATGGAACTAATGTGACTGACAAGGCTAATGTTACTAATGGAACTAATGTGACTGACAAGGCTAATGTTACTAATGGAACTAATGTGACTGACATGGCTAATGTTACTAATGGAACTAATGTGACTAACATGGCTAATGTTACTAATGGAACTAATGTGACTGACATGGCTAATGTTACTAATGGAACTAATGTGACTAACATGGCTAATGTTACTAATGGAACTAATGTGACTAACATGGCTAATGTTACTAATAGAACTATTGTGACTTACATGGCTAATGTTACTAATGGAACTAATGTGACTGACATGGCTAATGTTACTAATGGAACTAATGTGACTGACATGGCTAATGTTACTAATGGAACTAATGTGACTGACATGGCTAATGTTACTAATGGAACTAATGTGACTGACATGGCTAATGTTACTAATGGAACTAATGTGACTGACATGGCTAATGTTACTATTGGAACTAATGTGACTGACATGGCTAATGTTACTAATGGAACTAATGTGACTTACATGGCTAATGTTACTAATGGAACTAATGTGACTGACATGGCTAATGTTACTAATGGAACTAATGTGACTGACATGGCTAATGTTACTAATGGAACTAATGTGACTGACATGGCTAATGTTACTAATGGAACTAATGTGACTGACATGGCTAATGTTACTAATGGAACTAATGTGACTGACATGGCTAATGTTACTAATGGAACTAATGTGACTGACATGGCTAATGTTACTAATGGAACTAATGTGACTGACATGGCTAATGTTACTAATGGAACTAATGTGACTAACATGGCTTATGTTACTAATGGAACTAATGTGACTGACATGGCTAATGTGCTTTTGGATCAGGAGAAACGGTATTGCCCTGTAGTCCAGATACACAGACAGAGGATTGGGACACTGGAGGATTGGGCCTGATGGTTAGAGAGAGCCTCCGGTGCTTGTTGGCCCCTCTGGGCCACTGTCTGGGGGAAATCACCTCCCTGACCCAGGTTAGTTCCCCCCGTCCCCACGGTGCATCATGGTGCTGCAGACAAAGCTTTGTGTGTAGAGGGCATCCCAGCAGGCTAGTACAACATGGTTCTTCACGTGTGTTACAGGCATTTCTGGGGGCTCGCAGTAGCACCATCCCCATTTCTAACACCCACATAGCGAATTCAGGTGTTAGCCAACCAGAACAGTTACCAGCTAATCCATTACCAGCTAATCACCAGAAAAGTTACCATCAGTCCTTTACCAGCCAATCACCAAAACATTTACCACCAGTCCTTTACCAACTGATCACCAGAACAGTTACCATCAGTCCTTTACCAACTGATCACCAGAACAGTTACCATCAGTCCTTTACCAACTGATCACCAGAACAGTTACCATCAGTCCTTTACCAACTGATCACCAGAACAGTTACCATCAGTCCTTTACCAACTGATCACCAGAACAGTTACCATCAGTCCTTTTCAGAAATAAGGGAAATAAGGGAGAATAATTTTTTTAAAACAGCAGCCGTTCATCCCAGCCTCTTCCTGTGTGAAAAGGTCAGGGTGAAGAGGTCAGGAGGGGGTTCTGGTAGAACCCCTCACCCCCCCACTGTGTGGAACCCATTCAGTCCATCCCTCGAGCTGTAACACCCTCATCCCAGCATGGGTTCGTAACAACAGAACAAGAACACTCCACTGTGTGACGGATCTAGTTCCGATGTTTTCCTACAGGTGGACCAAATGGTTTTATTTAGGGCTCTCAGTGGGATAGGAGTTGGTTTCTCTCTCTACGGTATATCAGTTTTTGATTTGTCGTCGCCTGGCTGATTGAGGTCAGGGGTTACAGAATGGAGTGCGTGTGTTTGAGGTGAAGACAGGGATGAAGGAGGGATGGTGATGTTAGAGAAGAGGAGGAAACCAGGAAATGAAGTGGAGAGGAGTAGAGGAGAAGAGGTGATGGTAAGGGAGAGCGGAGGAGGTGAGGAATGGACAGAGTGGGGGAGTGTGAACTCATGGACAGATGGACAGAATGTGTCATTATTATGCTAACCTCTGAATGAAAATAATGGAGTTGTTCCATTTCTAATAATTTGATTCTTTTACAAATCCAGACCATCACACTGCTGCTTTTAACTGGTTCTGACAGGCCCCTTTATAGAGATTAACAGAGTAACACTATCTGGCTCTGACAGGCCTCTTTATAGAGATACGTAGAGTAATATTATCCGGCCCTGGGCGGCCTCTCCACAGAGATACATAGAGTAACTCTATCTGATTCTGACAGGCCTCTCCATAGAGATTCATAGAGTAATACAGTCTGGCTCTGACAGGCCTCTCCATAGAGATACATAGACTAACACTGTTGACAGAGGTGTTGAATATGCTTTGATCCTGAATTCTATTTGACATGTTCCTCATCAGCATTCTCCTCCCAGAACAAGGCTCGGCACATGCCAAGAAATTACATCAGATGCTGATTATATATTTTTTTGGCATCACACTCAATGAGGATTCTGACCTATGTTCATTACAGGTCCGGCTGTGGGGGGTCATCTATACCTAATAGTATCCTCTGAATGATATTTAATATTTTTCTTCATTGTGAATTAGGTGTCCGCCCCATTCTCATGACATGAATAGCTAATGTCAGCTTATCAGGGCCTGTCGTTCAGCACATAATTACTTCAGGGATTTCTAATATTGTTGTCCACATTTATTAGTGAGATTATTTTGAATTAACCACAAGTCTTCGGTGAAATGATTCTGATGTTTCTTATATTACAACTCTTTGGCCGTAGTGTAAAACTAGACATGTCACCTACATTATGAATAATATGACAATTTGTCAGTGTTGTCCAGCTTTTTATTGGATCTGAAAACTAAGGTCAAAGGGGATGCGGTAACTGTAACAGAATGTGATTTTGATTTTCAAAACGGCTTATCAAAGACTTGTGTGTGTCTGTGTGTGTGTGAGTGTTTCTGTGTGACATTGATTAATAATGCTGAACAAAAAGTATACACTAAATCACTCAATCACCCCGTGGCTCTCAGGAATGCCTCAGGAACACAGAGTTTGGCTCCTGGAGTTGAATCAGAGTAGCTACTCACGGTCCATTACACCAGATTCCTGAAGTCCGTAGATTCCTCCCGAGTAGCACCCTACTCCGTGCACTACTTTGTACCAGAGTCATATGAGCACCAGGGCACTAATGAGAACCATTTGGGACACAGATGTTTCTTCTTTTCTACAAAAGGAGAACCAGCTGTTCTTTATGGATATTATTTCTCTCCCCAGAGTGTCAGCGCTGATTAATGACTTTCATTATGTTTTTAAAGATAAAGACTTCCATTGAAATACATTATTACCACAGTATCTTCCCGTGTGCACAGACCTTGGTGCTTCCACTTAATTGTTAAATAATCCATTTGGGAAGGCACACACACACACACACACACACACACTGCATTGTCAAACACACACACAAACACACACACACTGCGTTGTCACACACACACACACACTGTGTTGTTACACACACACAAACACACACACATACACACACACACACTGCATTGTTACACAAACACACACACACACACACTGCGTTGTTACACACACACACACTGTGTTGTTACACACACACAAACACACACACATACACACACACACACACATTGTGTTGTTACACACACACAAACACACACACATACACACACACACACACTGCGTTGTTACACAAACACACACACACACACTGCGTTGTTACACACACACAAACACGCATACACATTGCGTTGTCACACACACATATGGACACATGGCGAGTGAAACATTTTCCTTTACCATCTCTCTCTCTTTCATTTCTTCTTCTGAGTTTGGCTCGGTCTTCTGTCCGCATTTGTCAGGGTCAAATCATTGTCATCGCCATGAGGCTTGG
Source organism: Esox lucius (assembly GCF_011004845.1). Classification (NCBI taxonomy): domain Eukaryota; kingdom Metazoa; phylum Chordata; class Actinopteri; order Esociformes; family Esocidae; genus Esox; species Esox lucius. The sequence goes on from NC_047571.1 coordinate 35,047,075, forward strand.
CAGTGTAACACGCCGTCGGCTCTGCTCTGTGCAGTATGGCCACGACCACACTTCCTGACGTTAGGGGTTGTCCGTGTAAACAGATTGGTTGCTAGGCAGCCTTGTTGCCAGATGATGTCTATTATTGGCCTGATGGTGGTGCTCTTGGTCCCGGGGGCCCAGTGTGATGCAAGCCAAGCCCAGGATCACAGCTCAATTCTGGGCAAACTCTCCACATTTCTCCCTTCTTCTCCACCTCCATCCCTTGATGGCTCCCCCCCAATCCCCCACCCCCACACCTTTCCGTTCTTCCCTCTCTGCCCTCCACCGCTCCCTGAGATCTCTTAAAAACCCATTAATGAACATCTGGACTACATTAGTTTAATATCCCCATCAACCAGGCAGTGTTGGCTAACAAACTGTCCAGCTACGAGTGGCTCGGAGTGGGATCGCTGTGCCTTACCCCTCCCCCTCCCCCTGGCCTGTAACAGCCTTCGTGAGATCTTATTAATCCTCCTCATGCAGTTTTTCTGTACAAGTGGCTTTCAAATATCAGTTCTGATATTTATACAATAGTGGAAGTGGATCAGGTCTCTTATCATTAGAGGATCCATTAAATCCGTACTCACTCAATGGGATGTAAACATCCCCAGAGAAAATGGTCATGTGCTTTGTCTTTAATAGCAGTACTTCATCTCTGATTATCTGACCCACTGGTTTGTGACTCATTGGTGCGCCAGTCCGTCCCGAGCTGTAAGCACTGTGGCTCTGGAAGGGTATTTCCAGTTGAGACGTCGTGTGCTCTGTTTACCGCTAATGAGGTCTCAGCGAACATCCCCGAACCTATAAAACAGGGGTCCCCAACTTTTTCTTTCAGTAGTGTAATGCTGTTGTGGTTGAAAGGCTGCTCTCCACCAAAAACCAACCAAACACAGACACAACCAGTGCCTCAGCATTAGTAGAGGCACATCTCAGATCTCTGGTCCAGTTAAATGTTTACGACTGCTTAAAAAAAGGTAGAGTGGACGATGAACAAATGCAGAGTTTTGTTTTGCCGTGTCCTTTAGAGGAGAGGTGGGTTGGGGTTACAGCTGAGGGATATTATGGTCTGTTTCCCACAACACATACTGTTGTTGACTCCATTCATGTTCTGAGGGCCTTATTGTTCTTATTATTGTTCCTATTTTAGAACATGGTCAAGTCATCAGGACACAGTGTGAGTCGTAAAGAGTTGAGTGGAAACAGACAGAATAGATGAATGCAGGAGTCAGAGTCAGATGAATGCAGGAGTCAGAGTCAGATGAATGCAGGAGTCAGAGTCAGATACAGATGAATGCAGGAGTCAGAGTCAGATACAGATGAATGCAGGAGTCAGAATCAGAGTCAGATGAATGCAGGAGTCAGAGTCAGAAGAATGCAGGAGTCAGAGTCAGATGAATGCAGCAGTCAGAGTCAGAGACAGATTAATGCAGGAGTCAGAGTCAGATACAGATGAATGCATGAGTCAGAGTCAGATGAATGCAGGAATCAGAGTCAGAGTCAGATGAATGGAGGAGTCAGAGTCAGATACAGATGAATGTATGAGTCAGATACAAATGAGCAGTTGTCACAAAGTGCTTTACAGAGACACCCTGCCTTAAACCCCAAGGAGCAAACAACAGTAGTGTTGAATTTCAAGAGTCAGAGTCAGATACAGAGTCAGATACAGATGAATGCAGGAGTCAGAGTCTGAGTCAAAGAGCAACCAACAACAGTGTTGATGCATAGTGGCCTAGTAGGATCCAAACTTAGGAAGAGAAACCGCAGAAGAGGACAACAACCAACTACAACCACCTTGAACCACCCTTCAGTTGACTGCTGGGGCAATAATCTTAGCTAGACACAGCTGACTGATGGGGCAATAATCTGAGTCAGATACATAGTGTTATACCTCCATAGTGTGTTATTACCCCATCTATATATTCACCACCCAAACCTCATTATCTTATATACTCATCACCCATCTATGAGTCCATATATATTATATATTCACCACCCATACCTCATTATCTTATATACTCATTACCCATCTATAAGTCCATATATACTATATATTCACCACCCATACCTCATTATCTTATATACTCATTACCCATATATAAGTCCATATATATTATATATTCATCACCCATACCTCATTATCTTATATACTCATCACACATCTATATGTGATAATGGTGACTGTATGTTGATGTAGTCCGTTCTGTCCTAATTGTATATTGTCAATTGCAGTACCATTAGACCAGGTGAAATTCTGCGTCCTCTAAAGTATAGGAAATCACACGTGTGTGTGCTTAGTGATTAGAGGGGGTTCTGATGCAGTAGCCACTATCCCTCCCCCCCAGGGGAACCACTCCACAGATCTGTACTGTGGGAGGTCCGTTTCCTCAATCAGCTGCCGACTGATACTGCAAGCCAACATTGTATAAAACATACAGCTGTGCCATTCACCCGCCAGCAGCTGGAGTGAGTCTTCTGTACATAAAGTATAATGTTGGCAACCTACATGGACTTTCATATTGAGGGAGGCTATTTTGGCAACCCACAGTTGCTTTCACATGGGAGGCCATTTTGAAGTTATAAATGAAACACTGGAATGTTTACAGAATATAACCCAAGAACTGAAACAGGACCTAGCCTCTGTAATGAACAAAACAAGCTCTTAAAAGGAACCTTGGAGGAACACCTTTGGACATATGCCCCTCCTCCGTCACTACTGGACCAATCATAACCCTTCCTCTTTCTCCCCTCCTCACTCACTACAGGACCAATCATAAACCTCCTCTGTCCCACCTCATCGCTGACTAATGGACCAATCAGAAACCTCCTCTGTCCCCCCTGATCACTGACTACTGGACCAATCAGAAACCTCCTCTGTCCCCCCTGGTCGCTGACTAATGGACCAATCATGACTAAATGAGACATGCAATGGCATGATACAGTATGTGAAGCAAACCACAGGCGTGTGTTTATGTGTGTGTGTGTTTGTGTGTGTGTGTGTTGCAGCGTAAAGCCCATTGCCATGTGTGGAAGTCAATCAATCAAATGTATTTATAAAGCACTTTTTACATCAGCAGTTGACACAAAGTGCTTTTACAGACACCCAGCCTGAAAGCCCAAAGAGCCAGCAACAGCAGTTCATGAACAGTGGCCAGGAAAAACTCCCTTCTAGAGTCCAAAAGTGTGTAATAAATGTGTAATAAGTGTGTAATAAACCAAACACCAGCTGAAGTAGTTGACTCAAATACTTTCCATATGAACCAGTTAACACAGTGAGCTGCACTTAAACAACCCTGGCGTGTGACCGTCATACCTCTAACACAAATGTATCAAGGTCAACAACCTTGTGTCTCATTTAGTTTGTGTTCTCTGAACGTCTGCATGCTTGTAGATGATTTAGGTAGTTAGAATTCTCTGGAATTCTGAGTTAAGGGCAAGCTGATAAACAGCCCTGGCATTTGTTTTCATTTTTACTCATTCTTTCAAAAGGGGTGAATAATTCTGGATGGCTCTGGCTAGACATTCAGAGTGACCAGAGTGATACCTCTGCCAGATAGCAGGTTACTCCTGGAGTAGCTGACGTTAAGTAGTGAGTTATGGTAGAAGGGGCATTTTCCTAACAGGGTTTGGAAAGCAATGAGTTAATGTAGCGAGGTCATCTACCTAACAGGGAGTTAAATAAGTGTGTGTGTGTGTGGGGGGTGGGGTGGGGGGGCAAGTGACTTAGGTGTTTAGAGTAGACAGAAAAGAGGGCCTAGATTTGAGCCTTGGGGGACACCATTACTAAGAGCCTGTGGAGCCGACACAGATCCTCTATCTGTCATCTGATGGCCTGCCAGGTAGGATGCAGTCCAAGAGTGTGCAAAGCCTAAGATACCAAGCCTGGAGTGGGAGGAGATGTGGTTCACATTGTAAGCATGAAGACTGACCACATTAGAAAGGCAGGCTTCCTTCAGACTGATGAGGAGGTACTGCAGTAAAGGGAAAACATCATGTAAATCATGAACATGTTTTAAACAGGACCGGCATTAACATAAAACTCTCCCTCTCTCTGTCTTTAAAGAATGGTGTTTCTTTTCTGCCCACTATCAACGTTAATCTGTTCACAATGTGTGCAAGTTTACATGAAGATGAATAGACTTAGCTTCATGTGAATGAGGTAGACAGCGCAGAGGGCTGTCAGCCATTACAACCTTTCATGGCCTGCTAGAAGCTTGGATAGACACACACACAGACACATTTGTCTTCCCCACCCCTGAAGTGATAAGGGAAGCTGATTCGGGTTAAAGTGTTGTGACAGACAGGTTAATGTGGGTTGATACCTGGTTGAAACAAATTGAAAATAACCCCTGATAGACAGACTTGCTCTTCTCCACATGGTTATGTACTACTGAAGCTCTGACTTATACAGAGAAGATAGAGAAGGGGGATGAAGGAGAAAGGTGTGAGAGAAGGCAGAGGTCTCAATTGCATACTTCTTGCAGCATTTATCCTGGTCTTTTTAAACCTTTTGGAGGATGAAGCCACCAATCCTGTCCCTTTAGCCTTCTCTTTTGGAGGAGAAAGCCACTGGTCCTGACCTTCTACCCTTCTCTATTGGAGGAGGAATTCACTGGTCCTGTCCCTCTAGCCTTCTCTATTGGAGGAGGATGTCACTGGTCCTGTCCCTCTAGCCTTCTCTATTGGAGGAAGAAGCCACCGGTCCGGTCCCTCTAGCCTTCTCTATTGGAAGTCACCGGCCCTGTCACTCTAGCCTTCTCTATTGCTGGAGGAAGTAACCGGTCCTGTCCCTTCAGCCTTCTCTATTGGAGGAGGAAGTAACTGGTCCTGTCCTTCTAGCCTTCTCTATTGGAAGCCACCGTTCCTGTCCTTCTAGCCTTCTCTATTGGAAGCCACCGGTCGTGTCCTTCTAGCCTTCTCTATTGGAAGTCACCGGTCCTGTCCCTCTAGCCTTCTCTATTGGACACAATGAGTACATAACGAGATCTTCCTTTTGACTCCCATAGAAAAGGAGAGGAAAAGAGTTGGTCACATCAATATTCAAACTGTTATCTGCCAGTTTTGTTAACAGCCCTTTAAAACAAATAAATAAGAAATGTATATTTAATTGTAAAAAGTGTGCTAGCGAGATTTTAATAATTATAATAATAAAAGAAAATTCTTAATAGGGATAAGAAAGGCTATTCCAGCTGCTGTTTACTCATCAGTTTGGTTTAATAATAGACACTACTTTTTTCTTAATTTATTGTTTACTTACCTGACAGCAAACAGACAAATAAAACCATACAGACGTTTTCCGACAACCTTAAAGGCCAATTTAACTCTTTTCAACTTGATGTTAGATGGTTGCTGAAAGTTGTACTGAACACTGGTGATGAGAAACCGAAATACATAGTTAGATTTTCTTAAATCCACATTTGAACAGTCATCTCAGCTGACATTTACCATGTCTAGATACAGTACAAATCAGTGGAAGTAATGTTTTGTATGTGAAGTGTTAAAGAATATATTTTCTAATCAACTGAAATCAATGTCATACTTGATTATATTTCACCTATTAAAGGAGATTTGCGACATGCACATGAAAAAACATTTGGCTGAATCATGACTTGGGAGTTTATTTTGGCTGATGAACTATTTTCAGGATATTTTAAAGGAAAAATAATAACTCCCCTTTAAAATATGTACCTGGATTTTGAGCTGGGCCTGACATGCAGACGTCCGAGGATGATATCTGAAGAGTAGAATGTCATCAACCATCATGTCGCATCATCCTCTGCTTCAGCTGTGAACTGGCATGTCTTTATTGTACACGAAATACAATGAAGGACTTATTTCTGTCTGGCAGGAGCATGTATGTTGTCCCTCATTCATTCCTTAGTATCAGGGTTGACAGCTGTCCCAACCTCCACTTCTCCCCTGCCACAAATGACCTCCAGCTGTCTGGACCACTGCTAGAGACTGACGTGTGATTTGGTAAAAACGGAGTTCCCCGTGTTGGTTTGTGGTGCAGCTTTCTCTCCCACTCTCTCTCTCTTTCCATCCCTCCCTCGTTCTCCCTTACTCCCTCCACTGCCTTCCTTGCTTTTCTTATTTTTTTTCTCTCTCTCTCTCTCCCTCTTACCCCCCCCCCCCCAATTATCTCACTCCTTCTCCACCTCCCTCTCTCTACCCCTTTTTCTCTCTCCCTCCTCCCTGATCAAGGTCAGATGTACCACAGAATGTCCGACTCAGGCATCAGAACCCCCGTAACATTCCAGAACTCAGTGACTCATGATTGGTCTTTGGGAGAGGAAGTTCCTCCTTCCTCAAGATTCTGGTAAAATTTGTATAAAATGTTGGACTGCCAGGGAACAGACAATTACTCAGCATCCATCTTGTGTTATCTTGACCTTTCCAGACACCAGCCAGGGCAGTCGTCAAGATCCTAAAGAAAATAGATGTGTATAAAGGTAGACCATGTCTGAGCAACTATGGGTTTGTGTGGATGCTGTGGTGGAAGTGAAATGGGTCTAATCCCCATCAAGTGCTGACGGATTCCAGATCTACGCCCTCGATATGTAAAAAACTAAATGGGATGCAATCTTTGCTTTAGCAGGACTGTTGCCTTGAGATGTCAATCACACTGTAATGCCGAAGTTAGCCCAGATTCACTCTTCTGCCAACAAATAATGATGCTGTTTACACAACTATCATCTGGTCTCCATAGCCTCCATCGCTTTGAGACTGTGAGATCGCTCAAATAGCTCTTTTGTTGCAATTTTCCCTAAATCATGTAGGATTTGCAATAAAGAGCTGCTCTGTTTTCTCTTTCTTCCTGGGGCTCAGGCAACGCTCAGCCTCAGTCAGCCTTACCAGCTTCATACTTTCCAGGGTGCGTAGAGTGGTGTGTGTGTGTGTGTGTACAGAGTGGTGTGTGTGTGTGCTTATGGGTGTGCGCATGTGTACAAAGTGGTGTGTGTGTGTGTGTGCGTGCGTAGTGTGTGCAGGAACTTTACAGTTGGCGTCAGGATGTGGGCGGGTCTGAGAGGAGCCACTTTGAAGTGTTTGTGGTAGCGTCACATCTGTGGACAAGATGTGGCTTGGGGGGTATGTGTTTATGTGTGTGTGTGTGTGTGTGTGTGTGTGTGTGTGTGTGTGTGTGTGTGGGCGTGTGTGTGCATATGTGTGTGTGGGAGTGTGTGAATGCGTGGAAAGAGTCAGGGGGTCGTTTTGTTCATGTCTTTCAACTCATCATGTGACAATGAACAACATCTCTTAACTCGTTCCTGGGCCAAGATAGATGACAACAAAGAACGTAGATTCACCCACCCAAGTCACATATCTGGTCTATCCCTTTGCCGGGTTGAAGAACATTAAACAGGATTGGTGCTCAATCAAATATTGGCACAATGGATTCAAACATCATGGCAGTTATTTGCCAATGTCAGTGGGGTCCAACAATGGAAAAACAGCCATTAACTCTGATGACTCAACAATGGATAAAACAGCTACAGACCCAGAAAATATTCGATATAAATATTCAATATAAAACTTTAAAGGAAACTTGCCACAGTTGATAAGATTTGTTCCTGTCTATGGAACAAAGTAACATCAAACCTCTCTGAAAAAACGTCTTGTTTGGCTGTCCCCAAATGTAGAATCTACTGTGGAAAGAGTTATGAACCAGAAAGGGTTCTAATTGGAACCAAAAAAGGTTATTCAAACACAGCTGAAGACATTTTTTGGGAAATCCACAAAGCAACACTAAGCACAGCTCTAAAATAAAATATTGTCAAAAGGATTAAACAACAACCAGAGCAAGTCCATAATATGGCAACTAGAAAAATTATGCTGAAAGAGCAATGCAGGAGGGTATCTCAAAGAGAGAACGAGCAATGCAGGAGGGTATCTCAAAGAGAGAACAAGTAATGCAGGAGGGTATATCAAAGAGAGAACGAGCAATGCTGGAGGGTATATCAAAGAGAGAACGTGCAATGCTGGAGGGTATATCAAAGAGAGAACGAGCAATGCTGGAGGGTAACTCAAAGAGAGAACGAGCAATGCTGGAGGGTAACTCAAAGAGAGAACGAGCAATGCTGGAGGGTATCTCAAAGAGAGAAAGGGGAATGAATGTACTCCAGGAAAATATCAACAGACATCTGATGACATAGGGAAAACTTGTAGGAAGACAGAATAAGCAATATTACATTTCAGTAAAGATCTCATCAAACCTGTCAAAGATATTTTTCCTGAGGAAAAAAGGCAAAGCATCTAAACAAACAACAGCTGGATGATCACTCTGAAGAACTCAGCATGAGCATACATTTATTCCATCAGATATTCAACTCCTTGATAAGCCAGAACACTAGATTGGTGTCGGTTCTCCAAAATGGAAAGAGGCTGCAACCGAGGCAAGTAGGAGCATCAATGGCCACAGGGTCTAATGTATTCCTGCTACACTGCTTGACCACACAGAGTTAGAGTCATTTCAAATTTGTTTGGCCTCGGCAGTTTCCAGACTCCATCACCAACCTTGTCAAGGCCTCCTTCCAAAACCAGCAACGGTCCTCCACAAAACCAGAGTGGAAATAGGCTTTAAGGCTTGTTTCCCCGTTTGCTATCACCATGCCGATAAGAATGATTATTACAGTGGGAAAGTGAGATATGGAGGTCCATTTTGACTCCCACCCATCAGGTCCTACAAGGACATCATGACAGCCATGTTCCCAACCGTGGCATCTACAAGACACCTGCTTGGAAACCTTCAAGATAACATTGAAACTATCATGCCAAGGGGCCAACTGTCTGACCAAAGCAGCAAAACAAAACTTTTGGGAGCTGGTATGATGCAAGAGTAAAGGAAGCCGAGCCTAGGTGCGGAGGTGATAGACCATGAGAGCATTGACAGGTCCATGCATCCCCCAAGTGGCAGTTTTGGCTGTTACCTTGCCTTGTGTCTGACGTCGTCCTTATGAAGGACAGCTCCCACCAGAGGAAATGCCTTGGATCACCATGATGCCTCATGATGTTCTTCTATCACCCGAAATCTCAACCAGTGAATTGGTCAGTACTTCACCTATTAAGATCTATGCCAATTTATAAAGGTAACGTAAGATGGTGCTGAATGGGGGGGCCAGAGGCTCTGGCTGGTTGAAACCAAACTGAACGAGGAGGAGACTGGGAGGTTGTTCTGGGACATTCACTGTTGAGCTTTCTGTAGAGGTTGTGGCCTCATCGATAAAATATTTAATTTTGAGAACTCCAAGTAAATACCAGCACGTTCTCACACCACTGAGTCCAATGGGATGTCTGTGTGCCAGAATTATGTCATTTCATTCTGTTACCCATAGTTCCTTGTGTGTTTGTGTTTTTTTACTGTGTGCAGCAGAATCTTGTGAAACAGCGTGTTTAGTCCATTAACCTATTTGCATTAACAGAATGTGGTCTTTTTGTCAAGTAAGGTGCTGGAAGAGAAAGAAGTCACAAATACATCTGTTAATATCTAAAGGTTTGTTCTACATACTTATGATACACATTGATTGAAAGAGAAGGGACAGGGAAACATGCGTGTGAGTGGCGGTTTTCTTGACACCTAAACAATCCTCATGACCAACCAGTTGGATCTATAAACTTCCAAATGAACCTATTTGAATCAGGAGAATCTCTGGAACACGTGAATGTGATTTTGCTGTAGGAGGCCCACAAGCCAGAAAACAGAGTAGCCTAAAGAGTAGCCTTGAAAAGGGAAAACCACCTTTATGTGATGCAAATAAATTCCTTGAACATTAACAGTTGGAGCAAATTATATAACTATGGTACCAGGAGCTGGTATTGGTTTTGCTCTAGAATGCCCACAAACTGATTTACAAAGGTTAAGGTAAGAACAGTATTTTTTCCTAAATTTCGGCCTTCTTAGGGAGTTTTTCCTAGCAACTGAAATTCAACACTACTGTTGTTTGCTCCTTGGGGTTTAAGGCTGGGTGTATATGTAAAATCGCTTTGTGACAACTGCTGTTGTAAAAGGGGCTTTATAAATACATTTGATTGATTGATTGATTGATTGAACAGTATGCTGTTCAATCAAACATTTTGGATATAAAGTAAGCAATTCATTAAATACTTAATATTTTTTACATGTAAAAAATCCCCTTTTAAAATCCCCTTTTATGAAAAATTTTACTAGCCACTTTCATAGTAATTTAGATAATTTTCTTGAAATAATTGTTTTGGGGGGAGAGGCTACATAGGTCCTACAACTCAAATTTCAGTGATCTATGAAGAATTCGTATTCGTAAACATTGCACTGAATGTAATATAAAACAAGGGGCTTGGAACACTAGGTGTTTTAACAAGGTTAGGGTTAGTGTTCGCCCAGTGAATTTCCATATTGTGTCTCCTGTATACAGAACAGTCATTAACTAGTATCAGCAACATTCAAATCTTCTCTGCCTTTTTCAGTGCTCACATGGAACGCTGTGAAGTTGAATATTACTACCAAACCACGGGACAGCCAGTTAATCAACCACACAGACTGTTGTGACCATAAATCCAGGTCATTTTCACATTCCTTAAAAACCCAACAGTCTCAGACAAGTTGTGTGTGTGTGTATCTGTATGTGTGTGTCTGTATGTGTATATATAAACAACGTACAAGCAGCAGATGTTGGGGCAGAAGAGCCATTGTTCAGTAACATTATTATCTTTTTCACAGCGGACTGCATTCATCTCAACAAATGTTTCATCAAATGTCTTTCCTACATCTCTTTATATCTCTCTATCTCTGTACATCTCTGTATCTACATTTCTTTCTACTTTCTCTCTCTACATGGAAGTGACATGGGGTATAGGGTTATTAGGGTTGTGTTAAGTTTACGGTTAAGTTATGTTATGTTAAGGTTAGGGTTATGCTACGGTTAGGTTTATGTTATGGTTAGGGTTGTGTTAAGGTTAGGGTTAAGTTATGTTAAGGTTAGGGTTATGTTAAAGTTAGGGTTATGTTATGTTAAGGTTAGGGTTATGCTACGGTTAGGTTTATGTTATGGTTAGGGTTAGGGTTGTGTTAAGGTTAGGGTTAAGTTACGTTAAGGTTAGGGTTATGTTAAAGTTAGGGTTAAGTTATGTTATGTTACGGTTAGGGATGGGTTAAAGTTATGTCATGATTAGGATTAGTACTAATACACATTTTAAATAGAGTATTATATTATAGAGGGGGAAATGGACTTGCCAGTTTTACTCCAAATGTAACTCTTTGGGGTAATTAACACTCACAGACAAAATAGAAAACATACATGTCCCATTTACATAAGTATTGAGAGCAATTGCCATGACATCAACTGTGACAGCTCAGAAACTAAGCCAATAAGTCCAAGGAACTCTAGTAAACCTGGACTGTGGCAAGATGAAGATCTTGAGAATGTTGCTAAATTGCTAAAAATTGCTAAAGCGCTGAAAGGTCCCAGGAGTAAAGTAGACTCCATCATTATGAAATGGAAGAAGTTTGGACCACCAAGACTCTTTTTAGAGCCGTCCAGCCAAAGTAGCCGGACAAGAAGGGCTTTAATCAGGGAGGTGACCAAGAACCCAATGGCCCCTCTAACAGAGAAGGACAACCAACTCTGCAGCACTATAGAAATCAGAGTGGCTAAACGGAAGCCCCTCTTGAGTGAAAGGCATTTGACTGAAGGACTTTGAAAGAATGATGTGAAATATTTTCTGGTCTAATTAAACCGAAATCTACCTTTTACTATGGGGACACTTCTCAGCAGCAGGGACTTGGAGACTGTTTAGAATGAAGGGAAAGATGAACTGAGCGAAACCAAATAACCAAGACAAAGCTGGAGTAGCTTCGGGACAAGTTTATGAATATCCTTGTGTGGCCCAAACAAAGCCTTCAACCCCACTGAAACTCTGTGGGGAGACTTGAAGATAGTTCACCAATGCTCCCCATCTAATCTGACAGAGCTTGAGATGATCTGCAAGAAAGAATAGGAGTAAACTGCCCAAAACCATGTCTTCAATGCTACAAAGTACTGAATGAAGGGTATGAATATTTACTGTACATGAGATGAGATTTTATTTCAATTCAATAAATTGGTAGATGTTCCTAAAAACCTGACCAATTAGCCAGGTGGTGGAAGCAGCCTGTCATGAAGAGGAGTCCCGACAACCAGGCTGGAACAAAGGACAACATGGCGTCAAACAGGAAGAGGGCATGCACAATTGCGCCAAAATTCCCTGCATCTCCTGCTTCTGTGTCCTGGTCTACATTTATACACACTCAGGCTGGGAAACCATGCGGCTCCTCTTTTGTATCTGACTGCTCATCTGAAAACAATTTATCCCAACAATGTGGTTTTTGATTGGTTGTAGGAAAATACTTAGGATCCTGCCTGTGAGTGATGTGTTTTTGTCCGGCAGGCTAACAGACGGAGCTCACCGCCGGGTCAGCGGCTGGATCCAGGATGGTTTTGATGAAGGATGAACCGCAACCATTTGGCTTGAACTAGCCTTTTACTGTAGCCAGGGTTCATTTCTGCGTGTGCGGTTTCACCATGGACAAAAGGAGTTCATTTCTCCCAGATATTGAATGTTCCTCTTTGTTGTATGGAACCACATGTCTTTTGCAACTACTACCTCCTGAGATATGAACCTGACCCATTGTAACTGTCTGTGATCCGTGTCTGGCATCCCTCCTTGTTTCTCCTGTTCCGGTCTTTGAAGAGCAATCAAAGGTTCATGAAGGCCAAATTTATTAGATCACAGGTACTGTGAGCATTCATAATGGCCAGATCACAGCTGAGCCTTCATGAGGACCACATTACCAGCAACAGGGTGTACCAGAGCGATGAGACAGATTCCTCTTTAGGGATGTAGCTAATATTTGTCCATTCCTCAACCTTCCTTCCATGGTCTTTCCTGTCTTACTTTTTCCTCCATCTCATTCTGTCAAGTCTAGACCAGGAGCTCTCTCTCTGTAAACACAACAGGTTATTACAGGGAATGCATCATGTCTGAAAGTCTGCACATCAAGCAGGGATATTAAAAATCCTGAGAGCATTGACTATCCAAGGAATTGCCCCTTGAGCAGGAACTTTCATGTCTTGAGAGAGATTAGCCAGTCCTTAACTGATTTCTCCAAGATGTTAAATCTCTACGATGTTACGAATGAGCTGGCCTCCTTCTATGTCTGGGAGACACGGCTTTAATGGAGTGTTGCCAACTACGCCAAGCGCCATCTCAACAGGTTTATACGTGTTATTTCAGATTCCATCTGTGTTTGATGAGTGTACAAAGCCCTGATGGGCACTCTCATGATGATGTCATCACCCCATATGACATGGACAGGAACTGACCAGATGAGTTTCCCTCGAACCTCAGTTCTAAGATAGAGGGAGGATGAGAACATTGAAGTAAAGAAATAAAGGGACATAAATGGGTAATTAATTGAAAAAGAGAGAATGGAGATGGTAAGAGAATGGTATGTGATTCCCATCCCAGACTGTTTCATCTTTAAATCAATACCCTCCCCATTACTAGTAATCAATTTAAACTGACACATCTGTTAGCCCTTGTCTGTTGACTAATGACTTGGTAATCAAAACAGGAAACAACAGAAAGCATCTGTTTTTAATGTTGCTTACTCATGTAACTGTCTGTACATTTATGGATTTTCTTAGTCATGCTTATTTATGTTATAATATACAATCCAAAACACATCCACTATATTTTGTATATATTTTTGTATTTTTATGATTAGGTATGAGAGAAAAAGGCCAAGATGCCTAATTATATTTAATGAATCAATAATATCTCAGAACAATCCATCACTATTTTTACTAAAGCGAAACATTATATGTGAACTATGAAACAAATTCAGTGAAAGATATATTCTGGCCTAAAACCAGATAGATCAAGCTCACTCCCCCACATCATTTCAACCTGTAATGGCTGACACAATGCAGACCAGCCCGGTCAAAGTTCAGTTGGTGCTGCTTGGCCAAGGCATTCATATTAATGTAGGAGTTAGCTATAACACACAAACGAATCTGGAACCACGCTTATTTTAGGTATCTGATTCATTACAATATTACTGATCCATATCTGGTTGTGTACAATTTCAGTTCAGAGGTCCAGGATTTTATCAGAAAACAGCTGGTTATTTTTTTTTTCATTGTAATGTAAAAGGAAAAGACCATAGAACTGCTCTCCAGAACAATGCATTTGAACAGTATTCAATATTCAACAAGTTAGCCGAATCTGTAATCGCTGTGCGGCGCGCTATCAACATCCAGGCATCCATGGATTCCGGAATTGCCGCCACGCCGTATCCTGCCTTAAGAGGGCGCACAACAACATCCAGGTCAGTTTCACGACTCTCAACCACTTGTCTTACTCGCTCTGTGCACCACAATGCCTTCTGGGGAAGATAGTCCATCCTAGCCAGAAAACACCGCAACGGGCGTCAACATTTTCCTTAGCAAGTGATTCTTGTTAAAAAGGCATCATTGGCTTCACTTAAAGAGCATATGATGCAGTCGGAGGATGCACGTTATCTAAAACGGTAAATAACGCGGTCAAATTGTCAATGTGTTCCATAATACCCCGATTGTAACGTTAACGTAAGCAGTGATGTAAAGCCAGATTCTGCTGGCCGCATACCACCCAGATTGCTAATTCGCTTTCTAATCTTTCATAGATATTATAATAGCTTATCATCAAAGCTACATACATAGCTTAACATCACGAGTACCTGTACAATGCTACATAATAACATTCTTCACTTGCTAACTAGGTTGTCTTTTTTTCCTGCCGCGTCAGTCAGGACGACATCGGCTGTGACAGCGATTGAATCTCAGACCCTCCATGAATTTGCGTGGAGAATAATTTGCTGCATTAAAACGATGCTGTTCATTAGGGTCCACTTAAAGTTAGTTGATCCTCCTAGACTGAAGTGCATACTAAAATGAAACTTAGATATTGTATTCTTCTCTATGACCACCGTAGGAAAGTGAAGGGCGGTAGTCTGGACGTCCACCCTACAGAAAAAGCCCTTGTTGTCCAATATGAGGTGGAGGCCACCATTCTGGGAGAGATGGGGGACGAGATGCTGGGAGACCGGAAGGAGTGCCAGAAGATGTAAGCCTTGTTATATTACAGTCAATAAACGGTTTGAATGTTATATGGGATTTATGATGAACGGCACAATATGTGATATTTCTTTTTACAGCTAAAATTAAGAAGTTTGTTGTCTTTTGTAGTAGGATGCCAGGCTAATGGTCAAATGTCAATTTAGAGCTGCATCTAAAATAATACATGCCATTTATTAGACACTTTCATCGAAAATGAATTACATTCATGTCTGCATGCATTTCACATGACACCAGCCCTAAAGCTAAACCATGAAACTATCCTCTGTTTCAATAAATCATGACAGATTTGACATGTATCAACTTGTTAGATCATAGTTTTTGACTGTGTGCCAATTATAGCTGCCTTGTTCTACCCCCAGTCTGCATTCCATTAACCTCTCCATAACTTTCCATTAACCATCTGTTCCAACTTGTTTTGACTCCATCCTGTCAGTATTCGTGTGAAGAGCCTGAATGCCAACACAGACATCTCCTCGCTTGCCCGTAAGGTGGTGGAGGAGTGTAAACTCATCCATCCCTCCAAGCTGTCCGAGGTTGAGCAACTGCTCTTCTACCTGCAGAACCGTAGGAAGACCAGTGGGAAAGGTGAGCATCATCCGTCTAACCAGCCTAACTACAGTCATCCGTCTAACCAGCCTAACTACAGTCATCCGTCTAACCAGCCTAACTACAGTCATCCGTCTAACCAGTCTAACTACAGTCAACGTCTAACTAGCCTAACTACAGGTAATCGGCTAACTAGTCTAACTACCGTCATCCGTCTAACTAGCCTAACTACGGTCAGTGTCTAACTTGCCTAATTAGGGTAAGCGTCTAACTAGCCTAACTACCGTCATCCGTCTAACTAGCCTAACTACCATCATCCGTCTAACTAGCCTAACTACGATCAGCATCCAACTATCCTAACTACGGTAAGCGTCTAACTAGCCTAACTACCGTCATCCGTCTAACTAGCCTAACTACGATCAGCATCCAACTATCCTAACTACGGTAAGCGTCTAACTATCCTAACTACGGTAAGCGTCTAACTATCCTAACTACGGTAAGCGTCTAACTATCCTAACTACGGTAAGCGTCTAACTAGCCTAAATATTGTCAGCTGTTGTTCCACTGTAGTTCTTATCTTGAATCTTGTCTTCTTAGATTTTGGCTCACAAGATCAGGATTGTCAATGAGTCTAAAGATGATTATGATACAGTTGGAGCTATTACTAAATTGTAAGATGTTATTACTGGTTTATAACATTGTGGGAATGTTATTACTGGTTTATTACATTGTGGGAATGTTATTACAGGGTTATAACATTGTGGGAATGTAGCTCATTAACATCGAATTAGAACTGGAATTGATGCAATAATGATACATTAAATACGTTTATTTAATTTATTATTAACTTGCGCAAATACTGTTTTAGTTATTCTTCTGTTACTAGTTTGGTGTAGTCATCAATTGTTTCAATCCTCTGTATTAGAAGATGTGCTTCACACTTGACCCATTACTGTATCTGTCTGATTGGTCATTGAATCAGTCTGGTGTAACACTGTAACACTGTAACACTGTAACACTGGATATGTTGATCTGTTTGCCGCAGAACGGAGGGAGAAGAGAGTGGTGAAACCCAGAGACCTCACTCCATTTGAAGGAATGGAGGTAAGAGGGGGTTTGGGCTATGGCTAGTACTGTAGACGTTACAGCCTTTGAATGGAGGGTTTGGGCTAGGGTAAGTACTATAAGGGAGGGTTTGGGCTAGGGTTAGTACTATAAGGGAGGGTTTGGGCTAGGGTTAGCACTGTAAGGGAGGGTTTGGGCTTGGGTTAGTACTAATAAGGGGAGGGTTTGGGCTAGGGTTAGTACTATAAGGGAGGGTTTGGGCTAGGGTTAGTACTATAAAGGGGAATGCTTGGGTTAGGGTTAGTACAGTAAGACAGGGTTTGGGCTAGGGTTTGTACTATAAGGGAGGGTTTGGGCTAGGGTTAGTACTATAAAGGAATGCTTGGGCTAGGGTTAGTACAGTAAGACAGGGTTTGGGCTAGGGTTAGTACTATAAGGGAGGGTTTGGGCTAGGGTTAGTAGTATAAGGGAGGGTTTTGGCTAGGGTTAGTACTATAATGGAGTGCTTGGGCTAGGGTTAATACTATAATGGAGTGCTTGGGCTAGGGTTAATACTATAATGGAGTGCTTGGGCTAGGGTTAGTACTATAAGGGAGGGTTTGGCTAGGGTTAATACTATAAGGGAGGGTTTGGCTAGGGTTTGTACTATAATGGAGTGCTTGGGCTAGGGTTTGTACTATAATGGAGTGCTTGGGCTAGGGTTAGTACTATAATGGAGTGCTTGGGCTAGGGTTAGTACTATAATGGAGTGCTTGGGCTAGGGTTAGTACTATAATGGAGTGCTTGGGCTAGGTTTAGTACTGCCGAGGTACAGATGTTGTGACCTCTCTTTTTAGATCGATGAGGAAGCTAACATCAACAAGGTGGATGAGTATGTAGAACTTCTGTATGAAGGCATGGAAGAGAAGATCCATGGGGCAACCCTCATCCTTCACCTCTCCCGTAACCCTGACAACCTGGAAGAACTACTAAAGAACGGTGAAATAACATTATCAGACACGCATTATAAAAACATCAATTATGGAGCCTAGACACTTGACCATGTCTAATGCTGGTCTGTCTGTCTATAGACGCATGCCCATGTCTAATGCTGGTCTGTCCTTCTGCCTCTGTAGAGACTGCCCTGGGAGCCCTGGCCAGAGTTTTGAGAGAAGACTGGAAACAGAGTGTGGAGCTGGCCACCACCATCATCTATGTCTTCTTCTGCTTCTCCAGGTAGGTACTGGTGGAAGGGAGGTGGGGGAGGTAGATACTGGAGGGGGAAGGAGGGAAGAGGGGAGAAATCAGGGGAGGGAGGGCTAGGAAAATGTTCAGCTGGTTACATGTTGAGGGACAAAGCAGGGACAATGTACTACCACAACATACACCAACATATACTACCACAGAAACATCAGCATACAACTACCACAACATACACCAACATATACTACCCTAGAAACATCAGCATACAACTACCGTGACATACACCAACATATACTACCACAGAAACATCAGCATACAACTACCACAACGTACACCAACATATACTACCACAGAAACATCAGCATACAACTACCACAACATACACCAACATATACTACCACAGAAAGATCAGCATACAACTACCACAACGTACACCAACATATACTACCACAGAAACATCAACATGCAACTACCACAACATACAACTACCACAGAATCATTAACATGCAACTACCACAACATACACCAACATATACTACCACAGAAACATCAGCATACAACTACCACGACATACACCAAAATATACTACCCTAGAAACATCAGCATACAACTACCACGACATACACCAACATATACTACCACAGAAACATCAACATACAACTACCACAACATACACCTACATATACAATCACAGAAACATCAGCATACAACTACCACAACATACACCAACATATACTACCACAGAAACATCAACATACAACTACCACAACATACACCAACATATACTACCACAGAATCATTAACATACAACTACCACAACATACACCAACATATACTACCACAGAAACATAAACATACAACTACCACAACATACACCAACATATACTATCACAGAAACATCAGCATACAACTACCACAACATACACCAACATACAACTACCACAGAATCATTAACATACAACTACCACAGAAACATTAACATACAACTACCACAACATACACCAACATACAACGCTGTGTCCAAAATGTCGGGACGCTGTATAAAATGCCTATAAAAACAGAAAGCAATGATTTGCTAATCATTTATCCCTGTATATTATTGAAAAAAGTACAGAGGCAACATCAAATGTTGAAACTGAGGAATGTTATTGTTTTTGGAAAAACCTACTCCCATTTTGATTTTAACATGTTTCAAAGTTGTGACAGAAACGCATGTTTACTACTGTGTTGCTTCACCTCTTCTTTTAACAATACTCTGTAAGCATTTGGGAACTGGGGAGACTTGCTGTAGTTTGAAAGTGAAATGTTTTCCCATTCTCGTTTGATATAGGATTGCAGCTGCTCAACAGTTTGGGGTCTCCTTTGTTATATTTTCCTGGTTGTAATGCACCAAATGTTTTCAATGGGTGACAGGTCTGGACTACAGGCAGGCCAGTTTAGCACCCTGACTTTTTTACTATGGAGCCATGCTGTTGCAATACATGCCAATGTGATTTGGCATTGTCTTGCTGAAATAAGCAAGGCCTACCCTGAAAAAGAAATATGGATGGCAACATACAGTGGATATAAAAAGTCTACACACCCCTGTTAAAATGCCAGGTTTTTGTGATGTATGAGAACAAGACAAAGATAAATCATATCAGAACTTTTCCACCTTTAATGTGACCTATAACGTGAACAATTCAATTGAAAAACAAACTGAAATCTTAGAAAGAAAACTCACAATAACCCGGTTGCATAAGTGTGCACACCCTCTTTTACCTGTGGGTGTGGCTTTGTTCAGAATTAACCATTCACATTCAAACTCAGGTTAAATAGAAGTCATTACACACCTGCCATCATTTAATGTGACTCTGATTAATCACAAATAAAGTTCAGCTGTTCTAGTAGGATTTTCCTGACATTTTCTTAGTTGCACCATAGAGCAAAAGCCATGGTCCGCAGAGAGCTTCCAAAGCATCAGAGGGATCTCAATGTTGAAAGACATCAGTCAGGAGAAGGGTACAAAATAATTTCCAAAGCATTAGATATACCATGGAACACAATGAAGACAGTCATCATCAAGTGAAGAAAATATGGCACAACAGAGACATTACCAATAACTGGACGTCCCTCCAAAATTGATGAAATGACAAGAAGAAAACTGGTCAGGGAGGCTTCCAAGAGGCCTACAGCAACATTAAAGGAACTGCAGGAGTTTCTGGCAAGTACTGGCTGTGTGCTACATATGACAACAATCTCCCGTATTTTTGGTGTAGCTATGGGGTAGGGTGGCCAGACGGAAGCCTTTTATTACAAAGAATATAATCAAGCTTGGCTCAAGTCCCCCAAAAGCACGTGGGAAAATGTGTTATGGTCTGATGAAACCAAGGTTGAACTTTTTGGCCATCATTTCAAAAGGTATGTTTGGCACGAAAAACCCCTGCACATTAACCAAAGAACACCATACCCACAGTGAAGCATGGTGGTGGCAGCATCATGCTTTGGGGCTGTTTTTCTTCAGGTGGAACTGGATTATGAACAGTTCCAAATACCAGGCAATTTTGGCACAAAACCTTCAGGCATCTGTTAGAAAGCTGAAGATGAAGAGGAAGTTCACTTTTCAGCATGACAATGACCCAAAGCACATATCCAAATCCACAAAAGCATGGCTCCACCAGAAGAAGATTAACATTTTGGAATTGCCCAGCCAGAGCCCAGACCTGAATCCAATTGAACATCTGTGTGATGATTTGAAGAGGGCTGTGCACAGGAGATGTCCTTGCAATCTGACAGATTTGGAGTGCTTTTGCAAAGAAGAGTGGGCAAATATTGCCACGTCAAGATGTGCCATGCTAATAAACTCCTACCCAAAAAGTCTGGGCTGTAATAAAATCAAAAGGTGCTTCAAAAAAGTCTGGGCTGTAATAAAATCAAAAGGTGCTTCAAAAAAGTATCAGTTTAAGGGTGTGCACACTTATGCAGAGTTTTTATTTTTTACTTTTCCCCCTCAAAGATTTCAGTTTGGTTTTCAATGGAATTGTTCATGTTATAGGTCACATGGAAATTATTTATCTTTGTCTCATTCTTATACATTACAAGAACCTGGAATTTTAACAGGGGTGTGTAGACTTTTTATATCCACAGTATGTTGCAAAACCTATGTATATATTGTTCAGCATTAATGGTGCCTTCACAGATGTGCAAGTCACCCTTGACATGTGCTCTAATGCACCCCCATACCATCACAGATGCTGGCTTTTGAACTGTGCACTGATAACAAGCCAGATGGTCCCTCTCTTTTGCCTGGAGGACACGGCTCCATGATTCCCCAGAATTATTTAAAATTTTGATTTGTCAGACGACAGGACAGTTTTCCACTTCTTCTCAGTCCATCTTAAATGAGCTTGGGCCCAGAGAAGGCGGCGTTGTTTCAGGTTCTTGTTTATATATGGTTTCTTCTTTGCATGGTAGAGTTTTAACTTGCGTTTTGGATGCAGCGCCGTACTATGTTTTTTTCAGACAGTGGTTTTCAGAAGTGTTCCTGAGCCCGTGCAGTGATGTCCACTACAGAATCGTGTCTGTTTTTTAGGCAGTGCCGCCTGAGGACCCGAAGATCACGGCCATCCAATATTGGTTTTCAGCCTTGTCCCTTGCATACAGAAATTTATTCTCTGAATCTTTTAAATTATGTTATGTACCGTAGATTAAGGCCAGGTGTTTTGTAAAAGCACTTTGTGACATCTGCTGATGTAAAAAGGGCTTTATAAATACATTTGATTGATTGAGATTATGAGATCCCCCAAAACAGAAATTTTACTTTGACAATATGTTATTCTTTATTTGTTGCACTGTTGTTGCAAAGTTGGCTTCATAAAGGGCTGCCACCTACTGTTTATCATGTCCAGGTTATTTAAAGACCCATAAAATATTTATAATATGTGTTATTCTTATAACTTAATACAGACCCAATCATTGATTCAGCCTTCTTACAGTTGACATGAAACAGTACTAATGAACTATTTCAGAGAAAACACGTTCTGACTTCAAATGAATACACCTATGCCATGTATTTCTAAAAAAATATCTGTCTTCAACAGGGAATGAGGACTGTCTATGCAGTCATTATACTGTTTTTAAATTGAGTCTTGTTCCGACCAGAACAGGGTGATTGTCTGTAAACTACCAAAGCTCTCCAAACATTTTCTCTGAAAGCAGTGATTAAGTTACCAGGGCCTGCTGTCACAGACCATTTAAAGAACGAAAAGGGCAGATTCTGATAAAAAAAAAAAATTCTACAGTTATTCTTGGCGTGGCTTCTCGTTCTCCCTGAGTCGTAAATTATTTGCTGCGTTTCCAAGTTGAACGTAAGCGAGCTTTAGTTTTGACAGTGGAGGTGGGTTTCTGACGCATGTGACGAATTACCCAACCCAATGTTTCAATTATGGAATTATGTTAATCAGAGGGTCTGATCTGAGCTCTGACATTGTTCCAGAATATTCTAGAATGTGCTCTGACATTGAGGGATATTATGGGATACCTCAGGTGGCCCAGGACAGGGTTCTGTTTTCACTGGAGTTTCATGGTAATGTGGCTGTCATAACTGTGAAGTCCATTACATAGTCTGTGTATCAGGCCTTGTGTTGGGGAATGTGAGGTCATTAGCGTGTTTGGAACATGGCAGGGGTAGAATAGGGGAGGGTTAAGAAGCATTCGGAATGCTTACTCATACAGTGCTATGTTAATGCACAAAGAAAACAGTAATTCACAGGTTATTGTTAAGTGTACTTACCGAAAAGAAAACCACATTTTTTTGAAATCCATACTTCTAATGACTCATCCATCCTGCCATCTGTAAGGCCAGAACAGATTACAAATAGTCCTCTTCCCACAACCTGTTTTGACACTACTAATAGTCCTCTTCCCACAACCTGTTTTGACACAACTAATAGTCCTCTTCCCACAACCTGTTTTGACACTACTAATAGTCCTCTTCCCACAACCTGTTTTGACACTACTAATAGTCCTCTTCCCACAACCTGTTTTGACACTACTAATAGTCCTCTTTCCACAACCTGTTTTGACACAACTAATAGTCCTCTTCCCACAACCTGTTTTGACACTACTCATAGTCCTCTTTCCACAACCTGTTTTGACACAACTAATAGTCCTCTTTCCACAACCTGTTTTGACACTACTAATAGTCCTTTCCCCACAACCTGTTTTGACACTACTAATAGTCCTTTCCACACAACCTGTTTTGACACTACTAATAGTCCTTTCCCCACAACCTGTTTTGACACTACTAATAGTCCTCTTCCCACAACCTGTTTTGACACTACTCATAGTCCTCTTCCCACAACCTGTTTTGACACTACTAATAGTCCTTTCCCCACAACCTGTTTTGACACTACTCATAGTCCTCTTCCCACAACCTGTTTTGACACTACTAGTAGTCCTCTTCCCACAACCTGTTTTGACACTACTAGTAGTCCTCTTCCCACAACCTGTTTTGACACTACTAGTAGTCCTCTCCACGCAACCATATTTGCATAGATTGGTTGTATGTCCAGGGGTTGTATTGTCCCAATGTCCACGGCTATATGTCCACAGTTATAGCTAGAAACACCTTTAAAATGTACAGATTGTTCTGGAATAGATTTCTTGAATAAATGTACTTTAAAGTTCCATATACCTGTTTAATTGCTTTGTAAATTTTTCAATATAATCCTTTACATGTTTTTATTAACATTTTAAATGTACATACAATCTATAGGCTTGAATGTGACTTATTTGGATTGGATACTGCTGTCTATCAGTTCAAGATAGTAATACTCGACCAACTCTGTTATGTTACAGACTGACTCTACTTAGATTGCCTGCCGCTATTTGAGTTTTTTCTACTATAACTGTTTTACATTTGTATAAATGCTCCTCAGTCTTCATAGGCTCTTCATGTGGACCCCCCAGTGGTCTTGATCTGATTGAGGTGCAGAGTGACGCGCCATACTGACTCTGGGTTCTCTCCCTCTAGTTTCTCCCAGTTCCACGGTCTGGTGACACATTACAAGATTGGAGCTCTCTGCATGAACGTCATCGAACACGAGCTGAAGAGGTACGACCTCTGGCAAGACGAACTGCAGAAGAAAACCAAGACCTATATCCTACTGATTTGACTCTGGCTGTCATTTTGCAGATAGTCTTGGAGGAGCAGTTCAGGTGAAGTAAATGGCCCATGTATTTAATCTGGCCCTTGTGTTTCATGTGGCCCTTGTGTTTCATGTGGCCCTTGTGTTTCATGTGGCCCTTGTGTTTCATGTGGCCCTTGTGTTTCATGTGGCCCTTGTGTTTCATGTGGCCCTTGTGTTTCATGTGGCCCTTGTGTTTCATGTGGCCCGTGTGTTTCATCAGGCCCTAGAGTTTCATCTGGCCCGTGTGTTTCATCTGGCCCGTGTGTTTCATCAGGCCCTAGAGTTTCATCTGGCCCGTGTGTTTCATCTGGCCGTGTGTTTCATCTGGCCCGTGTGTTTCATCTGGCCCGTGTGTTTCATCTGGCCCGTGTGTTTCATCTGGCCCGTGTGTTTCATCTGGCCCGTGTGTTTCATCAGGCCCTAGAGTTTCATCTGGCCCGTGTGTTTCATCTGGCCCGTGTGTTTCATCAGGCCCTAGAGTTTCATCTGGCCCGTGTGTTTCATCTGGCCGTGTGTTTCATCTGGCCCGTGTGTTTCATCTGGCCCGTGTGTTTCATCTGGCCCGTGTGTTTCATCTGGCCCGTGTGTTTCATCTGGCCCGTGTGTTTCATCAGGCCCTAGAGTTTCATCAGGCCCTAGAGTTTCATCAGGCCCTAGAGTTTCATCAGGCCCGTGTGATTCATCAGGCCCTTGTGTTTCATCTGGCCCGTGTGTTTCATCTGGCCCTTGTGTTTCATCTGGCCCGTGTGTTTCATCTGGCCCGTGTGTTTCATCTGGCCCTAGAGTTTCATCTGGCCCGTGTGTTTCATCTGGCCCGTGTGTTTCATCTGGCCCTAGAGTTTCATCTGGCCCGTGTGTTTCATCTGGCCCGTGTGTTTCATCTGGCCCGTGTGTTTCATCTGGCCCGTGTGTTTCATCAGGCCCTAGAGTTTCATCAGGCCCTAGAGTTTCATCAGGCCCTAGAGTTTCATCAGGCCCGTGTGTTTCATCTGGCCCGTGTGATTCATCTGGCCCGTGTGATTCATCAGGCCCGTGTGTTTCATCTGGCCCGTGTGTTTCATCTGGCCCGTGTGTTTCATCAGGCCCGTTTGTTTCACCTGGCCCATATGTTTCACCTTGCCCGTTTGTTTCACCTGGCCCATATGTTTCACCTTGCCCGTTTGTTTCACCTGGCCCATATGTTTCACCTTGCCCATATGTTTCACCTGGCCCATATGCTTCACCTTGCCCATATGTTTCACCTGGCCCATATGTTTCACCTTGCCCATATGTTTCACCTTGCCCATATGTTTCACCTGGCCCATATGTTTCACCTGGCCCATAAGTTTCATCTGGCCCTGCACTCTAACTCTGGTTTATCTGCCACTGATGCAGCTTGAGTTTTACTATGGGAGATTAATGGAAGCTGTTCACATGGTCTCACGGTTTCCATTGTGCCCCATTTACTTTTTCTTGTTTTGTTAATGTTCAATAATCAACCAATAATCAGTCGATCAGAACAATTCAACACTCACCAACCTAATCAATAACCAGTCAGTTAATCAATTATCTGTCAATAGTCAATATATCAGAACCCTTCCTTTACTGTGACTACGTGAAGACGACCCTGACAACCAGGCTCTGAGGAAGGACCATGAGAAGGCTTTTAAGAAGTACCAAGGTCTTCTGGTGAAACAGGAACAGCTCCTCAGAGGTAACTTCAACCCCTGGTGACCTTGAATCAAACCTAGGGTTCTTTAGAACTACTTGTTGAAATATTCCAGGAGTCAGGAGGGATTAAACATGATTTGGAAAAGTTTGGAAAGTTACAGGAATTTATGCCTTTTGTAAAGGGTTCCATAACTCCATAATACAATTTTGTTTTACATAATTGAATTCTCTAATTAAATCACCTGTCTCTTCTCCAGTGGCTCTCTATCTGTTATTGAACCTGGCTGAAGACACTCGTACGGAGCTGAAGATGAGGAACAAGAACATTGTTCACATGCTGGTCAAAACTCTGGACCGGGAGAACGAGGAGCTACTGGTTCTGGTTGTCTCTTTTCTCAAGAAACTCAGCATCTTCCTGGAGAACAAGAATGATATGGTGAGTTAGGAATGGAGGGAGAGAGGGAGGGACGGAGGGAGAGAAGGATAAAGGAAGAGAGGGAGGGATGGAGGGAGAGAGGGAGGGATGGAGGGACAGAGGGAGGGATGGAGGGAGAGAGGGATGAAGGAAGAGAGGGAGGGATGGAGGGAGAGAGGGATGGATGGAGGGAGAGAGGGATGGAGGGAGAGAGGGAGGGATGGATGGAGGGAGAGAGGGAGGGACGGAGGGAGAGAAGGATAAAGGAAGAGAGGGAGGGATGGAGGGAGAGAGGGAGGGAGGGATGGATGGAGGGAGAGAGGGAGGGACGGAGGGAGAGAAGGATAAAGGAAGAGAGGGAGGGATGGAGGGAGAGAGGGAGGGATGGAGGGAGAGAGGGAGGGATGGAGGGAGAGAGGGATTGAGGGAGAGAGGGATGAGTGAAGAGAGGGATTGAGGGAGAGAGGGATGGATGGAGGGAGAGAGGGATGAGTGAAGAGAGGGAGGGAGGGATGGAGGGAGAGAGGGATGGATGAAGGAA
The DNA here is from genome assembly GCF_011004845.1 of Esox lucius. Lineage (NCBI taxonomy): Eukaryota > Metazoa > Chordata > Actinopteri > Esociformes > Esocidae > Esox > Esox lucius. Next base: position 35,073,793 of record NC_047571.1, read on the forward strand.
GAGAGGGATGGAGGGAGAGGGATGAAGGAAGAGAGGGATGGAGGGAGAGGGATGAAGGAAGAGAGGGATGGAGGGAGAGAGGGATGAAGGAAGAGAGGGATGGAGGGAGAGGGATGAAGGAAGAGAGGGATGGAGGGAGAGAGGGATGAAGGAAGAGAGGGATGGAGGGAGAGAGGGATAAAGGAAGTAGGTAGGGCTGGAGAGTAGGTGACTCCCTCTGGAAACATCTTTTTGAACAACCTAAATAATATGAGGATAAAGCTTGGAGGGAATTCTCTTTCTCCATCCCCCCCCTTCCCCTCTCCCTCTCCCCCTCTCTCTCTACCTCCCCCCCTCTCTCTACCTCTCCCCCCTCTTCCTACCTCTCACCCTCTCTCTATAACCCCCTGCCCCTCTCTCTTCTCTCCCCCCCTCTCTCTTCTCTCCCCCCCTCTCTCTTCTCTCCCCCCTCTTCCTACCTCTCACCCTCCCTCTATAACCCCCTGCCCCTCTCTCTCTTCCCCTCCTCTTCCACCTCTCCCCCTCTGACCATATCCCAGCATGCACTGCTTTCCCTCTGGTGTCCTGTTCTGTTGCCCCACCTGGAACCTATCACATACAGATATGTGGTGCATTTATCAGTCCTCCCTTTCTTCCTGTGTTTCCCCCCTTTTCCCTCTCTCTCTCTCTTCCCTCTCTCTCTCTCTCTTCCCTCTCTCCCTTCTCTGTTTCCCTCTCTCTCTCTCTTTTCCCTCTCTCCCTTCTCGGTTTCCCCTCTGAAACTAGGTCCAGTTGTTTTTATAAGCCCGTATCCTCTTACCAAATCCTTGTTTTAGATTAGAAGAAATGTGCTCTGGGCTTCGAAAAGCTTTCATCATGTTTCTATAGTACACATGTTAGACAGTTTCTGAGCCAAACTGAATGAATTCCATTAGAGTCCGTCTTGTGTAAATGATTACATTGAAGGAATATCCTCTAAAGGGTTTGTTTGACCTAAAATTATATTTGGGTAAAATTCCCCTTACCTGGTGTAGGCCCATTGTTTCATATTTCCTGATAAGCCATTCTTAACTTTTTTCTCAGCCTGGAGTTAGCATTGATACCATCATACCGGATTATCAAAAATCTCATTGCATATGAAAGATTTCTTGATAGCACTTCCTACTTTGACTAGTGGCACCATTTACCTGAAAGTGCTGGTCAATGTGGTTTTCCCCAAGCAAATGTTGTCATATTTAAAATGCAGCTGTTATTTTCAACTGACCGGATTCTTCCTGTGTTTAACAGTCAGTTTTTCAAAGTGGAGAAAATAACACTGCACTTCTAACAATGCAAAAGCATTACATTATACACAAATTGCAGTTCGTTAGCTAGCTGATGATGCAATTATATACAGTATGTAATTTGTGTATTATAGCATAACATGACAACACACACTGTACTTACACACTCTCTGGCTTTTCTGGGGAATCATGGTCCTCTGTAAAATGTTCATAAAATACTGTTATGTCTATAATATATACATTATAATGGTAGAGGATAGAGGCATTGTGATGTTTACATTATAGTGGTAGAGGATAGAGGCATCGTAATGTATACATTATAGTGGTAGAGGATAGAGGCATCATCATGTATACATTATAGTGGTAGAGGATAGAGGCATCATCATGTATACATTATAGTGGTAGAGGATAGAGGCATCGTCATGTATACATTATAGTGGTAGAGGATAGAGGCATCATCATGTATACATTATAGTGGTAGAGGATAGAGGCATCATCATGTATACATTATAGTGGTAGAGGATAGAAACATTGTAATGTATACATTATAGTGGTAGAGGATAGAGGCATCATCATGTATACATTATAGTGGTAGAGGATAGAGGCATCATCATGTATACATTATAGTGGTAGAGGATAGAGGCATCATCATGTATACATTATAGTGGTAGAGGATAGAAACATTGTGATGTATACATTATAGTGGTAGAGGATAGAAACATTGTGATGTATACATTATAGTGGTAGAGGATAGAGGCATCATCATGTATACATTATAGTGGTAGAGGATAGAGGCATCATCATGTATACATTATAGTGGTAGAGGATAGAGGCATCATCATGTATACATTATAGTGGTAGAGGATAGAGGCATCATCATGTATACATTATAGTGGTAGAGGATAGAGGCATCATCATGTATACATTATAGTGGTACAGGATAGAGGCATCATCATGTATACATTATAGTGGTAGAGGATAGAGGCATCATCATGTATACATTATAGTGGTAGAGGATAGAGGCATCATCATGTATACATTATAGTGGTAGAGGATAGAAACATCATCATGTATACATTATAGTGGTAGAGGATAGAGGCATCATCATGTATACATTATAGTGGTAGAGGATAGAGGCATCATCATGTATACATTATAGTGGTAGAGGATAGAGGCATCATCATGTATACATTATAGTGGTAGAGGATAGAGGCATCATCATGTATACATTATAGTGGTAGAGGATAGAGGCATCATCATGTATACATTATAGTGGTACAGGATAGAGGCATCATCATGTATACATTATAGTGGTAGAGGATAGAGGCATCATCATGTATACATTATAGTGGTACAGGATAGAGGCATCATCATGTATACATTATAGTGGTAGAGGATAGAGGCATCATCATGTATACATTATAGTGGTACAGGATAGAGGCATCATCATGTATACATTATAGTGGTAGAGGATAGAGGCATCATCATGTATACATTATAGTGGTAGAGGATAGAGGCATCATCATGTATACATTATAGTGGTAGAGGATATTTCCCTGTGTTTTGATTGCCCACTCTAACCCTGTATTGTGATTGGTTGGTGTTGTTGCCAGGCGGAGGTGGACACCGTAGAGCGTTTGTCACGTCTGGTCCCGTGTGAACATGAAGACCTCCTGAACATCACACTGCGTCTCCTTCTTAACCTCTCCTTCGACACAGGCCTCCGCAACAAGATGGTGCAGGTCGGCCTGCTGCCCAAACTCACATCTCTACTGGGTAACTACTGCTACTACTAATACTTTTACTCCTACTACTATCACTGCTACTACTGCTATTACTACTACTCCCACTAGTAATAGTACTACTACTTTTACTACTATGACTATCACTGCTACTAGTGCTATTACTACTGCTGCCACTAGTAATAGTACTACTACTTTTACTACTACTGCTACAACTTCTAGGACTACTAATATTACTACTTGCTGCTAGTTATACTACTATTTCTACTACCTGCTTCACATACTATTACTTTTACTACTACTGTAATACTACAGCTACTAGTACTACTGCTATGTCTACTACTTCTACTAGTACTTCTACTAGTACTACTGCTAATTGTACTACTACTATTAATACTACTGCTACTAGATCTACTACTAATACACAATTATTACTTGTACTACTACTGTTACTGCTGCTGTTACTTGTATTATTTCAACTACTGCTAATAGTACTACTACTTTTACTTTTACTACTACTGCTACTATTTCTACTAATAATATACAAATATTACTCGTACTAATATGGCTACTAGTACTACTACTATTACTACATCTACAAGTTATATTACTATTACTACTACTTTTACTAGTACTATTACTACTACTGCTACTAGTACTACTACTGCTACTGATAGTTCTACCACTACTACTATTACCACTACTACTATTACCACTACTACTATTACCACTACTACTATTACCTTTACAACTCCAATGATCAAAATACTGATATAATACCTATTGGTTTTATATGTATTTCTATCCTCTCAGGTGATGAAAACCACAAACAAATAGCCATGTGCATCCTTTACCACATCAGTGTGGATGACCGCTTCAAGTCCATGTTCGCCTACACAGACTGCATCCCACAGGTAACATTACACCTGATCCAGTAGGACAGTTATCATTACACCTAATCCAGTAGGACAGTTATCATTACACCTGATCCAGTAGGACAGTTATCATTACACCTGATCCAGTAGGACAGTTATCATTACACCTGATCCAGTAGGACAGTTATCATTACACCTAATCCAGTAGGACAGTTATCATTACACCTAATCCAGTAGGACAGTTATCATTACACCTGATCCAGTAGGACAGTTATCATTACACTTGATCCAGTAGGACAGTTATCATTACACCTGATCCAGTAGGACAGTTATCATTACACCTGATCCAGTAAGACAGTTATCATTACACCTGATCCAGTAGGACAGTTATCATTACACCTGATCCAGTAGGACAGTTATCATTACACCTGATCCTATAGGACAGTTATCATTACACCTGATCCTATAGTCCCTATCCTTGTCCTTATCTTTGAAAATGTGTCCCTGTCTTTGTACAATTACCTATTTGCGCAGACAAAAATAAACTGGTTAGGGAAGTAGTTTGCATCATTGCAGCCTGGTGTTCAGATCCTAATTGCAGTGTACTGACACCTCTGCGTGGTGGTTTGGTGGATGTCCGACAAGGCTCCCTTGTTTAGCCGTCTGGGAGCTGAATCGCGGTTGTTGGCCAGGGAATGCTCTGTCCTCCAGCTCTCTTGTTTCTTGCTGTTTGGGGTTTCAGGCTAGGAATCTGTAAAAGCACTTAAAGCTAACATGCTAATTTGGTGGTTGATGTAATTAAAACAGTTGATGAAGATGTTGTTTGAGCATGGAGAGGAGCGGATCGATGCAGAGCTCATCTCCTTCTGCATCAACTTGGCAGCTAACAAGAGGAACGCCCAAATTATCTGTGAAGGTATAAACCACTACCAGTTACCCAGCCTCTCTGTGAAGCTATTATCCACTATCAATTACCCAGGTCATCTGTGAAGCTATTATCCACTATCAATTACCCAGGTCATCTGTGAAGGTATAATCCACTATTAGTTACCCAGGTCATCTGTGAAGGTATTATCCACTATCAATTACCCAGGTCATCTGTGAAGGTATAATCCACTATTAGTTACCCAGGTCATCTGTGAAGGTATAATCCACTATCAGTTACCTAGTTTATCTGAAAAATCTACAGAAATCTGTGGGCTCTGTTTCTCAGGCAACGGGCTAAAGATGCTGATGAAGAGAGCTCTTAAACTGAAGGATCCCCTGCTGATGAAAATGATCAGGAACATCTCGCAGCACGACGGACCTCCAAAACACCTCTTCATTGTATGCACCAGCTGTGATTGATCACAGTGGCTTCATGGAAGCAGATGTTTTAACAGGATTGGTTCATTTTCAATTCTAGTCATGGATGACAAATTCTGCCCACGATAAATTTGTCTCTTATTCAAAAATCCCGTTTGCTGGGATTCCCAGTATCAGGAAATGTTACACAATCCGGAATCCCCCAAATAGGATTTCTGAAAACACAAAGTTCTGGAGATTTGCAACCTTGTCTATTATACTTGTTTTCCACCTATCTCAGCACATCAGACCCTTTTCAGAGCTGAACTAATAGTTTCCAATTTGTAGAGATCAGAATTGTTAAGTTAAAACAAATATTCATACAGGACTATTTATACAGCACAGTACAAAATGAAAACATACAATTACTTTCATTTGTTTTTAGTTTATTGTCAGTTGCTCTGGATTCATTAAATTCTGATTCATTAAAATATAAATGTTTAGGCGCTGTGTTTGTTTCTGTTTCACCAGGGCTATGTTGGCGACCTGGCAGCTCAGATAAGCCCTGACGAAGATGAAGAGTTTGTGATCGAGTGTCTGGGAACTCTGGCTAACCTCACCATACCTGATCTGGACTGGGAACTGGTACTGAAAGAGTACAACCTGGTACCTTACCTTAAAGACCGGCTTAAACCAGGTACAGAGTGAGGGAGACAGGAGGTGCCTTTAAACCTCTTGAATATTAGTTCTAAGTGAATGGCTTTGTAGGCTTTACAGCAACATTAGGAGACATTCAAGTTGCGGGCTTGGGATTCAATCTAGCAACTTTTCAGTTACTGGTCAGATGCTCTAACCTAAAAGTTTAATATTCTATGAACAATCTATTCAGGACAACTGTGAGGAATAAGGCATTTCAATTATTGAAGTGATTCGTAAATGAATTACCTTTAACAAAACTGAGCTATATGTAAAGTCACTTTAGGAGGGGATGTTACATCTTAGATGCTTAAACCAGGAATGGAGGGAGACAGGAGGGATTCATGCAGTGTTCCTGTAGTTACGAGTTAAGATCAGATAAAACCAAGGAATGGAGGGAGACAGGAGGGATTCACGCAGTGTTCCTGTAGTTACGAGTTAAGATCAGATAAAACCAAGGAATGGAGGGAGACAGGAGGGATTCACGCAGTGTTCCTGTAGTTACGAGTTAAGATCAGATTAAACCAAGGAATGGAGGGAGACAGGAGGGATTCACGCAGTGTTCCTGTAGTTACGAGTTAAGATCAGATAAAACCAAGGAATGGAGGGAGACAGGAGGGATTCATGCAGTGTTCCTGTAGTTACGAGTTAAGATCAGATAAAACCAAGGAATGGAGGAGAAAGGGATGTTAAAATGTAATCAAGTTAATAAAATAATGTAAAGAGAATGGAGACCTTAATGTGTGACTGCTCCCCCCTGTGTGTGATGTCATCAGGGTCAGCGGAGGATGACCTCATCCTAGAAGTGGTGATCATGATCGGGACTGTCTCCATGGATGACAGCTGTGCCGCCATGTTGGCTAAGTCTGGTATCATCCCTGCCATTATAGAACTGCTCAATGGTAAGAAATCGATCTTATTTGGGCTCTTCTAATATTTCTGTAGTTATTTTATTTGACAAGAATACAGCAAACATACATATTGTCCAGTGTTACTCTGACAGTCAGGCTAGTTGTAGATACTGTATTATGTAGGCCTAATGTAATTTTATATAATAAAGATATGTAGGCCTAATGTAATTTTATATAATGAAGATATGTAGACCTAATGTAATTTTATATAATAAAGATATGTAGGCCTAATGTAATTTTATATAATGAAGATATGTAGACCTAATGTCATTTTATATAATGAAGATATGTAAGCCTGATGTCATTTTATATAATGAAGATATGTAAGCCTGATGTCATTTTATATAATGAAGATATGTAAGCCTGATGTCATTTTATATAATGAAGATATGTAGGCCTGATGTCATTTTATATAATGAAGATATGTAAGCCTGATGTCATTTTATATAATGAAGATATGTAGGCCTGATGTCATTTTATATAATGAAGATATGTAGGCCTAATGTCATTTTATATAATGAAGATATGTAGGCCTAATGTCATTTTATATAATGAAGATATGTAGGCCTAATGTCATTTTATTTAATGAAGATATGTAGGCCTAATGTCATTTTATATAATGAAGATATGTAGGCCTAATGTCATTTTATTTAATGAAGATATGTAGGCCTAATGTCATTTTATATAATGAAGATATGTAGGCCTGATGTCATTTTATATAATGAAGATATGTAGGCCTGATGTCATTTTATATAATGAAGATATGTAGGCCTGATGTCATTTTATATAATGAAGATATGTAGGCCTGATGTCATTTTATATAATGAAGATATGTAGGCCTAATGTCATTTTATATAATGAAGATATGTAGGCCTAATGTCATTTTATATAATGAAGATATGTAGGCCTAATGTCATTTTATTTAATGAAGATATGTAGGCCTAATGTAATTTTATATAATGAAGATATGTAGGCCTGATGTCATTTTAATATAATGGAGATATGTAAGCCTAATGTGTATTTTATATAATGAAGATATGTAGGCCTAATGTCATTTTAATATAATGGAGATATGTAGCCCTAATGTCATTTTATATAATGAAGATATGTAGTCCTAATGTGTATTTTATATAATGAAGATGTGTAGGCCTAATGTCATTTTATATAATGAAGATATGTAGGCCTAATGTCATTTTATATAATGAAGATATGTAAGCCTGATGTCATTTTATATAATGAAGATATGTAGGCCTGATGTCATTTTATATAATGAAGATATGTAGGCCTAATGTCATTTTATATAATGAAGATATGTAGGCCTAATGTCATTTTAATATAATGGAGATATGTAGCCCTAATGTCATTTTATATAATGAAGATATGTAGTCCTAATGTGTATTTTATATAATGAAGATATGTAGGCCTAATGTCATTTTAATATAATGGAGATATGTAGACCTAATGTCATTTTATATAATGAAGATATGTAAGCCTGATGTCATTTTATATAATGAAGATATGTAGGCCTGATGTCATTTTATATAATGAAGATATGTAGGCCTAATGTCATTTTATATAATGAAGATATGTAGGCCTAATGTCATTTTATATAATGAAGATATGTAGGCCTAATGTCATTTTATTTAATGAAGATATGTAGGCCTAATGTCATTTTATATAATGAAGATATGTAGGCCTAATGTCATTTTATTTAATGAAGATATGTAGGCCTAATGTCATTTTATATAATGAAGATATGTAGGCCTGATGTCATTTTATATAATGAAGATATGTAGGCCTGATGTCATTTTATATAATGAAGATATGTAGGCCTGATGTCATTTTATATAATGAAGATATGTAGGCCTGATGTCATTTTATATAATGAAGATATGTAGGCCTAATGTCATTTTATATAATGAAGATATGTAGGCCTAATGTCATTTTATATAATGAAGATATGTAGGCCTAATGTCATTTTATTTAATGAAGATATGTAGGCCTAATGTAATTTTATATAATGAAGATATGTAGGCCTGATGTCATTTTAATATAATGGAGATATGTAAGCCTAATGTGTATTTTATATAATGAAGATATGTAGGCCTAATGTCATTTTAATATAATGGAGATATGTAGCCCTAATGTCATTTTATATAATGAAGATATGTAGTCCTAATGTGTATTTTATATAATGAAGATGTGTAGGCCTAATGTCATTTTATATAATGAAGATATGTAGGCCTAATGTCATTTTATATAATGAAGATATGTAAGCCTGATGTCATTTTATATAATGAAGATATGTAGGCCTGATGTCATTTTATATAATGAAGATATGTAGGCCTAATGTCATTTTATATAATGAAGATATGTAGGCCTAATGTCATTTTAATATAATGGAGATATGTAGCCCTAATGTCATTTTATATAATGAAGATATGTAGTCCTAATGTGTATTTTATATAATGAAGATATGTAGGCCTAATGTCATTTTAATATAATGGAGATATGTAGACCTAATGTCATTTTATATAATGAAGATATGTAAGCCTGATGTCATTTTATATAATGAAGATATGTAGGCCTGATGTCATTTTATATAATGAAGATATGTAGGCCTAATGTCATTTTATATAATGAAGATATGTAGGCCTAATGTCATTTTATATAATGAAGATATGTAGGCCTAATGTCATTTTATTTAATGAAGATATGTAGGCCTAATGTCATTTTATATAATGAAGATATGTAGGCCTAATGTCATTTTATATAATGAAGATATGTAGGCCTGATGTCATTTTATATAATGAAGATATGTAGGCCTGATGTCATTTTATATAATGAAGATATGTAGGCCTGATGTCATTTTATATAATGAAGATATGTAGGCCTGATGTCATTTTATATAATGAAGATATGTAGGCCTAATGTCATTTTATATAATGAAGATATGTAGGCCTAATGTCATTTTATATAATGAAGATATGTAGGCCTAATGTCATTTTATTTAATGAAGATATGTAGGCCTAATGTAATTTTATATAATGAAGATATGTAGGCCTGATGTCATTTTAATATAATGGAGATATGTAAGCCTAATGTGTATTTTATATAATGAAGATATGTAGGCCTAATGTCATTTTAATATAATGGAGATATGTAGCCCTAATGTCATTTTATATAATGAAGATATGTAGTCCTAATGTGTATTTTATATAATGAAGATGTGTAGGCCTAATGTCATTTTATATAATGAAGATATGTAGGCCTAATGTCATTTTATATAATGAAGATACGTAGTCCTAATGTGTATTTTATAGAATTAAGATATGTAGGCCTAATGTCATTTTAATATAATGGAGATATGTAGGCCTAATGTCATTTTAATATAATGGAGATATGTAAGCCTAATGTGTATTTTATATAATGGAGATATGTTGGCCTAATGTCATTTTATATAATGAAGATATGTAAGCCTAATGTGTATTTTATATAATGAAGATATGTAGGCCTAATGTCATTTTAATATAATGGAGATATGTAGACCTAATGTCTTTTTATATAATGAAGATATGTAGGCCTAATGTAATTTTAATATAATGAAGATATGTAGGCCTGATGTCATTTTATATAATGAAGATATGTAGGCCTGATGTCATTTTAATATAATGAAGATATGTAGGCCAAATGTCATTTTATTTAATGAAGATATGTAGGCCTAATGTAATTTTAATATAATGGAGATATGTAGCCCTAATGTCATTTTATATAATGAAGATATGTAGGCCTAATGTCATTTTAATATAATGAAGATATGTAGGCCTGATGTCATTTTATATAATGAAGATATGTAGGCCTGATGTCATTTTAATATAATGAAGATATGTAGGCCAAATGTCATTTTATTTAATGAAGATATGTAGGCCTAATGTAATTTTAATATAATGGAGATATGTAGCCCTAATGTCATTTTATATAATGAGGGACATTTCATGACCGTAATGTCACAGGGGTATTTCGTTTCCTAGTCTCACAGCCCTTCGCATGCAGGCTCATGGCTTCACACCGTGCATCCCTCAGTCTCCTTCAATTTGTCTCTCTCCCCCTCTCTCTCTACCTCTTCCCCATCCCTCTCTCCCCTCCCTTTCCCCCTCCCAATCTCCCCCCCATCTCTTCTCCCCTCCCTCTCCCCCTCCCAATCTCCCCCCGATCTCTTCTCCCCTCCCTCTCCCCCTCCCAATCTCCCCCCCATCTCTTCTCCCCTCCCTCTCCCCCTCCCAATCTCCCCCCCATCTCTTTCCTCCTTCCCTCCTCCGTCTCTCCCCCTCTTCCTCCAGCCCAACAGGAGGATGATGAGTTTGTGTGTCAGATCGTCTATGTGTTCTACCAGATGGTGTTCCACCAAGCTACCAGAGAGGTCATCATTAAAGACACACGTATCCTTGCTACCCACAATGCCTCTGTCTCACCCATAATGCATTACTTTGCAATTGTATGAAAACATATGTATTTAATCTCTGTACTATGTATTTAATAATATACAGTCTCCTACCAGCCTCCTACTAGTGTCCTAACAGCCTCCTACTAGTGTCCTACCAGCCTCCTACTAGTGTCCTACCAGTCACCTATCAGCCTCCTACCAGCCTCCTACCAGCCTCCTACCAGTTTCCTACTGGTGCCCTACCAGTCTCCTACCAATCTCCTACTAGTGTCCTACCAGCCTCCTACCAGTGTCCTACCAGTCTTCTACCACTGTCCTACCAGTCTCCTACCACTGTCCTACCAGTCCCACTTGCTATCTCATCCATGTCTTTGTAAATGCTATTCTTCATCCTTTTCATTAGACTTCCTTGTTTTGACCTTTAACCTGTGTTCTCAGAGGCTCCGGCCTATCTTATTGACCTGATGCATGACAAGAATGCTGAGATACGGAAGGTCTGTGACAACACCCTGGACATCATCGCTGTAAGTTGCCCAATATTACTGCCTTAGTCTGTGCTACAAACACACTTCTATATACACCTGTATAGATATCTACCAGTCAGACCTGTATAGATATCTACCTGTCAGACCTGTATAGATATCTACCTGTCAGACCTGTATAGATATCTACCTGTCAGACCTGTATATATATCTACCTGTCAGACCTGTATAGATATCTACCTGTCAGACCTGTATAGATATCTACCTGTCAGACCTGTATAGATATCTACCTGTCAGACCTGTATAGATATCTACCTGTCAGACCTGTATAGATATCTACCTGTCAGACCTGCATAGATATCTACCTGTCAGACCTGCATAGATATCTACCTGTCAGACCTGTATAGATATCTACCTGTCAGACCTGTATAGATATCTACCTGTCAGACCTGTATAGATATCTACCTGTCAGACCTGTATAGATATCTACCTGTCAGACCTGTATAGATATCTACCTGTCAGACCTGTATATATATCTACCTGTCAGACCTGTATAGATATCTACCTGTCAGACCTGTATAGATATCTACCTGTCAGACCTGTATAGATATCTACCTGTCAGACCTGTATAGATATCTACCTGTCAGACCTGTATAGATATCTACCTGTCAGACCTGTATAGAAATCTGACCAGATACTCCATTCTTTGTCAGGTTTTGTCGTCTATATAGACATGTTGCTTGGGGGGGGGGGGGTATTAGTGGTTGTGTTTTGTACTGTTGTGGGGGAGTGTTTTTTTTGGGGGGGGTGTAATTGTATTAGTGGTTGTGTTTTGTAATGTTGTGGGGGAGTGTTTTTTTGGGGGGGGGGGGTGTAATTGTATTAGTGGTTGTGTTTTGTACTGTTGTGGGGGAGTGTTTTTTTTTTGGGGGGGGGGTGTAATTGTATTAGTGGTTGTGTTTTGTACTGTTGTGGGGGAGTGTTTTTTTTGGGGGGGGGGGTGTAATTGTATTAGTGGTTGTGTTTTGTACTGTTGTGGGGGAGTGTTTTTTTTGGGGGGGGGGGTGTAATTGTATTAGTGGTTGTGTTTTGTACTGTTGTGGGGGAGTGTTTTTTTTTGGGGGGGGGGTGTAATTGTCTTAGTGGTTGTGTTTTGTACTGTTGTGGGGGAGTGTTTTTTTTGGGGGGGGGTGTAATTGTATTAGTGGTTGTGTTTTGTACTGTTGTGGGGGAGTGTTTTTTTGGGGGGGGGGGTGTAATTGTATTAGTGGTTGTGTTTTGTACTGTTGTGGGGGAGTGTTTTTTGTGGGGGGGGGGGGGGGGTGTAATTGTCTTAGTGGTTGTGTTTTGTGATGTTGGGGGGGAGTATTTCTATTGGGGGGGTCTGTGTAATTGTCTTAGTGGTTGTGTTTTGCACTTCCTGGCCAGTGTACATAGGCCCCTCTTTCTGTCCCTCACCCCCCCTTCTCTCTTTCTGTCCCTCACCCCCCCTTCTCTCTTTCTGTCCCTCACCCCCCCTTCTCTCCCCCCCCCCCCTTCCCATTCGGTAACAGATACGGTTCATTATTGCTGCGTTCTAATCAGTTGAGGAAGTGTTCCATTGCTTCTCTATTAAGGACTTCATTAAGCTGGGCGCTCTGCTCACTGGCATACAGACAGAACACAGACCTGAGCTCAGCTAGCTACCTGATTACACACACAGCTTCACCGCCACAGAGGAACGTTGGGCATAATGGTCTCCCTCCTCCCCAATCAAGCCTCCTTTTCAACTTCCTCCAGAAATGTGAAGTCCGGGGCCCCTTACTTCGACAGTGAGACAACAGGGACCCCCTTTCCCTTCCCCAAACTCTCTGCTCCCCCTCAGGCCCCTGCCGGCCCTCAGTCCGTCCAGATGATGAATGTCTTAGACGGGCTCCGTGGAGGGACCCTCTTCCAGCCCTACACACACACACACGCACACACACACACACAGAGTTTATGTTGTTCCCCTTTAAGGGGCCACATCCTGATCAAGAGAGAAAGCGTGTTGGTTGTGATGCTATGGGGGGACTGGGTCCCCTGGTTGGAGACCAGTGGACTGATCAGGGGGACTGGGGCCCCTGGTTGGAGACCAGTGGACTGATCGGGGGGACTAGCTTAGACAGTGACTCTCAACTCTGACCTCCTTCCAGTCACACATCGTACAGGTCATAGGTCAGAGCCGTCACAAGGGTCCTGTAATCTAAGAAGACAGAGGGGCCTCAGAGGGAAATAACCCTGAGTGACCGGGGGGGGCATCTGACTGTGTTGTTATTAGCTGGGATTAGAGACAGGGTGCGTTGTGGGAAAACAAGGGGGGTGGACAGGAAAGAATGAAGCCAGACAAAGACTGTGTGGAGAAAAGGTAGGGGTGGTCAGGAGGACATAGATGACCGTGAGGAGAGAGAAGAGAGGAGAAGAGGGAGGGGAGGAGAGAGGGGAGAGCAGGAGAGAGGAAGAGAGAGAGGAGAGGGGAGAGCAGGAGAGAGGAGGGGAGGGAGGAGAGAGGAGTACTGCCTGAGCAGACCCGTAATGGTGGACTGGGATCTCCCATGTTACCTTTCTGACAGCCAATCAACACTGACCCCTCAACCAGATAACCCTAACTTCATCCTTCCATCATCCTAACCTTTTCATAACCTCATCCTTACATCATCCTATCTTCATTCTTACTTTATACTAACCTAATTCTTACGTCATCTTATCTTCACCCTATCCTCCTAACAGATCTCTGCAGTAATACCTAAATCAGATCCTAATTTCACCCTATCCTCCTAACAGATCTCTGCAGTAATACCTAAATCAGATCCTAATTTCACCCTAAACTCCTAACAGATCTCTGCAGTAATACCTAAATCAGATCCTAATTTCACCCTAAACTCCTAACAGAGAACTTGACCGATCTCCTCAGATAACAGATATGCCACTGTCTCTGGTGTGAGCATAGAACTTCTATTGAATACGATCAGGCTTCTAGTTTCTCACACTCTAGATGTGGCCAAGCCACAGCAGTTAGAAATGGTTTAATCCTGAAGCCTGACATGATCCATGTCTCTGTCATCAGGAGTATGACGAGGAGTGGGGAAAGAAGATCCAGAGTGAGAAGTTCCGCTGGCACAACTCCCAGTGGCTGGAGATGGTGGAGAGCCGGCAGATGGAGGAAGGAGAACCTTTCATTTATGGAGATGATGGAGAGATGGAGAGACCAGACCTCTTCTACAGCACAGGTCAGTAACAGAGGGTTAGGCAGGTAGGTCATTGGTCAGGAACAGAGGGTTAGGGCAGGTAGGTCATTGGTCAGGAACAGAGGGTTAGGGCAGGTAGGTCATTGGTCAGGAACAGAGGGTTTGGCAGGTAGGTCATTGGTCAGGAACAGAGGGTTAGGGCAGGAAGGTCATTGGTCAGGAACAGAGGGTTATGGCAGGTAGGTCATTGGTCAGGAACAGAGGGTTAGGGCAGGTAGGTCATTGGTCAGGAACAGAGGGTTAGGGCAGGTAGGTCATTGGTCAGGAACAGAGGGTTAGGCAGGTAGGTCATTGGTCAGGAACAGAGGGTTTGGCAGGTAGGTCATTGGTCAGGAACAGAGGGTTAGGGCAGGTAGGTCATTGGTCAGGAACAGAGGGTTTGGCAGGTAGGTCATTGGTCAGGAACAGAGGGTTAGGCAGGTAGGTCATTGGTCAGGAAAAATGTTAAAAAGATATGAAGGTCTCAGTGTTTTTACTGTTTTTACTTTCTCCCTCTCTTTCTCTCTGTCTCTCTTTCTCCCTCTCTTTCTCTCTGTCTCTCTTTCTCCCTCTCTGTCTATCTGTCTGTCTTTATCTCTGTCTCCACCCCCCCCAGATGGTATCACCCCTGCATCAGGAGCAGTGAGTCCGGACTTCTTCAGTGATCCCTACGCCCAAAATGGAGATGGAAAACACAGGTACCTGTGGTCTATATTATAACATAGACCCTGTTCTGTCCTGCTTTATAGAGATTATTATAACACAGACCCTGTTCTCTCTTCCTTTATAGACATTATCATAAAACAGACCCTGTTCTCTCTTCCTTTATAGACATTATTATAACACAGACCCTTTTCTCCCCTTCTTTATAGACATTATCATAACACAGACCCAGTTCTCTCCTGCTTTATAGACATTATTATAAAACAGACCCTGTTCTCTCTTCCTTTATATACATTATCATAAAACAGACCCTGTTCTCTCTTCCTTTATAGACATTATCATAACACAGACCCTGTTCTCTCTTCCTTTATAGACATTATTATAACACCGACCCTTTTCTCCCCTTCTTTATAGACATTATCATAACACAGACCCTGTTCTCCATTCCTTTATAGACATTATTTTAACACAGACCCTGTTCTCCATTCCTTTATACACATTATCATAACACAGACCCTGTTCTCCATTCCTTTGTAGACATTATCATAACACAGACCTTGTTCTCCATTCCTTTATAGACATTATCATAACACAGACCCTGTTCACCATTCCTTTATAGACATTATCATAACACAGACCCTGTTCTCCATTCCTATATAGACATTATCATAACACAGACCCTGTTCTCCATTCCTTTATAGACATTATCATAACACAGACCCAGTTCTCTCCTCCTTTATAGACATTATTATAACACAGACCCTTTTCTCCCCTCCTTTATAGACATTATTATAACCCAGACCCTGTTCTCTCCTCCTTTATAATCTTTATTTAAACTCTGTTCTGGTTTATTCTTCTTCTAGTGAACCTACCCATACGCTCAAACATGTACACGCTTAACTAAATTATACCCTTTTCCCTGATCACCCACAAACCAAACCCCTGCCCCTTGTCACAGCTAAACACCAAAATGAAGAGTTCCCTCCTCCTCCTGTCAACATCCACCAGCTCTCAGCACAGAGTCTAAACACAACTCCACCCTTTCAGAATCACAGAGAAAGCCTTAACATTCCTCCGCCAAGGAAAACATACAGAAACGGACCTCCTTAAATGTCTCTCTAAAGTTTACCACTCCATCTCCATCCTCGCTATCTCCCTCTCAGAGCTGACAGGCAGCGAGCTGCGCCGGATATTAACAAACTGCTTTACTTCTGATCTGTGGCTTTGATACGGTCACATCTGGCCTGGCTATCTGCTATTTTGTCTTGTTTATTATGTAGCGGTTGGCAATGCAACAAGTTTGGTAATGTTGGCGGAACAAGTCCCTCTATGGCACCTTATCTCTTATGTAGTTTACCAGGTCTGGTCTAAAGTAGTGTACCGTGTCTGGTCTAAAGTAGTGTGCTAGGTCTGGTCTGAAGTAGGTCTAAAGTAGTGCACTAGGTCTGGTCTAACATATTTTACTAGGTCTGGTCTGAAGTAGTATACTAGATATGGTTTAAAATAGTGTACTATGTCTGGTCTAATGTAGTGTACTGTGCCTGGTCTAAAGTAGTGTACTAGGTCTGGTCTAAAGTAGTGTACTAGGTCTGGTCTAAAGTAGTGTACTAGGTCTGGTCTAAAGTTGTGTACTTGTTCTGGTTTGAAGTAGGTCTAAAGTGGTGTGCTAGGTCTGGTCTAAAGTGGTGTGCTAGGTCTGGTCTAAAGTGGTGTGCTAGGTCTGGTCTAATGTGGTGTGCTAGGTCTGGTCTAACGTAGTGTGCTAGGTCTGGTCTAAAGTGGTGTGCTAGGTCTGGTCTAACGTAGTGTGCTAGGTCTGGTCTAAAGTGGTGTGCTAGGTCTGGTAGTGTACTTGGTCTGGGCCTACAGGCCTTTATAGAAGTGTGCTAGGGTATAATGTGGTGCCACTGCCGACAGTGTTTGTTTGGGCGGGGGATGGGGGGGTTGGGCCCTTGCTGAGCTGGTCCTGGTGGAGACAGATAGATATGTAGTGAACTCCACCCCACGGCCTTGTGGAATAGGAGTGAAGGGGGGAGAGGGGGTGGGCAGCGTAGCAGAGGCCCCCAAAGCCTTTGTAATGGAGCCATGTCAAATATACAGGCAATGGGCTGGCTAGGCGGAGGGGGCGGGGGGGCCAGTGTTATTCGCTGGGGAGGGCTGCTCTAATTGGTCCAACTAGCTCTGTGACTGACAGACGTTATTATGTATTAGTGGGCAGGCCTGACTGACAGAGGTTAGCATAATAAGCTAATAGAGACACGGTCTAGGAATCAAGACTCGTGTGAAATGGTTTGTGGGAGGCGGGGCCAGGGTCGTTGGGGGAGGGTCCTGAGAGGGGTTTTGTGGGGTAGTTTGTATTAAAATAAGAAAACAAAGCCCTCTTTCAGCCGGGTCAGAGAAAGAAAAGGCTTGGGAAGTTTAAAGCCAGATTTAACCAGATACCTTTGCAGTGGATGTGTTAAATAGTAACCAGCCTGGAACAGTTATTGGTGTGACTCGGTGAAGGCTGAAGGTCAGCCTGTGAAACCTGATCAAAGCAACAGGCTGGAGGTGCAGCAGAACACTAGTCTACTTGGCCTGTCCTAACCTCACTTCCTGTCCTAACCTCACTTCCTGTCCCTGGCCCTCACTTCAGTAAAACTCAGTGGTGTTAAAGAAGGCCTGTGTCTGTCTGTGTATCTGTGTCTGTATCTCTGTGTCTGTGTCTGTATCTCTGTGTGTGTGTATCTCTGTGTCTGTGAGTGTATCTCTGTGTCTGTACCTCTGTGCTGTGTCTGTATCTCGGTGCTGTGTCTGTATCTCTGTGTCTGTGTGTCTGTATCTCCGTGTCTGTATCTCTGTGCTGTTTCTGTATCTCTGTCTGTGTCTGTATCTCTGTCTGTGTCTGTATCTCTGTGTCTGTATCTCTGTGTCTGTATCTCCGTGTCTGTATCTCCGTGTCTGTGTCTGTATCTCGGTGCTGTGTCTGTATCTCTGTGTCTGTGTGTGTGTGTGTCTGTATCTCCGTGTCTGTATCTCTGTGTTGTGTCTGTATCTCCGTGTCTGTGTCTGTATCTCTGTGTGTGTATCTCTGTGTCTGTATCTCTGTGTCTGTGTGTGTGTGTCTGTATCTCTGTGTCTGTGTGTGTATCTCTGTGTCTGTGTGTGTATCTCTGTGTCTGTGTCTGTATCTCTGTGTCTGTGTGTGTGTGTCTGTATCTCCGTGTCTGTATCTCTGTGTCTGTATCTCTGTGTCTGTGTGTGTATCTCTGTGTCTGTGTGTGTGTGTGTCTGTATCTCCGTGTCTGTATCTCTCTGTCTGTGTCTGTATCTCTGTGTCTGTGTCTGTATCTCTGTGTCTGCCTGTTTGCGTGCAGACATTATTGGAATCTGTCACACCTGGGAAAGCAACCCACTGTCAGACTCAGTAGGCCAGGACGCAAAAATAAACGTATCGTATAACAGCACGACATAATGGGACATAAGGAGGGAAAGGAGCGGAGAGTTGGACAAGAGGGAGAAGCAACAGGAAACGCGAATAAAGAGAGTGAAGGGGAGGAGTTAAAGGAGAGTTAGGGGTGGGGTTTATGAGTGGTGGTTAAAGGAAGTGATTTGAGTGTAGAAACAACAGAGGTGAGCCTTGCTGCTCACAGGGACAATGATAACAAGCCATATTTTAAAAGGCTGTTGCTGGTCTGGACCGGGCTGTGAGCGTCTCAAAGGTATTGAGGAGAGCTGTGAGGTGAAACACGTTTTGTCTGTTTTGGTTTTATATTTGAGTTATTGTTTAACATGCAATGGTTCCCTTTTTTATTATTTGTGTGCTTTTCTGCTACTCCACTCCTGATTTAGATGAGTGGGACAGCAAGGATTGGTTGTCATAGTGATCGTGTAATTGTAAGCCACTCCTCAATTGATTGAATAATCTCCAGGTCATGCCTTTTACACACACACACACACACACACACACAGTCCAGTTAAGGATGACTTACCTTGTGGGGATTCAACCCTAACTTTAACCTCTATACCTAAAGTTAACCTAACCCTAATGCCTGACCCATAGATCCTAAACTTGTCCAAGCCCTTATTTCTAATCCTAATAAGAAGTTTGAACGTCAACCTAACTCACACATTCGCATTAAAAGGGAATAGAGGATTTGCTAGAGTGCCGTTGGCCATGCTAGTTTTAACCCTGCATAAAAAATGTATTTTCCTATACTGAAACTTTATCCCCTAATCCCAGAAAACACACACACTCACACACACACACACACACACACACACAGACAGGGAGTCCTGAAGAAGGAGCACCACCTGGTGTTGGACCTCTAAATCTGTTCATTCTCTGTTATAAATGTCTCTTAACTTTCATAACACTTAATTACATATATTAAGTGTCATGAAACAGTTAATAATATTGATAACATTTATAAAGTAGTGAAATTCATAGCATTCTTAACACTTCCTAACATCATAACACTCTTAGTAATTATTCATATCAGTTGTAATACCATACATAACACCTAATATTGTTCATTACCCTTAATACCATGCATAACACCTAATGCTATTCATTACCCTTAATACCACGCATAACACCTAATGCTATGCATTACCCTTAATACCATGCATAACACCTAATGCTATGCATTACCCTTAAAACCATGCATAATACCCCTATTATTATTCATTAATCTTAATATCATGCATAACATTCTTCATTAAATGAAAAGTTCCTTAATTGTACCAATTCTTGTTATTTAAAAGCCAATCATCTTTTACTAGATTTTTGTTATATTTGTGAAGCTCCTTGTGACAGTCTCATGTAAAAAGACCTGTCTAAAATACATTACATTGATTGATTTGTCCCTCAACAGTGGTGGAGCTGATGGGTTTGACCTGACTTCTGGGACATCAAGTCGCCCGGCCACTGGCTTCGGATTCAGACCTGATGAGCAGTTTTATTACGATTACACTTCCTCAAGATAGACCCATACTGACAGTAATGTTACTATGACTACACTTCCTCAAGATAGACCCATTTTGAACAGTAATGTTACTATGACTACACTTCCTCAAGATAGACCCATACTGAAAGTAATGTTACTATGACTACACTTCCTCAAGATAGACCCATACTGACAGTAATGTTACTATGACTACACTTCCTCAAGATAGACCCATACTGACAGTAATGTTACTATGACTACACTTCCTTTGAGGTAGACCCATGCTGACAGTACTGTTACTATGACTACACTTCTCACCAACCAGATTGACAGTACTGTTACTATGACTACACTTCTCACCAACCAGATTGACAGTACTGTTAGTGTCTTTTCTTTTATTAACAACTACTGTATAAGCACTTTCATAGCAGACTTTGAAAACATTTTTCAGAAATTGCTTTATTTTTGTGTTCATGCAAGGTGTCAGTAGTGACAATTGTTTTCTATACTTGTTTGAATTTATTATAATTACTTTTCAGACATTTTGTATTATCAAGGCATTCATATCATGCTGTACATTGTTTTATTGAACATTTGCAATGGGCTTAAATTATGTTTATATTATAACTTGTTTTAAAATGTTGATATAATGTAAAACACTACACACTGCACGAATGTTACTTTGACCGAAGGACCACTGAAGAATATTTATTAATTGTTTGTCAGGCATAAAAACACTTGAATTTAGCGGTCAGTTCTTGCTTTTTATATTTGCCTGCATCTTTTGCTATTTTCTCTTAAACTAGTCTTTTTTTTGTTCTTGGATCATGTTACTGAATGGATGCAGAGCTACAGCAGATCAACAGTTTTGTTGCTGTTGTCTTCTTGGGTCAGTGTTCTGCAAAGACAATGTTCTGAACACCCTCTCTCACTATACACCTTTAAAAACTAATGAAAGCATGAATCAATGTAACGAGGCATCAGCCTGTTTCGGCCCTAGAGCTCCGCCCCATCCAACACAGCATCCACCAATTAGAACAGATGCATCATTATCATTGGTAGAGCATGTGGGCGGGGTTTCCGTATGAAGCGGCAGGCTCTTGCAGTGATTGTGAAAATCAATAGGTTCCATTTTTTATCGTCCAGGTAGAAAGTCTTCATTGTGCTGTCAGTGTATAATGCTCAAAGTAAACACCATAGCGGAGTGCCGCTTGTGGGCGGGGAGCTGGAGGCAATGCACTACGCTGACAACTACAGTCGTAGTGTTCTGTTGCTGGGTTACAATAGAGAGCTTCGGTTGTATATGTTTATTTGTACAGTAGACATCAGAGTTTTCTTACATTTTTTGCTGTAGTTATGTTTTCATATTAGAGCTTATCTTTTTATTAGAGATCATGTTTATTATTTTCTAAATGTTATTGAAAGTATGTCTTACAATTCATCTTATTGTTTGACTGTGCTCTAAGGAGGTTAGAATAGCGTATTTAATGAGGTATTGTTAGTGTCTGAAGCTCATAGCAACTACTGTAGTTCACTCTGCTGTAAAATGATGTTCTACAATATACAGAACCTAAACCTTAACATGGATGGGATTTATTCATGTGGACATTTGTGCAAATAAAATGACTGTTTAAACCATCTGACTAACTGTTATTCAGCGATTAATAAAAATGTTTGTAACATGCCTATTCAGTTATACTACTTACTATACCATTAGACTATTAGACGACTTATTATACTAATTAAATATGTTGTTGCTAGGTATTTATAGCAATTGTTTTTCATATTTTTTGAATACTGTATGTATTTAGTTGAATGTGATTTGAGCATGTGTTATTGGTCATTATTCAAATGGTCACTTTAAAATATCTCTCAAATTATAGAAATGAATCCATAACATAGAATAGAAGAATAGAATATAACTTGTTTGGCATCACCACACATTTACATCACTTGGACATACCATACATTCTCACACATTAAAACTCAGTTCCTTATAAATCAACACAATCATTTTCTTTACAGCTGTAATATCCAATTGCAGTATGCTAACTTATAATTAGAATCTTTTTATATCATTTCTGCACCTCCAATAATATTTACTAACTGTCTCTATTTATTTTAAACTAAAGGCCTAATGTTTATTTTACTAAAGGCATCTATTTATTTTAAACTAAAGGCCTAATAATTATTTTACTATAAGCCTCTATTTTAAACTAAAGGCCTAATATTTATTTTACTAAAGGCCTCTATTTTTTTTAGACTAAAGGCCTAATTTTTTTTTTACTATAAGCCTCTATTTATTTTAAACTAAAGGCCTAATATTTATTTTACTAAAGGCCTCTCCAGTCCTTTCCAGCGTGCTTCTAAAAATGAGAGGCATGGATCCCAGAGGGTGTGGTCTGTGGTGGTCAGTGTCTCTTTAGGTCTGTGGTGGTCAGTGTCTCTTCAGGTCTGTGGTGGTCAGTGTCTCTTTAGGTCTGTGGTGGTCAGTGTCTCTTCAGGTCTGTGGTAGTTAGTGTCTCTTCAGGTCTGTGGTAGTCAGTGTCTCTTCAGGTCTGTGGTAGTTAGTGTCTCTTCAGGTCTGTGGTGGTCAGTGTCTCTTCAGGTCTGTGGTGGTCAGTGTCTCTTTAGGTCTGTGGTGGTCAGTGTCTCTTCAGGTCTGTGGTAGTTAGTGTCTCTTCAGGTCTGTGGTAGTCAGTGTCTCTTCAGGTCTGTGGTGGTCAGTGTCTCTTCAGGTCTGTGGTAGTTAGTGTCTCTTCAGGTCTGTGGTGGTCAGTGTCTCTTCAGGTCTGTGGTGGTTAGTGTCTCTTCAGGTCTGTGGTGGTCAGTGTCTCTTTAGGTCTGTGGTGGTCAGGCTTCCCCCCCATTGGTTTTTCCTCTAGTCAGGGTGGGATTATGTTGTCCTTGTGCATGCTGGGAACTCCCTCTATCTGTTCAGTACTGGGCCGGTCTCTCCCTCCATCTGTTCAGTAATGGGCCGGTCTCTCCCTCCATCTGTTCAATACTGGGCCGGTCTCTCCCTCCATCTGTTCAGTACTGGTTCTGTCTCTGTCTCAGAGTAAAGTAATGGTGCCATCTGGTGGTGTGTCTTGGTTACTGGAATCCGGCTGGACACCAGTAAGTTAAGACAGGTATTTACCTGCCTAAAACTAAATGTTTCATTTTCATCAAGAGAAACAAACTGAAACATGGACTTCATTTTCATCCAGTGGTTATTCTGTATGATGATACTGTTTGCTCCTTTTTGCTTCTGTTGAAGAAACTTTGTACCACTAAAACATGAATTATACCCGTCTTTTAACAACTAAGACATATCATACACCTCTGTTTACCGGGTTATTTTCCCTTCCCCAATATCTTCATATCTGTTTGTATCTACAACTCTGTCTGTCTCTGTACGTCTCATCAACTCCCAACATAATTCCTCAAAGGTGCTACGCTGTTAAAAGTTGCCCATCCCTCTTATTCAGGAATCACCTTTTTCCACACTCACTCACACACACACACACACACACAGTTAATTCTGGGACTCAAACCTGAGTCATCTAAGAGTAGAACGTTCAGAAGTCTGAAGTCCAGGACTGAAGTCAACAGCTCCCTTAAGAGGCGGTCACAGGGAAGTAAAAGTTATTATTTTACCCAATGTCTTCTGGGTCGTCGTTCCAAGAGGAGGATCTCTCGTGTCCAGTGTGTTGTGACATCTACAAGGATCCTGTCCTACTGTCAGATGGACACAGCTTCTGTAAAACATGTGTGCATGAATACTGGACACAAAGGCAATCTCAGGAGTGTCGAGTATGCAGGAGAAAATCTTCCAAAGATATTCCTCCTTCAAACTTTGCTCAAAAGAGTCTGTGTGAGGCCTTCTCCAAGTCAAAGCTAGATAGTCAGACAGCTTTATATCAGAAGATCATTAGGGACTCTGACCTTTTGTTCATCTGCCTAAACCAATAAGGGTATCTGTCCTTAGTTCTTCCGGAATGTGGTTGACGGTCATTTACGATGTTCCCCTGCCATTACTTGGGTAAACTTTTATGGCAGGAAGGATAAGGAACAAATGTTGTCTTTAGAGAATGAATAAGCAGTCTCCTTAGTTCCTTGGGAGAAAGTGGGGGGACAGCCCACCCTTTGGGTAAAACCTATGTGACATAAGACAGCTGGGCAGCATCTTACCACAGCCCTTTTAACTGTAATAAATATTGACTGTTCATGTATTTACCTCAGAGATTCCTCACAGGCCTGTTATGATAGGCTTAGGATGCGTCTCTCTATTTGCAAATATATAATAAACTGTTAATTGTGCCAAGATAATTTTGTCTCTGTACTTACTCCTAAAAGAGTTCTTATCGATGGAATTACCATCCCAATACATTAGTGTGTCTAGTTTAAGAAACAGATACCTCACAGGTCCTCAACTGGCAGCTTCATTAAATATGTACCCTCAAAACACCAGTCTCAATGTCAACAGAGAATAGGTAACACTTTCTCTCTCTTATTCTCTCAATAACTGAACAGTTTAAAAATATTATAATACATTTAATAACATTCATGTAGAAAGGAATAAAAAGTATTTATTTGAAGGAATTAACAGAATTTCATTTTTAAACATGAACATAACTATAGGGAAACAAAAAACAAGCAAGCAAGTTAATTTACATAGCACAATTCATACCTAGAAGCAATTCAATGTGCTGTACAACGAAAAGAAAAATATAAAAATGCAATAGAATTAAAACAGTCAGATAACCGTCATCCGCAGATTGTTACATTTACACAGAGGTTATTCCTCTGATGGCACCAGAACTTGCATTACGATTGGTAAAAGATAGCAAAATATACATTTAATAACGAAATAAATCATGAAAGGATAAGTGTTTTTAACCTGGATTTAATTTAAAATTGATACGTTTAGGGCACGTCTAAGATCTTCTGGTAGTGCTAATGGCCAGTTTGCCCAACCAAAAAGAAAAATAATATAAATTGCGTAAATTATGGTTTTGGATTGTGTATGTTTATGATATTAATGTACAAAGGAATCATTCAGCATGTAAATTCAATACAAAAGTTAAAATACAAAAGTAAAAAGGGTTGATTCAAGAGTGGTTTCAAAGCAATTTCTGTATTTCAGTGAACATAACATATAGAAATTGCACTTTAAAACAGTCCTTAAGCTGTAAGCACAGAGAGTCAGTGAGTAAAATGATTGTTTCAATGTTGTTTTCTAGGAGTGGAAAGTTCAAGGAGTAGCTGTAACATTCCTTTTTCATACCGAAAACCCAAGGAACTCAAATAACTTTCAAATGAGATTCAAAATGTACTAACAGTCCATGCAAGGCTGAAGGTGTCCCGCCCTGATGTGTTTCACCTGTGTTCTTGTCCCCGCCCCCTCTCCAGGTGTTCCCGGTTCCCTATTGGCCCTGTGTATTTAGACCCTGTTCTCTGTTCGGCAGTTGCCAGATCGTCTGGTCTTGTACAGTCGCTTCCAGTGTTCTATGTGTCATTCATTTCCCCGGTTTCAATTATTTTTTGTCAAGTTTTTTGTCAAATCGGCAAGCAAATTGTCCACACAAAGTAAGCTATTGCTTGTTTTAGTGTCCTGGCAGGTACTTTCAGAACTCATAATTTTAATAAAATATGCAAACACACACACACAAACACACGGACAGACAGACACACAAGTACACTACACCCAGTTGTTGTGTTTATGTGAGCTCTTCAATGGGTTGAAAAACCGGTTTTGCCTCTGAATGCATGAAGTCTTCCATTGGCATTCAGATCATTCTGATGACTCAATGTGTATCTGTCAGACATAGGACACCATACAGAATGTAATTCACAACTGAAACTATTTAAATACGACTACAATCCTCTCATTAACTGCTGAAGCACAGGATAATACCATCAACACTGAGATTTTAACAAGACTGAAGAAAACGGCTCCCTTAAAAGGCTGTTACAGAGAAGTTGAAGTGAATATTTAACAAAATGGCTTCTGGTTCCACATTCCCAGAGGACGATTTAATTTGTCCAGTGTGTTGTGACATCTACAAGGATCCTGTCCTCCTGTCATGTGGACACAGCTTCTGTAGAAGATGTCATCAGGAATTCTGGAGAGAAAAGGGATTTCAGGAATGTCCAGTTTGCAGGAGAGTATTTTCCAAAGAGCTTCCTCCTCAAAACTTTGCTCTAAAGAGTCTGTGTGAGGCCTTCTCCAAGTCAAAGCTAGATAGTCCGACAGCTTTAGAAAGAGGGTCTGAGGTGTTCTGCGTTCTGCATGGTGAAAAACTCAAGCTCTTCTGTCAAGAGGATAATCAACCTGTCTGTTTGGTGTGCCGGGATTCAAAGAAACACAAAAATCATGACTGCATACCAGTAGATGAAGCTGCACAAGATAAGAAGGTAAAGTACATTTTTTACATTATTTTATTACCATCTGTTACAAATTCAGATGATCTTTATCTTTGATATATGTATTGTTTTGCACCAAATTCAAATATTGTTATGAAATATCTACTGTGAATGTTATAATTTATTCATCTGAATGTATGATCCTTGTGTGGAGACCTGGCAAGAAGGTGGCACATGTCCTATTTTCCTGTTCTCTAACCAATAGATTAGGTGAGGGGTTAAGATCAATTTGGCAACATGGGCATGAAATGCAAAAGACTCTTATTGTTATTGCCTTTATTATCTGATTGTTTGAACCAGTTTAGTTGAAATAAATGTTTGATTTTCTTTTTTGTTGAATGTTTAATTGGGAGTGTCTTAAGCGTTTGTACCAAGGACAAGAGGGCCGTTTCTATCTTTGTTTCCTATAGCCCTGACAAACGTGTAAGAATGATAGATACACCTCACAGGTCAAAGGTTAAAACAATACACATAATGAAACTGGAAGCATTCCACAGTGCTTGACTGATTGTATAGATTGCAACAAAAAAGTGTCCCTGTTTCTATGTAGAAGGAACTCAAGACTGTCCTGAAGCCCTTAGAAGAGAAGCTTATTGTCTTTAATACAGATAAACAAACCTGTAATTCAACAGCAGAACATATTAAGGTAAGAATAAGCTGTTATGTTGTAATAGACTGAGAGAGTGCCTCAGCCAGAATAATGATCAGAGACCATTTAAGATCATGATAAATCTACAACTGTATCATCAGATATAGTATATTCCTCTCCATGTCGGTAGAACCAGGCCCAGCACACAGAGAGGAAGATTAAGGAGGAGTTTGAGAAACTTCATGAGTTTCTACGAGAGGAAGAGGAGGCCAGGATAGCTGAACTGAGGGAGGAAGAGGAGCAGAAGAGTCAGATGATGAAGAAGAAGATTGAGGAGATGAGCAGAAAGATATCATCACTTACTGACATAATCAGAGAAATAGAAGAGGATCTGAGAGCTGAAGACATCTCATTCCTGAAGGTAGGGATTGATATCTTGTTGACGAGTAAGATTGACATGACTGATATGTAGATAACTGGGAACTGGTTTGACATTCATATAATTCCTTAAATGTTGTCTCCTTACAGAACTACAAGGCCTCCATGGAAAGGTCAGTTATCTGCCTCCTGTATCTCTCTTCTCTGTGGTTCTGAACCCAACTCCACAGCACCACTGACTCCGGAATGTTCTCCCAGAACCCAAATCCCACTACTGGATCCACAGCTGGTCTCAGGAGGTCTGATAGACATGGCCAAACACCTGGGAAACATGCCGTTCAGAGTCTGGAAGAAGATGCAGGAGATTGTGAAATACAGTGAGTATCATTTTACTGTTACCTAAATTTTTCTGTTCCCCTCTTATACACATAGACACACATTCTATCTCTTTATTTTCTGCTAGTCAACCCATATCAGGTCCAGTTCTATCTCTTTATTCTCTCCTAGTCAACCCATATCAGGTCCAGTTCTATCTCTTTATTCTCTCCTAGTCAACCCATATCAGGTCCAGTTCTATCTCTTTATTCTCTGCTAGTCAACCCATATCAGGTTCAGTTCTGTCTCTTTATTCTCTTCTGGTCAACCCATATCAGGTTCAGTTCTGTCTCTTTATTCTCTTCTGGTCAACCCATATCAGGTCCAGTTCTATCTCTCTATTCTCTCTGTCCAGCCCCTGTGATTCTGGACCCCAACACTGCCAACCCACAGTACATCCTGTCTGATGATCTGACCAGTGTGATAATCAGTGAAGAGAGACAGCAGCTTCCTGACAACCCAGAGAGGTTTGATCCTGGGAGATTTGTCCTGGGATCTGAGGGCTTCAACTCAGGGACACACAGCTGGGATGTTGAGGTTGGGGACAGTACACACTGGTTTGTGGGTGTTGTAACAGAGTCTGTCCAGAGGAAGGGAAGGGTGATATTTATAGGTTGTAGAATAAGTTATAATAAAGGTAAATACAGGGCAGTGTCCCCATCAGGATCAGTTATCCTTCAGACATTAAGACGGAAACCCCAGAGGGTCAGAGTTCAGCTGGACTCAGACAGAGGAGAGCTGTCATTCTCTGACCCTGATAATAGTACACACCTACACACATTCACACACACCTTCACTGAGAGACTATTTCCATGTTTACTTAATGTCTCTAATGTTGTCCCTCTGAGGATCTTACCAGTGAAGGTGTCCATACAGATGTTGGATACTCTGCCTCCAACTGGCCATAATCAGTAACAGCACCTCACACCAGTGTTGTTTCTTCCCCTTATTCACAGGCTTGTCTATTTGGTGTCAAACTGTAAAATAAAGTAATATGTAGTTTGTGTGTAACATAGTAATGTTGTTCTCTGTGTAATACAGTAATATGTAGTTCTGTGTGTAATACAGTAATATGTAGTTTGTGTGTAATACAGTAATATGTAGTTTGTGTGTAACATAGTAATGTTGTTCTCTGTGTAATACAATAATATGTAGTTTGTGTGTAATACAGTAATATGTAGTTGCCCAATTGGCACTAAGGGGCCTAAAGTGTGCCAAGAAAACATCCCCCACACCATTACACCACCACCACCACCAGCCTGCACAGTGGTAACAAGGCATGATGGATCCATGTTCTCATACTGTTTACGCCAAATTCTGACTCTACCATCTGAATGTCTCTACAGAAACTCATCAGACCAGGCAACGGATGGGCTACAACAGCAGAAGACCCCACCGGGTACCACTCATCTCCACTACAAATATGAAAAAGAGGCTACAATTTGCCTGGTCTGATGAGTAATATGTAGTTTGTGTGTAAAACAGTAATATGTATTTTGTGTGTAACATAGTAATGTTGTTCTCTGTGTAATACAGAAATATGTAGTTCATTGTTTAACATAGTATCTAGTTCTGTCTGAGCTGGCTTGTATTATTGAGTTAAAATGCAAGCCCCCATGTGATTACGGGAATGCCATCCACTTTATAAATGTCCCCTGCTTCCAAAAGAACATTCCAGTTGTGGGTTTTCTCACTGCGTGAGAAGTTTGGCTTCTTGTCTCCAAAAGGTTTTCGTAAGGGATGTCAAAATATTTAATCAACCTAATGTGATCTCTGCTGCTGTGTTTGTCATTGTGATTTAGGTAATTCAAAGGAACAGTCCTTTTCCATGTGCTGTTTCCATTATTTTGTCCACCCCCTGTATATTATCATGTACTGTGATCTGTTTTATATTCTGGGGTATATTGTCCTACTATGTGCATTTCAGTTATGAGTTTAGAATTTTGTTTGTACCCTAGGAAGAGTAGGTGCTGCCTAGACAGAGGCTATGGGGATCTTAATAAAAACTATTAATACTGCATCAGAATCACCTTTATTGGAACATTATTGGTGTTGTAATTAGTGGACATATAAGAAAAGAACACTCAAATATCTACATAAAATTGACATTTATACTTATATAGTGTGGTGAGATGATGTCTTGATAATGGTATATAAACTGAGTATATCTTACACATTTATTTGCAGTTGATGGACACTATATGGCAAAAGGTATGTGGACACCCACAGAGATGGGCAAAGATACATCAATTAAACTAAGATACCAAAGTGTATCAAAATACAGCAGCCACACCATGTATCAAAATATAATACTGTATTTTATTATTTAAAAAATACTAAAAAAACTTTTACAAGGGAGCATGAAATCACTTCGCAAATCTATCAGTCTATTTGATCCATCCCTTCACCAGAACACTGACTCAGTTGATTCCATCTATCAGTCTATTTGATTCATCCCTTCACCAGGACACTGACTCAGTTGATTCCATCTATCAGTCTGTTTGATCCATCCCTTCACCAGTACACTGACTCAGTTGATTCCATCTATCAGTCTGTTTGATCAATCCCTTCACCAGAACACTGACTCAGTTGATTCCATCTATTGGTCCATTTGATTCATCCCTTCACCAGTACACTGACTCAGTTGATTCCATTTATCAGTCTGTTTGATCAATCCCTTCACCAGAACACTGACTCAGTTGATTCCATCTATCAGTCTATTTGATTCATCCCTTCACCAGTACACTGACTCAGTTGATTCCATTTATCAGTCTATTTGATCCATCCCTTCACCAGTACACTGACTCAGTGGATTGAGTAGACAATGTTTGATAGCAACAGTTTCTCTGAGTCAATAATCATTTGATTCTTAATCATAAATATAATAATAAATTATGTGTCAGGCAGTCATTCATGCAATGGTATGCAAAATCATGAGCCTACTAAACAGCTACTTCAATTAAGGTAGAATCATTTTCCAATCAATTAATAATTTACCAATCATTGGACACCTATTTGGAAGTTGAATCTAATACAGAAATGTAATATATGGCAATATATGTATGTAACTTATAAATCTTATATGAGCATATATGTTGTAAACATGTAGTTGGTTTGATCGACACATACAGCTCCGGAAAAAATTAATAGACCACTGCACCTTTTTCTTTCCTTTCCAAAGAAGTTGAAAAGGAAGGTTTTGAGTGAGGAACAGAAGGGTTAAAATTAAGAGACCACTGCAAATTGAACACTTCTGTTCCTCACTCAAAACTCCTCCCATTAAGACAGAACCCCCAGAGGGTCAGAGTTCAGCTGGACTGGGACAGAAGAGAGCTGTCATTCTCTGACCCTGATAATACTACAGACATACACACATTCACACACACCTTCACTGAGAGACTTTTTCCATGCATATTAAATTTTTCTAAATGTTCCCTCCTGAGAATCTTAGCCTTGTCTATATGTTGGTTTATACTTTACACATAAAGTGTCTATATGTTGGTTTATACTTTACACATAAAGTGTCTATATGTTGGTTTATACTTTATACATAAAGTGTCTATATGTTGGTTAATACTTTACACATAAAGTGTCTATATGTTGGTTTATACTTTACACATAAAGTGTCTATATGTTGGTTTATACTTTATACATAAAGTGTCTATATGTTGG
The DNA here is from genome assembly GCF_011004845.1 of Esox lucius. Classification (NCBI taxonomy): domain Eukaryota; kingdom Metazoa; phylum Chordata; class Actinopteri; order Esociformes; family Esocidae; genus Esox; species Esox lucius. Next base: position 35,105,747 of record NC_047571.1, read on the forward strand.
TTTATACTTTATACATAAAGTGTCTATATGTTGGTTAATACTTTACACATAAAGTGTCTATATGTTGGTTTATACTTTACACATAAAGTGTCTATATGTTGGTTTATACTTTATACATAAAGTGTCTATATGTTGGTTTATACTTTATACATAAAGTGTCTATATGTTTTTTTATACTTTATACATAAAGTGTCTATATGTTGGTTTATACTTTATACATAAAGTGTCTATATGTTGGTTTATACTTTATACATAAAGTGTCTATATGTTGGTTTATACTTTACACATAAAGTGTCTATATGTTGGTTTATACTTTATACATAAAGTGTCTATATGTTGGTTTATACTTTACACATAAAGTGTCTATATGTTGGTTTATACTTTATACATAAAGTGTCTATATGTTGTTTTATACTTTACACATAAAGTGTCTATATGTTGGTTTATACTTTATACATAAAGTGTCTATATGTTGGTTTATACTTTATACATAAAGTGTCTATATGTTGGTTTATACTTTATACATAAAGTGTCTATATGTTGGTTTATACTTTACACATAAAGTGTCTATATGTTGGTTTATACTTTATACATAAAGTGTCTATATGTTGTTTTATACTTTACACATAAAGTGTCTATATGTTGGTTTATACTTTATACATAAAGTGTCTATATGTTGGTTTATACTTTATACATAAAGTGTCTATATGTTGTTTTATACTTTACACATAAAGTGTCTATATGTTGGTTTATACTTTATACATAAAGTGTCTATATGTTGGTTTATACTTTACACATAATGTGTATATATGTTGGTTTATACTTTATACATAAAGTCTCTATAGGTTGGTTAATACTTTACACATAAAGTGTCTATATGTTGGTTTATACTTTATACATAAAGTGTCTATATGTTGGTTTATACTTTACACATAATGTGTATATATGTTGGTTTATACTTTATACATAAAGTCTCTATAGGTTGGTTAATACTTTACACATAAAGTGTCTATATGTTGGTTTATACTTTATACATAAAGTGTCTATATGTTGGTTTATACTTTGTACATAAATACATAGGATGATATATATCAATATATAAATGATTGGCACATCATTGTCTGTTTTTATTAGCATTTTACATCCCAACTGTTTTGGAAAGAGGGTTGTACTACAGTGTGAAAAGAGGCCACTGGAAAATGGCCGATGTACTCTTAAGGCATCATGTAAAAATGTGTTTACTGGTTTTCTTTGTCAAAACATACCAAGAACTAGCATTTCAGAGGACTAAAATATGAATGAGAATCTTACCCATGTTGTATAATTTTCATAAATATATTGGTACTATAAAATGCCAACAATTATAGAATCACAGAAAAAAAATGGTATACCTAAATTTGATTATCGTAGACAAGATTAAACACATGAAAGACTTAATTCTGTCTTTATATTTTATTATAAAAATGGAAAAGCTTGCAATGCTGCTCTTTGGTTACAATGCAGTAGCTATGCAATCACAGTAAAATTATTTTAAAAAAACTTTATTTAAAAAACTTTATTTAAAGGCTGAAAAAATTATATATAGTTGTAAAGTCGCTCAACATAAACATTATTTAAGTAAAAGTTGAGTTATATTAATATATGTTTCAACAATAACCGTCTGTTTTATTTACGCTACCCTTCAGAGGTTAAAGGTCAGGTTATTTGATCCTTTTCCTAATTTCCCGTCCAGTCGATGTGTTCCTCAGAGGAGGAGAGAAGAGGGGAAGATGGAGAGGAGGGATATTGAATTAAAGCCACCATCTTACTCTCGTACCCAGCACCTGGGACTACCGTAGTATTCTGAGATGGCTGAAGTTAACTTCCTGATCCCAGTGATGAGTTGCTGTGGGCAGATGGACACCTCTGAACCAGCTCCTCCACCTCAATCACCTCCACCACCAGATCCCTGATAGCCTTCACACTGTCTAGAGGAACTGCTTCTTCCTCCTCCTCCTCCTCTTCCTCGCCCTCTGGTGGTGAGGCCGAGGTAATACATACAGGCAGGACATCCTGGCTCTCGGTACCAGTAACTCCAGAAACAGATGGAACTGCCTCTCTGTCCTCACTGCCTCCAGGATGTGTGTCTGATCCAGTGGAGCGGGCAGTCCCAGTCTGGGAGGCTGCCTCAGTGTCTCTGGCTTCAGTAAATGAGGACGTTTGGGCCAAACCACTAGATTCCATCTCTGGGGGGGTGTCAGAGTGGAATGAACCACTGTCTACAGTTTCTATGGCTTTAGATATATGATGTTCTTCTGTGTCCCCTGTCACTGTACCAAGACATTCTTCCTCCTCATCATTTTCCTCATCCTCAGTGAGATGTACAGGTTCCCCCTCTTTTAGCCCTGTCGGCAGTATCAGGTAGACCGCTCGGTCCACTACACCACTAGAGGGCAGCGTGTTTACAGGGGCATCTACACCACTAGAGGGCAGCGTGTTTACAGGGGCATCTACACCACTAGAGGGCAGCGTGTTTACAGGGGCATCTACACCACTAGAGTCTGTGACCGTGTCTGGTTTCCCTTCAGTTCCACCTGGCACAGGGACATCTGCTTCAGAGGATGGCACAGGGACAATTGCTTCAGAGGATGGCACAGGGACATCTGCTTCAGAGGATGGCACAGGGACATCTGCTTCAGAGGATGGCACAGGGACATCTACTTCAGAGGATGGCACAGGGACATCTGCTTCAGAGGATGGCACAGGGACATCTGCTTCAGAGGATGGCACAGGGACATCTGCTTCAGAGGATGGCACAGGGACATCTGCTTCAGAGGATGGCACAGGGACATCTGTTGTACAAATAACTATTGGAGCTGAGACTGGGACTGGGGTCTGGACTGGGTCTAAACCTGGGTCAGGAGCTGGGACTGGGGTCTGGACTGGGTCTAAACCTGGGTCAGGAGCTGGGACTGGGGTCTGGACTGGGTCTAAACCTGGGTCAGAAGCTGGGACTGGGGTCTTGATTGGGTCTAAACATGGGTCAGAAACTGGGACTGGGGTCTGGACTGGGTCTAAACCTGGGCCAGGAGCTGGGACGGAAGTTTCACTCTGTTTTGTTATGACAACTGGGACAGCATGGGCTGACATATCTGGGGTCAATGTTCCCCACTCCACCCTTCCAGGGTTAGGAGGAGAAAGCCTTGGGTCCTCCTGGACCCTCCCGTTCTCCAACAGCGGAGAAGGCGCCTGCTCTGCCAACCGGCTCAGCCCACCATCGGCCGAGATGGCTGGGCTGGAGGGGGTGGAGAGAGGTAGAGTCCGGCTGTCAATCAGGCTGCTTTGACTGATACTCTGCAGGTCAGTGCTGTCAACCATCAGATTGTTCTTCCTCAGACTGGCTGCTTCCTGCACCACTGGTCACCAAGACAACAGAACAACAGCATAAACAACAACAACCACATAGTCAACAGTAACTGATCAACTGGACTTCTGATTATATTCTCTCAGGGTTGAGGAAATTCACTGTTTCAACATAATTGACATTTAAAGCATATCAAACCGTATTTACGAATATATTTTACTTATGTTATGTGTAATGCAATGGCATACATTATACATGGTATAGAATTAGTAATTGGTGGATGAGAATATTCATGGGTTTTTAACCTTTCACAATGTGAGATTAAAAAGAAAAACTGTAATAATAGAGGCCTCTTCATAAGCAGCGACACAAATATCATTGAGTTGTCTCACATACTGTAATTAATGTAACTGTAATCTGATCACTTATGTTATACTGGATGACAGATGGAAGCTGGTGAGGTCACATACCTTTGTTGACCTCATTGGTCAGAATGTTCAGTAGAATGTCTTCATAAACATTCTCCACTTGGATGAAGTTGGTGTAGTCAGCAAAAATATACTGGTCTAATTTCTGAAGGTCCTGTACAGAGATAACATGTGTTGTATAAGGATTCATTGTTGAAACTAATGTATGTTATTTGGATTCCAATGTGTAAATGTTGGATGGACTTAGGCTTACAAACACTGATATATTAAATCTATAATGTATTGACTGATTTCCTCCAGGAGAGAGAAGGTGGAGACAGAAAGATGGACATTGAGAAAGATGGACATAAAGATGGACATAGAGAAAGATGGACATAGAGAAAGATGGATATAGAGAAAGATGGATATAAAGATGGACATAGAGAAAGATGGATATAGAGAAAGATGGACATAGAGAAAGATGGATATAAAGAAAGATGGATATAGAGAAAGATGGATATAGAGAAAGATGGACATAAAGAAAGATGGATATAAAGATGGACATAGAGAAAGATGGATATAGAGAAAGATGGATATAAAGAAAGATGGATATAAAGATGGACATAGAGAAAGATGGATATAGAGAAAGATGGACATAGAGAAAGATGGACATAGAGAAAGATGGATATAAAGATGGACATAGAGAAAGATGGATATAAAGATGGACATAGAGAAAGATGGATATAGAAAAAGATGGATATAAAGAAAGATGGATATAAAGATGGACATAGAGAAAGGTGGACACAGAGGGAAGATGGACATAGAGAAAGATGGAGAGAAAGAAAGAGAGTGAGGAGTGGCTGGAGAGAGGGATAAAGACACAACGCACTGGTTTACATGTGGGAGCCAGGTTCCTTTTGATGGCTGGTAGTGTGATGTCAACCAAGGCCTCCTGGAAGATCCTCTTCCTCACCGTGCTGCTGTCATAGTCAAATTGCTGCAGGAACATTACATTAATCAACCAAGCAGTTACTTACTCAACAAGCTCCTCCTCCTTACTGTTCTGCTCTGATCATCGTATTGATGTAGGCCAAGTACTTCATCATCATGAATCAAATCAATAAATAATCATTTATGAAATGAAATCAATCATTTGAAAATCAATTAGTCAATCAAATTATCAACCATTCAATGAATACATTTTTGAGTGAATAAAATTATGAATTATAAATTAGTTAATTACAGGACCAAGACACCACTAGTCTGTTACAGTGTGTCAGTGATTATGTCAATATCAAAAGTTCGCTCTGTTACTCTTTTTACAGCAACAACCTGAATCCCAAATCAACCCTTTGTCCCACACCTTAGAATCACCAAATCATCCCTTAGCCCCACCTCCTAGCCTCTCCCAATCATCCCTTAGCCCCACCTCCTAGCCTCTCCCAATCAAGCATTAGCCCCACCTCCTCGCTTCTCCCAATCAACCCTTAGCCACACCTCCTAGCCTCGCCCAATCAAGCCTTAGCCCCACCTCCTAGCTTCTCCCAATCAACCCTTAGCCACACCTCCTAGCCTCGCCCAATCAAGCCTTAGCTCCACCTCCTAGCCTCTCCCAATCAAATCTTAGCCCCACCTCCTAGCCTCTCCCAATCAACCCTTAGTCCCATCTCTTAGCCTCTCCCAATCATCCCTTAGCCCCACCTCCTAGCCTCTCCCAATCATCCCTTAGCCCCACCTCCTAGCCTCTCCCAATCAAGCCTTAGCCCCACCTCCTAGCTTCTCCCAATCAACCCTTAGTCACACCTCCTAGCCTCGCCCAATCAAGCCTTAGCCCCACCTCCTAACTTCTCCCAATCAACCCTTAGCCACACCTCCTAGCCTCTCCCAATCAAGCCTTAGCCCCACCTCCTAGCCTCTCCCAATCAAATCTTAGCCCCACCTCCTAGCCTCTCCCAATCAACCCTTAGCCCCACCTCCTAGCCTCTCCCAATCAACCCTTAGCCCCACCTCCTAGCCTCTCCCAATCAAGCCTTAGCCACACCACCCTAAGGACTCCTGGAGGTCTGAAAGGTTTGGTTTTGCTGTTCATCTCACTTTGAGGACCCTGAGCTTGGCTTTTTCCATGGCAGAAGTCAGCTTGGCCGGGTTGTCTTTCAGAGAGGACTGGAGGAGCACCTCAAAGGTGTACACAGCATTGTCCATCAACTAGAAAAGCACAAAGACAGATGGGGACATATTTTAATACCAACGGCTTAAATGCCTCCACCATTTGCACAAGTGTCCCAAAGCTAAGGAAGTCTTTAGACCTTCCCTAAGGACTTTATTTATTGATTCTGATGCCACCCTTTGGAAGGCCTGACTAGCTGATCACCTTTCTAGGGTGGTCATTACCAGGCCTGACTATCTGAGTGCCTATCTATGGTGGTCATTACCAGGCCTGACTATCTGAGTGCCTGTCTATGGTGGTCATTACCAGGCCTGACTATCTGAGTGCCTATCTATGGTGGTCATTACCAGGCCTGACTATCTGAGTGCCTATCTATGGTGGTCATTACCAGGCCTGACTATCTGAATGCCTATCAGTGTGCAGTGATCAAGATCTTACCCGTTGCATGTCTATCTGAATGCTTTGAACCAGGCGGACAAAGTTGGAGAACTTGAAGCGTTGTCTAAGCTCCTGAAGCCGTTCTATCAGGGCCTCCACCTCCTGGTAACTCACTTCAAGACTGGCCTGACGCATGAGGCCCAGGGCCTAAACAGAGAGAGAATCAGGACGTGAGGACAAGGACAGAAAGATGGAGAGGCAGAATAAAAGGGGGAGGGAGAGAATACCGACAGATATAACATATAACCAACCATACGTTGGAATACATTATCAACTCATATAACCAACCATACGTTGGACTACATTATCAACTCATATAACCAACCATACGTCGGAATACATTATCAACTCATATAACCAACCATACGTCGGAATACATTATCAACTCATATAACCAACCATATGTCGGAATACATTATCAACTCATATAACCAACCATATGTCGGAATACATTATCAACTCATATAACCAACCATACGTTGGAATATATTCCATCCATCTTCTTCCGCTTATCCGGGGCCGGGTCGCGGGGGCAGCAGTCTAAGCAGGGATGCCCAGACTTCCCTCTCCCCAGACACTTCCTCCAGCTCTTCCGGGGACACACCGAGGCGTTCCCAGGCCAGCCGGGAGACATAGTCCCTCCAGCGTGTCCTAGGTCTTCCCCGGGGTCTCCTCCCGGTGGGACGGGACCGGAACACCCTCCCAGGAAGGCGTTCCGGAGGCATCCGAAACAGATGCCCAAGCCACCTCAGCTGACCCCTCTCGATGTGGAGGAGCAGCGGCTCTACTCTGAGCTCCTCCCGGGTGACCGAGCTTCTCACCCTATCTCTAAGGGATCGCCCAGCCACCCTGCGGAGAAAGCTCATTTCGGCCGCCTGTATCCGGGATCTTGTCCTTTCGGTCATGACCCAAAGCTCATGACCATAGGTGAGAGTAGGAACGTAGATTGACCGGTAAATCGAGAGCTTCGCCTTGCGGCTCAGCTCTTTCTTCACCACGACAGACCGATACATCAACCGCATTACTGCAGAAGCTGCACCGATCCGTCTGTCAATCTCCCGTTCCTTCCTTCCCTCACTCGTGAACAGGACCCCTAGATACTTAAACTCCTCCACTTGAGGCAGGCACTCTCCACCAACCTGAAGTGGGCAAGCCACCCTTTTCCGACTGAGGACCATGGCCTCGGATTTGGAGGTACTGATTTTCATCCCCACCGCTTCACACTCGGCTGCAAACCGTCCAAGTGCATGCTGAAGATCCTGGCTTGAAGGGGCCAACACAACAACATCATCCGCAAAGAGCAGAGACGAAATCGTGTGGTCCCCAAACCTGACACCCTCCGGCCCCTGGCTGCGCCTAGAAATTCTGTCCATAAAAATTACGAACAGAACCGGTGACAAAGGGCAGCCCTGCCGGAGTCCAACATGCACAGGGAAGAAGTCTGACTTACTGCCGGCAATGCGGACCAAGCTCCTGCTTCGGTCGTACAGGGACCTGACAGCCCTTAGCAAGGGACCCAGGACCCCATATTCCCGAAGCACCCTCCACAGGATGCCGCGAGGGACACAGTCAAATGCCTTCTCCAAATCCACAAAACACATGTGGATTGGTTGGGCAAACTCCCATGAACCCTCCATCACCCTGTAGAGGGTATAGAGCTGGTCCAGTATTCCACGGCCTGGACGAAAACCACACTGTTCCTCCTGAATCCGAGGTTCTACTCGGATATATTGTCAACTTAAAAAGTATTTGGACAGTAACACCTTTTTATTTATTATTTTAGCTCTGTATTTCAGTACTTTAGATTTTGAACTAATACAAGGACTATGGGGTTAAAGTTCAGACTGATTTTCATTCATATCGGATGAACATTTACAAGTGACTGCACGTTTTCTGCAGTCAAACAACTGGTTTGGTAGCATTTCCAATTAGGCAGATGTTTGTTATCATTTAGGCTGACAGCCTATCCTTGTTTCCCATAGTCATTGTGTCATTTTAAATCCAAAGTGGTGGATAACCTTAATCTGGTTGTCCCTCCTGTCCCCCAACTATCTGGTTGTCCCTCCTGTCCCCCCACCATCTGGTCGTCCCTCCTGTCCCCCCAACATCTCGTTGTCCCTCCTGTCCCCCCACCATCTGGTTGTCCCTCCTGTTCCCCCACTATCTGGTTGTCCCTCCTGTACCCCCACCATCTGGTTGTCCCTCCTGTCCCCCCACTATCTGGTTGTCCCTCCTGTCCCCCCACCATCTGGTTGTCCCTCCTGTCCCCCCACCATCTGGTCGTCCCTCCTGTACCCCCACCATCTGGTTGTCCCTCCTGTCCCCCAATCATCTGGTTGTCCCTCCTGTACACCCACCATCTGGTCGTCCCTCCTGTCCCCCCACCATCTGGTTGTCCCTCCTGTCCCCCAACTATCTGGTTGTCCCTCCTGCACCCTCCCACCATCTGGTTGTCCCTCCTGTCCCCCAACCATCTGGTTGTCCCTCCTGTCCCCCCACCATCTGGTCGTCCCTCCTGTACCCCCACCATCTGGTTGTCCCTCCTGTCCCCCAATCATCTGGTTGTCCCTCCTGTACACCCACCATCTGGTCGTCCCTCCTGTCCCCCCACCATCTGGTTGTCCCTCCTGTCCCCCAACTATCTGGTTGTCCCTCCTGCACCCTCCCACCATCTGGTTGTCCCTCCTGTCCCCCAACCATCTGGTTGTCCCTCCTGTCCCCCCACCATCTGGTTGTCCCTCCTGTCCCCCAACCATCTGGTTGTCCCTCCTGTACCCCCACCATCTGGTTGTCCCTCCTGTACCCCCACCATCTGGTTGTCCCTCCTGCACCCTCCCACCATCTGGTTGTCCCTCCTGTCCCCCCACCATCTGGTCGTCCCTCCTGTCCCGCCTCACCTGGTTGAGTCCTTCCTGACCACCCCCCTCTGGGAAGCTCTGACAAAGAGCATTTATTTCCCCTTCTAGAAGTGTCCGGACACCCTGGAAGCCTCCTGTCACTGGAGACATCAGCTCTTCCAAGATGGACGCCAGGTAGGGACAAACACTCTCACTGCAGAACTTTACTGCTTGATCACTGACTGAGCCTGCAGAGTAGAGACACTGGATATGTACTTCAATGCTTTAGACATGACACCCCCCCCCCCCCCCAACTGCCTTTGAATGTGGTTGCTTAGCATTTAAAAGCTGTCTTTCAATTGGTCCGTAAAGATTTCCTATCCTTTTCACCAAAGTCTCGTTATTTTATTTTAAAACAGTCTTTTAAAAAGAAAAAAACATCATAGGGGTTCATGCACCCAGACCCCCCTAGCAAATGTTCACAGTGTCAGATTAGCTTCTAAGCCCCATATTCACAAAAGTATTGCTTGTTATCAAACTATCTCAAATTACAATATACCATCTGTTTTATATGGTTCTATGGGTAGGGTTAAAGGCAGAAGTGGTGACGATGTTGCAGAACCCGGTTAACCTGCAATCTGGCCACATGTGTCCAGGTTAAATATAGGGTCAGGATCAATGTTGTGCTGTACCTTGTAGCTTGGTCTGTAAGAAGGCTTTACAGCTGGCAATCTGGTCCATGTCAGAGCGGATCAAAGCTTCCTGAGACCTGGCTGTCTCTTTGCATTGCTCCTTCAGGATCGCTAGACCTTCCTTCAGCTGATCCTGAACCAGGTTATAAGCTGCCTCCAGGGTCTGGGACACACAGGGTACAGCATTTAAAGTCCCCATATGAGCTGATCCCAGACCAGGTTATATACAGTGTCTGAACACCAGGGGGCAGAACAGAGCAAAACACCCATCCCCACCAGAAAATCTGGGTTCATGACTCATAGCCTACCACGATCATATCTAAGGAATGTCACACAGAAAGTCATATGCTGATTCAATATGCTGTCATCTAAAGCACTCTGGGTATTCGTAATGTCTGGGGGTAACAACTCACAGTGAACCAGACTCTCTTCTTCTCTGGCTTCTTCCCCTTCAGTCTGGGTATCAGCTCTGCCTGTAAAGAGGGTAACAGCTCCTCCATCACCAGGTTGGCTAACACCTGGAACACAAAGACACAACTGACCAGGTTAATAACTAGTATTCTACATTACAAGCTAGATTACATGAGGTTAACATCCATACCCGGGGAAGAGAGTGCTAACGACCCAAAGCACGGTAGAAGACAGTAAAAGGCAAATGGTGGACCCATAGCTAATGACTTGTTCGGCTGCCAGCCAAGGAAACGCAGTGGTCTGAGGTACTCTCTCATGGCATCAAGCTGACTACCACATTCTAGGTTCAATGCACTCACATTGACCACCACATTCTGGGTTCAATGCACTCACATTGACCACCACAGTCTGGGTTCAATGCACTCACATTGACCACCACAGTCTGGGTTCAATGCACTCACATTGACCACCACAGTCTGGGTTCAATGCACTCACATTGACCACCACAGTCTGGGTTCAATGCACTCACATTGACCACCACAGTCTGGGTTCAATGCACTCACATTGACCACCACAGTCTAGGTTCAATGCACTCACAGTAACCACCACAGTCTAGGTTCAATGCACTCACGGTGACCAGCACAGTCTGGGTTCAATGCACTCACAATGACCACCACAGTCTGGGTTCAATGCACTCACATTGACCACCACAGTCTGGGTTCAATGCACTCACAGTGACCACCACAGTCTAGGATCAATCACTCACAGTGACCACCACAGTTTGGGTTCAATGCACTCACATTGACCACCACAGTCTGGGTTCAATGCACTCACATTGACCACCACAGTCTGGGTTCAATGCACTCACATTGACCACCACAGTCTGGGTTCAATGCACTCACAGTGACCACCACAGTCTGGGTTCAATGCACTCACAGTGACCACCACAGTCTGGGTTCAATGCACTCACATTGACCACCACAGTCTGGGTTCAATGCACTCACATTGACCACCACAGTCTGGGTTCAATGCACTCACATTGACCACCACAGTCTAGGTTCAATGCACTCACAGTAACCACCACAGTCTGGGTTCAATGCACTCACAGTGACCACCACAGTCTGGGTTCAATGCACTCACAGTGACCACCACAGTCTGGGTTCAATGCACTCACAGTGACCACCACAGTCTAGGATCAGTCACTCACAGTGACCACCACAGTCTAGGTTCAATGCACTCACAGTAACCACCACAGTCTGGGTTCAATGCACTCACAGTGACCACCACAGTCTGGGTTCAATGCACTCACAGTGACCACCACAGTCTGGGTTCAATGCACTCACAGTGACCACCACAGTCTAGGATCAGTAACTCACAGTGACCACCACAGTCTGGGTTCAATGCACTCACAGTGACCACCACAGTCTAGGATCAGTGCACTCACAGTGACCACCACAGTCTAGGATCAGTCACTCACAGTGACCACCACAGTCTAGGATCAGTCACTCACATTGACCACCACAGTCTAGGATCAGTCACTCACAGTGACCACCACAGTCTAGGATCAGTCACTCACAGTAACCACCACAGTCTGGGTTCAATGCACTCACATGGGTGTTGAACTGAATTGCTAGTTGGAAGAGTACTTTGGATACAGGAGAATGGCTTGATGTTGACGAATTAAACTGGAGTGAGACAGGGATGACACAAGTGGAGTTGACTATGGCACTTCAACTTTCCGGTGATTTATAAAGGCTTCACCACATAAAAAGACAAACATTATAACCCTCAGGTTCGTTATATCAAATCTGAACATCCCTGTCACTTTTATTAAATGCTGTTCCAGCCTTTGTACCTCAGTGTACAAAACTGATGAAACACTTAAAGTGGTGAGTCCAACCCAAACAATGTCTGATTTTGTACCAAGTGGACTTTCCTGTTCTGACACTGAGCTTCCTGCAAATGGACCTGCAAGTAAACCCCTTTGTTTGAACAGACCCACACAGTACTTCCCTTGTAGGATGGCTGTTTTTTTATATACATGGTGAAGTCAGGGAAAAGGGCTTGGGAAATATGTTAAAGGAATCTTTTCCCAGGTATTCCCCCAGTGCCTTGTGTGATCATGTCAAACGTGTACACTTGTTATTATTGTCTGTTCAGGCTGTGGTTCATTTGTATTGAACAAATTATTAGAATAACATTCCGGCCACACAACCATTGGCTGAATCTAGAAGCATTATTGTGATTATTGGAATAATGTTTCGGCTACACGACCATTGGCTGAATCTAGAAGCATTATCATGATTATTACAATAATGTTCCAATACATTTTCAATAATGTGACAACCCCCAACTTTAATAAAAGAGGATGTTTCGTGTTTTTCATATTCCATAAAAGCATGGGAAAAAGGCATGAATTGACAGAAATACATTTAAAATTATACAAGTAACAAACAAACTATGAAATACTTCATATTGCATTAAACTTTTTAAATAAATATACCATAAATATAATATTCATATAATTACATATAGAAATTCAGTTTATGTCCTATTCGGTTAATAAGCTTCACCGTACAGCAAAACAAAATCTAGAAATCTATCTTGTGTGTGTGTGTGCTTCCGTGTTATTTCTCAACCAGGTTGTGTGTGTGAAATGTGGACTTTGTGAGAAGTCTCAATGTCTATAGCACAAGTCAGTCAATCCCTTGGTGCTCCCAGGGTAGAGTGTGTATGTTTCTGTTTGTGTTTTTTTATGTGTGTGCGTGTGTTTCTGTGTCTGTGTCTGTGCGTTTGTGTGTGTGTGTGTGTGTGTTTCTGAGTGTGTGTTTGTGTGTGTCTGTGTGTTTCTGCGTGTGTGTGTATGTGTGTGTCTGTGTGTTTCTGCGTGTGTGTGTGTGTGTGTGTTTCTGCGTGTGTGTGTGTGTCTGTGTGTGTGTTTACCTGCTCCTCACAGCCAATTAGCATACTCCAGGACTCATAGTGTCCTTTCTCCTGCCGGTAGAAATGGATTGCCTTCAGAAAAGCCTGAGACTCACAAAATGGCCTCCTCAGACAGTCTGGTGGGGGGGCAGAGGATGGGAGGTTACGACTGTTCTGACCATGATGATATCTCTCCGTCACAACTGGGTTAGACTTCAATATGTCTCTTCAACATTTAAAAAGAATGGAAAAACAGTGTATGCACTAAATCACTATGGATAAGAGCCACTAATTGACCTGCGTGAAAAATATGTCTCTGGTCGCACACTAAAAGTATTGAGTAATGCCACAGAAAAAAAAACAACATAATATCTAAGATCCATAACTGACTTCCATTTTGTTTCCATTTTGTTTCAGATAAATAGATCGTACAGAGATAATTAATTATTATGAAATAAATTTATAATTTTCCACTTGCTCTGGCAATGTTAATGCCAAAGACAATTTATGCAGAGAGAAAGAGAGAAAGAAAAAAGGAAACGAGAGAGAGAGAGAGAGAAAGGCATGAAATTACTGAAATACATTTAAAATTATACTTGCACCAAACATCTATCTATGAAATACTTAATATTGCATTTCACTTTTTAAATAAATATACCATAAATATAATTTTTATGTAATTACATATAGAAATGCAGTCTATGTCCCATTCTGGTAAAAAAAATAACTATTCCAATTGTCATTGTTGTTAATTAGCTTCACCGTACAGCAAAACAAAATCTAGAAATCTATCTTTTGTGTGTGTGTGTGCTTCCGTGTTATTTCTCAACCAGGTTGTGCGTGTGAAATGTGGACTTTGTGAGAAGTCTCAATGCACGGAGATAATTCATTATTATTGAATAAAATGTATAATTTTCCACTTGCTTCGGCAATGTAAATGCCAAATACATACCCTTTAATTTAAGGAGAGATAAATAGAAAGAGAAAGAAAAAAGGGAGAGAGAGAGAGAGAGAGAGAGAGAGAGAGAGAGAGAGAAGTTAGGTAAGCATGTGATAGTAGTTGAGTTGGTGTGAACTATTTCAGGAGAACAATAACCTTGCATCCTGTCAACAGGGTCTATTTTATAAGTTGCTATTGATTAGTTTATACTGAGGCTGAGCTTAAAGAGCAGTGCTGTCTTATTGGTGTACTTCAGATGAACTCATGGAAAATGTTCTGTCTCTGTGTCCACTGTAAAGGGAGGTAGAAATAGTTTTTTGAGGAAACACAAACTAGCTTAGCACCATTCTACTTAGCAACTGCAGGAACTCCTACAAACAACACACACAAACACAAAAAACTCAGAGGAAATAGATAAATGGCATCTTTGCCAGAATCCCAAACTATCCATTAGATAAGATAATTTGACCACTTTCGTTTTGCAGTACATTGAAATGAAAAATTGTAGGCTGTCTTTAGTATCCTGTCTAAATGTGCTCTATGTCTGTAGTCGATACTGGCTGGGTTGGTATTGAGACACGGCTAAAAGTAGAGCTGGTTAGTGTCTTGCTGCTTCGGTGTTCTGCAGCGCTCCCTAGCAACGTCTCTAACCACCAACTGACAGGAACTGACAGGAAGCTGATGTGCGGCTGAACATTATTATTATTAGTTTGTTACTAAGGCAACCACTAAAGAAAAAATGCCAGGTCACCATGTAAACGTAAAAGAGCAGAGAAGGGCATAAAGATGCTGTATCTTATTTTAAGAAAATACAGGCAAATCAAATGTTAAGGCAAATCAATTCAGATTTTTTTTTTTATTAAAGTTGATAGTTCAACTGGAATTTCACAGCTGAGACCAATATAGCAGGTCAGAGATTCAACATGGACACTCTTACACTAACTAATTATGGTGGCCTAGCTTGTTGAAGCAATAAAAGCTGCTGCCTCTGGTTTGCTTCCTGCTCACTTTATTACAGCTACACTTTATTATATTTCATTCTGCTAACCTTAATCCTAACAGGGTTAGGGGCAGGATTTGCTCTTTCAGTGTTATGGACAGGGTCAGAGTTGGAGTTTGGACTGTACCATGGTTCTGGTGCCTGATGCAACCTTTGAGGGCCGAAATGAAGGCAGCTCGGCGGTCCTCCTGGAGAAAACTGAAGTAGGCGTCACGTCTGTAGGGCAGCTGGAGGTAGACAGGGAACTGACCAGTAGGCACCACTACCAGGGGGGTTGATACCTCCTCCTTCACACCTATAAGACACAGATACAGTGTTAGGGGTCAAGATCAGGGTACAAGGTCAGAGTTAGGGATAAGGTTAGAGTCAGAGAAATATGGTTTCTCCTTCAAGCATATATTGACAAATGATTAACTGAATTTTTATTTAGAATTCTATTTAGGAAGGAAGGCCTTGTTGTCTAAATACTGTCCGCTAGGAATGGGAAAGGCCTTGTTGCCTGAATGCTGACTGTTAGGGTCAGGGAAGGCCTTGATGCCTGTATACTGACCATTAGGAGTGGGGAAGGCTTTGTTGCCTGAATGTTGACCATTAGGATCAGGGAAGGCCTTGATGCCTGTATAATGACCTTTAGGAATGGGGAAGGCTTTTTGCCTGAATGCTGGCCGTTAGGATCAGGGAAGGCCCTGATGCCTGTATACTGACCTTTAGGAGTGGGGAAGGCTTTGTTACCTGAATGTGGACCATTAGGATCAAGGAAGGTCCTGTTGCCTAGATACTAACCGGTAGGATCAGGGAAGGCCTTGATGCCTGAATACTGACCGTTAGGATTGGGGAAGGCCTTGTTGTGTGAATGCTGACCATTAGGTACAGAGAAGGCCTTGTTGCCTAGATACTGACTGTTAGGATCAGGGAAGGCCTTGATTCCTGGGTACCAAATGTTAGGATTGGGGAAGGCCTTAATACTGACCGTTAGGATCAGGGAAGGCCTTGATGCCTGGATACTGAGTACTGGGATTGAGGAAGGCCTTGTTGCCTAGATACTGACCATTAGGATCGGGGAAAGCCTTGTTGGCTAGATACTGACCGTTAGGATCTGGGAATGCTTTGTCCACCAGAGCTGTGTACTTCTCCTCTGATGTCACCACTATGCCACCTGTCAATTGGATCTTCAGCCGAGCCGGAACTCCTTTAGTGAAGCTCTATTGACAAACAAACGGAACACCTGTAGTGAAGATCTATTGGTAAACACATGGAATGCCTTTAGTGAATATCTATTGATAAACATATGGAACTCCTTCAGTGAAGCTCTATTGACAAACAGACAGAACTCTTTATTGAAGCTCTATTGAAAGATATATAAACATAACCACCAGCATGTACCCATGGTCATGTCTGGCTTACATACATTTTCATGTGTGGTCATCATATAACGGTAATGTAATGATCATGAACCTATACTTTCATCATTTAATGATAATGTGTGTGAATGTACATTCATTGTTCAGTGGTCATGTATGTACAGTTGGTCAAGTATGTGCAGTTGTATGTTAATATGGAATACCTCCTGGCTGTCATGGCATTCCAAGCTGTGATTGGCTCTGACCACCACAAACCTCTCCTTCCACTTCTTGTTTTCATCATAGTATGGAACACAGTCCTGATACAGCACCTCCTCTGGCCTGGCGGGGTCCTACAACCGCACACACACACCCACACAAACACACACACACACACACATACCCACACAAACCCCAGAACCTCCATGTGTAAACCAGTAAAACTGCTACAATAACCACTGTTGGCAGGTTTAGTGCTTGTAAATATGTGTGTGTGTGTATATGTGTGTGTGTGTGGTCTACCCTCTGTTTGAGGAGCTGAGTGTGTCCCTCTTTGTGTTGCTCCACTTCGTTCTGGAGCTGAGAGCAGAATGCTAGGGAGTACTGACGTTTGTAATGTGGACCGAAGTTGTTCAGCTCAGACTCCGCACAACCTACACAGACACACACACACAAACAAACACACAAGTTTAAAACAGAACCGTGTCATGGTGGGAGGAGTGGAACTTTGAACCTTGTTAATAAATACATAGACAAGCAAAGAAGTAGTATGTCACTGTACATTTCAAATGACGTCTGGCTGCAGCTTCAACCATACTAGATTGTATTTGCTGCTAGGGAGGTACGCACATACTGGAGCTCCTCCCAGATGCACTGCACCTCTGGCAAATCAGATATCTCAACCAAAGTCATTATCAACAATATCCTTGAAGGAAACAACTTCAAATTCACTGTAGAAGACATTTTAGTGTCCGATGGGCCAAATCTGCCCCATTCTACATAAAAGGGTGTATTTCATTGATGAAGACTTTGCAGACATGGATAAACAGTTATATGATTGTGTTGAACTGCATGGAGCTGTTGGCTAAACTGGATTTCCCTGATCCATTTTTCAGAACTTTCGTCTTGTTTAGTGAAAGAATGAGTGTGAGATGGGAGGTGACACAGGGATCACAGAAACCATGTTTTGTTGTAATTTTGATCAACATCCTTCCTGTATGAAGAGTGTGTCCACCCGAATAGTGTATTTACTGTATTAAAATAGTCAATTAATATAGGAAGTAGGAGATTTAATACCATACTGACTGAACACAAAGAACCAACACAACTGTTGGTAAATACTTTTCATTACAAACATGTTTCATTTAAAATAATCTTACAATGCAATTAATGTATTTTTTAGAAAACCTTCCAACCATCAAATTTCTGTTGTGATCTTCACAATCCACAAAGTAGATTTAAATATGGTGAATTTATTTTGAAATCACTATTGGAATACATGGACAACTGTTCAAGAGTCTCCTGATCTAAACACTCCAGGTGACTTTCCTGCAGCTGGTGTTTCCTTAACTTGTTCGAGGCAGAGATTGGCTGAGAGATAGACTGAGAGATAGACTGAGAGATAGACTGAGAGATAGACTGAGAGATTGGCTGAGAGATTGGCTGAGAGATAGATTGAGAGATAGACTGAGAGATAGACTGAGAGATTGGCTGAGTGATTGGCTGAGAGATAGACAGAGAGATTGGCTGAGAGATAGACAGAGAGATTGGCTTAGAGATTGGCTGAGAGATTGGTTGAGAGATTGGCTGAGAGATTGGTTGAGAGATTGGCTGAGAGATTGGCTTAGAGATTGGCTGAGAGATAGACTGAGAGATTGGCTGAGAGATTGGTTGAGAGATTGGCTGAGAGATAGACAGAGAGATTGGCTTAGAGATTGGCTGAGAGATAGACAGAGAGATTGGCTGAGAGATTGGCTGAGAGATTGGCTGAGAGATTGGCTGAGTGATTGGTTGAGAGATAGGCTGAGAGATTGGCTGAGAGATTGGCTGAGTGATTGGTTGAGAGATTGGCTGAGAGATAGACAGAGAGATTGGCTGAGAGATTGGCTGAGAGATTGGCTGAGAGATTGGCTGAGAGATAGACTGAGAGATTGGCTGAGAGATTGGCTGAGTGATTGGCTGAGAGATAGACAGAGAGATTGGCTTAGAGATTGGTTGAGAGATTGGCTGAGAGATTGGCTGAGAGATTGGCTTAGAGATTGGCTGAGAGATTGGCTGAGAGATAGACAGAGAGATTGGCTGAGAGATTGGCTGAGAGATTGGCTGAGAGATTGGCTGAGAGATTGGTTGAGAGATTGGCTGAGAGATTGGCTGAGAGATAGACTGAGAGATTGGCTGAGAGATTGGCTGAGAGATTTGCTGAGAGATTGGCTTAGAGATTGGCTGAGAGATTGGCTGAGAGATTGGTTGAGAGATTGGCTTAGAGATTGGCTTAGAGATTGGCTGAGAGATTGGCTGAGAGATTGGCTGAGAGATTGGTTGAGAGATAGACTGAGAGATTGGCTGCGAGATTGGTTGAGAGATTGGCTGAGAGATTGTCTTAGAGATTGGCTGAGAGATTGGTTGAGAGATTGGCTTAGAGATTGGCTGAGAGATTGGTTGAGAGATTGGCTGAGAGATTGGCTGAGAGATTGGCTTAGAGATTGGCTGAGAGATTGGCTGAGAGATAGACAGAGAGATTGGCTGAGAGATTGGCTGAGAGATTGGCTGAGAGATTGGCTGAGAGATTGGTTGAGAGATTGGCTGAGAGATTGGCTGAGAGATAGACTGAGAGATTGGCTGAGAGATTGGCTGAGAGATTTGCTGAGAGATTGGCTTAGAGATTGGCTGAGAGATTGGCTGAGAGATTGGTTGAGAGATTGGCTTAGAGATTGGCTTAGAGATTGGCTGAGAGATTGGCTGAGAGATTGGCTGAGAGATTGGTTGAGAGATAGACTGAGAGATTGGCTGCGAGATTGGTTGAGAGATTGGCTGAGAGATTGTCTTAGAGATTGGCTGAGAGATTGGTTGAGAGATTGGCTTAGAGATTGGCTGAGAGATTGGTTGAGAGATTGGCTGAGAGATAGTCAGAGAGATTGGCTTAGAGATTGGCTGAGAGATTGGCTGAGAGATTGGTTGAGAGATTGGTTGAGAGATTGGCTGAGAGATTGGCTGAGAGATAGACTGAGAGATTGGCTGAGAGATTGGCTGAGAGATTGGCTGAGAGATAGACTGAGAGATTGGCTGAGAGATTTGCTGAGAGATTGGCTTAGAGATTGGCTGAGAGATTGGCTGAGAGATTGGCTGAGAGATAGACTGAGAGATTGGCTGAGAGATAGACTGAGAGATTGGCTGAGAGATTGGTTGAGAGATTGGCTGAGAGATTGGCTGAGAGATTGGCTGAGAGATTGGCTGAGAGATTGGGTGCAGATGGTCACACTCCGACGTCTCCACCACCCTGGCCGGAGAGGGATCAGACAGTCAAAATACACCACATCACAGATCTAAATCACTTCTCATCTAACTTCCACATCCAAACCCCGGTACAACATGGTATCGTTTCAATAAACACCAAACCAACTTTCTATCTTTAAAACTGCTGCTAGCCTCGTTGATCAACAATGGAACTGAAACTACCAAACGGCACTACCAAAATCAGCATGATGGATTAGGATAACTGGTTCTGTCATCCCATTCGCTGCT
Source organism: Esox lucius (assembly GCF_011004845.1). NCBI lineage: Eukaryota > Metazoa > Chordata > Actinopteri > Esociformes > Esocidae > Esox > Esox lucius. The sequence continues at coordinate 35,125,985 of NC_047571.1, forward strand.
GGGTTAGGGGTTCAATTGTATGGTTCTTCTGTGATATTCGCTGATTCTTGTAGTGTGAGTGTCTACATGATGTCTCTACACAATGATTCATGATGCCTCTTTTATTTCTCCCTCTCCCAATGACGGATCACCGTTATAACCTACATTCTTCCCTCAGTCTGTGTCTGTATGGCTCTCTGTCCACACTGTGGTCCTGTGTAGCTCAATTAGTGACAGCCTTTCCATTGCCAAGGTTGTGGGTTCATTTCCCACAAGCTGGGGGCCAGTTCTAAGTATTAACGTGTATGTACTCAATAAGTTGCTCTGGATAGGAGCGCCTGTTAAATTACTTTCTGTCTGGGTCCAAAAGCTGAAAAAGAGAATAATCAAGTTGATTTGATTCAGATGTGGAAGAAATGACTAAAACATTTCAGAAGACCAACTCAGGGAGAAAAGGAGCTCCTCAGCCCAGCTGTCAGAAGACCAACATGGCCCGGACTCCAAGTTGCTGTACAAATGACACCCCATTGCCTATTAAGTGCACTACATTTTACCAGAACCTTTGGGCCCTGAACCAAAATAGTGCACTAAAGAGGCATTAGGGTGTCATTTATGACGCATCCCCACATTCCGAATCCCTAAATCCCAGTTTACTTTTTCCCATATTCCATTGAGCATTCCAAGACCTCCAGCGGGTTAGCAGCTGCCTCTTTCCCAGCTGGGAGGAGAAAACCTCCGTTCTTATTTATTTTTTATTTCTCTATTTCCGTCTTGGATTTTCACTCACTGTCCTTATCTTATCTATGAAGAATAAAATTTTGAGTACCGTGACGTCGCCCGGTATGGCGCAGCCGGGGCCCCACCCCGGAGCCAGGCCCGGGGTTGGGGCTCGAATGCGAGCGCCTGGTGGCCGGGCCTTCCCCCATGGGGCCCGGCCGGGCTCAGCCCGAACGGGTGACGTGGGGCCGCCCTCCCGTGGGCTCACCACCCACAGGAGGGACCATAAGGGGCCGGTGCGAAGAGGATCGGGCGGCAGTCGAAGGCAGGGGCCTAGACAACCCGATCTCTGGACACAGAAACTGGCTCTAGGGACGTGGAATGTCACCTCGCTGGCGGGGAAGGAGCCTGAGTTAGTGCGTGAGGTTGAGAGGTTCCGATTAGAGGTAGTCGGGATCACCTCTACGCACGGCTTGGGCTCTGGAACCACACTCCTTGAGAGAGGATGGACTCTTCACCACTCTGGAGTTGCCCATGGTGAGAGGCGGCGGGCTGGTGTGGGTTTGCTCATAGCTCCCCAGCTCTGCCGCCATGTGTTGGAGTTTACCCCGGTGAACGAGAGGGTCGTTTCCCTGCGCCTACGGGTCGGGGATAGGTCTCTCACTGTTGTTTGTGCCTACGGGCCGAACCGCAGTGCAGAGTACCCGACCTTCTTGGAGTCTCTGGGAGGGGTGCTGGAAAGTGCTCCGACTGGGGACTCTATTGTTCTACTGGGGGACTTCAACGCCCACGTGGGCAACGACAGTGACACCTGGAGGGGCGTGATTGGGAGGAACGGCCCCCCTGATCTGAACCCGAGTGGTGTTCAGTTATTGGACTTCTGTGCTAGTCACAGTTTGTCCATAACGAACACCATGTTCAAGCATAAGGGTGTCCATCAGTGCACGTGGCACCAGGACACCCTAGGCCGCAGGTCGATGATCGACTTTGTTGTCGTCTCATCTGACCTGCGGCCGTATGTCTTGGACACTCGGGTGAAGAGAGGGGCGGAGCTGTCAACTGATCACCACCTGGTGGTGAGTTGGATCCGATGGTGGGGGAGGAAGCTGGACAGACTCGGCAGGCCCAAGCGTACTGTAAGGGTCTGCTGGGAACGTCTGGCCGAGTCTCCTGTCAGAGAGATCTTTAACTCCCACCTCCGGCAGAGCTTCGACTGGATCCCGAGGGAGGTTGGAGATATTGAGTCCGAGTGGACCATGTTCTCCACCGCCATTGTCGAAGCGGCCGCTCGGAGCTGTGGCCGTAAGGTCTCCGGTGCCTGTCGAGGCGGCAATCCCCGAACCCGGTGGTGGACACCGGAAGTAAGGGATGCCGTCAAGCTGAAGAAGGAGTCCTATCAGGCCTGGTTGGCTTGTGGGACTCCTGAGGCAGCTGACGGGTACCGACAGGCCAAGCGGGCTGCAGCCCGGGTGGTTGTGGAGGCAAAAACTCGGGCCTGGGAGGAGTTCGGTGAGGCCATGGAGAAGGACTATCGGCTGGCCTCGAAGAGATTCTGGCAAACCATCCGGCGCCTCAGGAGAGGGAAACAGTGCCCTACCAACGCTGTTTACAGTAGAGGTGGGCAGCTGTTGACCTCAACTGAGGATGTCGTCGGGCGGTGGAAGGAGTACTTCGAGGATCTCCTCAATCCCGCTGACATGTCTTCCATTGAGGAAGCAGAGGATGAGGGCTCAGTGGTGGACTCGTCCATCACCCGGGCTGAAGTCACAGAGGTGGTCAAGAAACTCCTCGGTGGCAAGGCACCGGGGGTGGATGAGATCCGCCCTGAGTACCTCAAGTCTCTGGATGTTGTGGGGCTGTCTTGGTTGACACGCCTGTGCAACATCGCGTGGCGGTCGGGGACAGTGCCTCTGGGATGGCAGACCGGGGTGGTGGTCCCTCTTTTTAAGAAGGGGGACCGGAGGGTGTGTTCCAACTATAGGGGGATCACACTTCTCAGCCTCCCCGGGAAAGTCTATGCCAGGGTTCTGGAGAGGAGAATACGGCCGATAGTAGAACCTCGGATTCAGGAGGAACAGTGTGGTTTTCGTCCGGGCCGTGGAACACTGGACCAGCTCTATACCCTCTACGGGGTGTTGGAGGGTTCATGGGAGTTTGCCCAACCAATCCACATGTGTTTTGTGGATTTGGAGAAGGCATTCGACTGTGTCCCTCGCGGCATCTTGTGGAGGGTGCTTGGGGAATATGGGGTCCTGGGTCCTTTGCTAAGGGCTGTCAGGTCCCTATACAACCGAAGCAGGAGCTTGGTCCGCATTGCCGGCAGTAAGTCAGACTTGTTCCCAGTGCATGTTGGACTCCGGCAGGGCTGCCCTTTGTCACCGGTTCTGTTTGTAATTTTTATGGACAGAATTTCTAGGCGCAGCCAGGGGCCGGAGGGTGTCAGGTTTGGGGACCACACGATTTCGTCTCTGCTCTTTGCAGATGATGTTGTCGTGTTGGCCCCTTCTAACCAGGACCTTCAGCATGCACTGGGACGGTTTGCAGCCGAGTGTGAAGCGGTGGGGATGAAAATCAGTACCTCCAAATCCGAGGCCATGGTCCTCAGTCGGAAAAGGGTGGCTTGCCCACTTCAGGTTGGTGGAGAGTGCCTGCCTCAAGTGGAGGAGTTTAAGTATCTAGGGGTCTTGTTCACGAGTGAGGGAAGGATGGAACGGGAGATTGACAGACGGATCGGTGCAGCTTCTGCAGTAATGCAGTCGATGTATCGGTCTGTCGTGGTGAAGAAAGAGCTGAGCCGCAAGGCGAAGCTCTCGATTTACCAGTCAATCTACGTTCCTACTCTCACCTATGGTCATGAGCTTTGGGTCATGACCGAAAGGACAAGATCCCGGATACAGGCGGCCGAAATGAGTTTTCTCTGCAGGGTGGCTGGGCGATCCCTTAGAGATAGGGTGAGAAGCTCGGTCACCCGGGAGGAGCTCAGAGTAGAGCCGTTGCTCCTCCACATCGAGAGGGGTCAGCTGAGGTGGCTTGGGCATCTTTTTCGGATGCCTCCGGAACGCCTTCCTGGGAAGGTGTTCCGGTCCCATCCCACCGGGAGGAGACCCCGGGGAAGACCTAGGACACGCTGGAGGGACTATGTCTCCCGGCTGGCCTGGGAACGCCTCGGTGTCCCCCCGGAAGAGCTAGAGGAAGTGTCTGGGGAGAGGGAAGTCTGGGCATCCCTGCTTAGACTGCTGCCCCCGCGACCCGGCCCCGGATAAGCGGTAGAAGATGGATGGATGGATGTCCTTATCTATCTGACTTTCTTATTATGTTCAATTTAATAGACTTTATTCAAATGGAAAGTTAGGTTACTAATTACAGCAGTCTGGCAATACCTTGTGTGTGTGCGTACGTGTGCGTCTGTGTGCGTGTGTGCGTGTCTGTGTGCGTGTGTTGTTGCGTGTGCGTCTGTGTGCGTGTGTGCGTGTGCATGCGTGTTTGAGCGTGTGCATGCATCTGCGTGTGTGTGCGCGTGCATGTGCATGCGTGTGCGCTTGTGTGAGTGTGTGTGTGTGTGCACGTACATCTGTGTGCGTGTGTGTGCATCTGTGTGCGGGTGCGTCTGTGCGCGTGTGTGCATGTGTGTGCGTGTTTGTGCATGTGCATGCATGTGCGTGTGTGTGTGCGTGCATGTGTGTGCGTGTTTGTGCATGTGCGTTTGTGCGTGTGCATGCATGTGTGTGTGTGTGCGTGCATGTACATCTGTGTGCGTGTGTGCGTGTGTGCGTGTGCATGTGCATGCGTGTTAGTGCGTGTGCATGCATGTGCGTGTGTGTGTGTGTGCATGTGCATGCGTGCTTGTGTGAGTGTGCGCAACAGGGAAAAATAATCCGGTCATTACAATTCATCTGAGGACAAGCAGGCTGCCATATAAAACCATTAAAACTGTTCATCATGTTTTCTGAAAGCGAATGTGTCCTTTGAGGCTGTAAATACCGACAAACTCCCCTTCTTAATTATCCTGGAGGTTGTGGGTTCAAATCTCAGCTCGGTCTAGTGCTCCACCCTGCCTTGACCACAATGTAAATGTCTATAGTGTGTGTACTGCATTTATGCTGCAGAGATTATGCATTGTAAAATGTATGTGTCCTGGACTCAACCCATGAGTTTCCCTACCCTACATAGTGAAATAATCAGGTGTTGTCTGTCTCACCATCTTGTTTCTAAGCCTTATTTAAGTTATTTGGAAGATGAATGAGTCTGGTTCACTTCTAATTACAAATAAAATTACAGCTGAACAGAACCTGCATGAGATGTTACCAAGGAGCTGGTTGTTGGTTGATAGACAAATAGAAGAGAGAGGGGGAGATCGTGGTCAGTTTGATGCAGAAAAAGGTCATTTGTCTGCAAATTAAGGGCAGATCAACCTACTGAACACCTTTATGGTCAGTGCACATCAAGAAAAGCTGGTTCCACCACCAGGGTGAAAGGACAGAGAAGAGTTTGGACTGAGCCAAAAGCCCAGAGGGGTGGGTCCAAGAGGAGCCCATAGGGGATGGCCAATAGCCCACAGGGGGGGACGAAGAGCCGAGGTTGGGATGTGGGGTTTGAACGTTGCCTGAAGGCTGGGAGGAGAAGCTGCCCTTGCTGCTCTGTCAGTAAACACCATGATGCTGTAATGGATATGACCTTCAGCTGTAAGCCAGCGGAGCACAGAGGCAGGGTTATATGCAAGAACTTTGGAAGGTTCAACACCAGATGAGCTTGGGCATTCTGGATAAGTTGTGGGGTCTCTGCTGATCTCTCTCTATAGTCTTGGGTGGGTAGTCAGTAGGAAAGAGAATGCTTCCATCACATCTCCCTGCCTCATATCTGAGCCTGTAATAACCTGGTAATGGTTATAATTGGCTGTAATTGCCCATAGCGTTTCCACAAGTCCTAATGGCAGGATGTCCACATGCAGATAAAGTGGGCGGAGCACACAACCCTACAGTCCAACATGATGTGCCGTTAGAAGGCAGTTTGGGGAGGGCCCTGCTCGTTCCAGCATGTGATGAAGCCCCCACCACACAGAGGGTCCAGCTGGTTGATGATAGGTCATATACCAAGAGGATTGTTCAATATTTTAGCTACTGTAACTGCATTTGATCCAGTTCATAATTTCAATGAAGCACGCCAGGAGGTAAATGGATAATATACAGAGGGTAAGGGCTGGATACGAGTGCTGTGTGCTGTGCTTACGAACACCATTAAACATGGTAACAGTATATTGGCCAGAAACCACACGCCATTTCTGCCTTATTTCCTCAAAAAAACTACAGATGAGTTAAAGAACCTCTAACAAAAGAAAAACAGCACCCTCACACACCTTATCTTCACACCGCAACTTAGTGTAGAATATAGAACATAGATACTGTCGTGGAAATCAGATATTAAGAGAACATTGTGGGTAGAACCTAAAGTGGAGGATCTGGAATGCAGAATATCTATAACATAGAAAACACTGTAACTCATATTATTTGAGGCATAGAATTTGAAATGGAGAATGTGTAGCATAGACTGTAGGATGAAAACATTTGCAGCACAAATTAAATAGATGTAGAATACATAACATAGATTGTAGATTGTAGAATATATAGTGGAGATAGTAGACTGTAGAAAATATAGTGGAGATAGTAGATTGTAGAAAATATAGCATAGATTGTAGATAATAGAACATGTAGGAGAATGTGTGTTTGTGGGTCAGTGGGGTCTGAACCAGACCGGTGTTCTGCTACCAGCTGTGTTAAGAATGTAGAGACTTCCTCTGGGCCAGGAAACCGGGGCAGGGTGGGGGTGTGTGGTGGGGGAACGGTGTGATGAGAGGACGAGAGAAAGGCGGTAGCACACACACACACACAAACAACCAAACTCACACGCCAGCTGACACTATGTACAGCAGCTTGAAATGGTTCCCCTAGGGCTGGTTTCCCCACTTTTTCACCTCAAGCTGATGAGTAATCTGACTACTATGACTAGGGTTCCTTCTGGGTCAGTCTGTATACTACTATGACTAGGGTTCCTTCTGGGTCAGTCTGTATACTACTATGACTAGGGTTCCTTCTGGGTCAGTCTGTATACTACTATGACTAGGGTTCCTTCTGGGTCAGTCTGTGTACTACTATGACTAGGGTTCCTTCTGGGTCAGTCTGTATACTACTATGACTAGGGTTCCTTCTGGGTCAGTCTGTATACTACTATGACTAGGGTTCCTTCTGGGTCAGTCTGTATACTACTATGACTAGGGTTCCTTCTGGGTCAGTCTGTATACTACTATGACTAGGGTTCCTTCTGGGTCAGTCTGTATACTACTATGACTAGGGTTCCTTCTGGGTCAGTCTGTATACTACTATGACTAGGGTTCCTTCTGGGTCAGTCTGTATACTACTATGACTAGGGTTCCTTCTGGGTCAGTCTGTATACTACTATGACTAGGGTTCCTTCTGGGTCAGTCTGTATACTACTATGACTAGGGTTCCTTCTGGGTCAGTCTGTGTACTACTATGACTAGGGTTCCTTCTGGGTCAGTCTGTATACTACTATGACTAGGGTTCCTTCTGGGTCAGTCTGTGTACTACTATTACTAGGGTTCCTTCTGGGTCAGTCTGTATACTACTATGACTAGGGTTCCTTCTGGGTCAGTCTGTGTACTACTATGACTAGGGTTCCTTCTGGGTCAGTCTGTGTACTACTATTACTAGGGTTCCTTCTGGGTCAGTCTGTGTACTACTATTACTAGGGTTCCTTCTGGGTCAGTCTGTATACTACTATGACATGTGTTCCTTCTGAGTCAGTTTGTATACTACTACACCTGGGGTTCCTTCTGTGTCAGTCTGTGTACTACTATGACTCTCATAACCACCAAATATCTCCCATAATGATAAACTATCTGTCATAACCACCAAATATCTCCCATAATGATAAACTATCTGTCATAACATCCAAACATCTCTCATAGTGATAAACTATCTGTCATAACCACCAAATATCTCCCATAATGATAAACTATCTGTCATAACATCCAAACATCTCTCATAGTGATAAACTACTTCTCATAAAAAACAAATATCTGTCATAATGATTTTGAAAATCTTACAAAACAATTATGATTAAAACAGAGATATTCAATCCCTTTAAAATATCTCTAATTGAAACTGATTATTTCAGAATATTTTGCCTAACAACATTTATCTCAATTCAGTTTAATTTCAAGGGGCTATATTAGCATGGAAAATACAACCACAAATGTAGACACCTCTCCCTCACCCCCCTCCCCAAACATTTTTTACCATGTTATCATATGGTGTAAAGGCTGATACACCAGATCTAGTCCTCAAACCATTTTAAATTTAGACATTAAGACATAACAGGAAGTTTCGCAATATGGGAAACCAATAATAGATACATTGTCAAATTTCCTGAAAACGTATGATTGCCAAACACACAAAACACTTCAGAACCTGCAGAGACAATTAAATGTTTGTGCACCATGTTGCCACCATGTCAGTGACACAGAGGCACCTGCCAGTCCACATGTCCACCAGGATTTGTGTGAACCAGAACAATCCAAACAAACTCAGAAGACTTAGGTGTGAATCCAAACGTTTACCATGAACGCCCAGTACTCTGCTGTTTCTGTGTGGGAATTTCTCTCTGTCTCCAGCCCAAACATTGTTAAGCCTTTGTTCCCTTGTGCCACATTCTGATGACATGTCAGTGGAACAACAGCACGCCTGCCTGCTCCACCCATGAGGTCATGACAGACTGAATGACTGATCAACAGGGCTGGGTGACTGGCTGCTCCACCCATGAGGTCATGACAGACTGAATGACTGATCAACAGGGCTGGGTGACTGGCTGCTCCACCCATGAGGTCATGACCGACTGACTGACTGATCAACGGGGCTGGGCTGGCTGCCTGCTCCACCCAGATCTCTGACCAGAGAGGCAGATAGATGAAGGAAGACACACAGACAGAGAGAATGATTGACTAACATGGGTCCCAGAGGACAGAATGAGAGAAGTCAGGGGTCCATGGGACGGGAGGAGAAAACAGTCAGCCAAAACACCCAGAGCAGAGGGCCAAGAGCGATCTATGACATCATGAGAGTCTGGTAAGGGCCAGGAATACTGTGCCTAAAATAAAGAGCTTCCAAACTGACAACACATTTAAATACATACTGGTTAGCATGGCTGAACAACAGAAACAGAGATATAGACTGTAAAAACAGGTCGGCGTGGGATAGGGGAAAGAGGGGAAAAGAGTTGTGTAGAGAGGAATGTGTGTCCACTGGACACTCTGGTGTTAATGTATCACGTTCCAGAGAGGCTGAGAAAGCCAGCAACAGATGGGGCTCTGCGGCTGGGCAGGATTGGTCCTGTTGGGTCCCTGGATGGGAGGCCAGATGCGGCTGGAACTGGTTTAATTAGATGGGACCCTTCCCAATGCCCCTGGGATCTTAGGGTATCCTGACTCTTGTCATAAGAGTAGGGGAGTTAACTTAGTTCTCCCAGCTACATTTATAATCTGGCCATAAAATCCTCATGGCCCCCTAATCACCAACAACATCCAGTTGGCTCGTTTATCCCCTCTCCTCCAACTGGGACTATTCCCCAGGATTTTGTGTATTCAGTCAACTCGCCTGATAATATTAAATCAAATACATTAAAGTGTAATGAAATAAACATGAGTGCATAGTCAGGGAACTGAAAAGCACTAGGAGAATCTCTGGGGAGGATTTTTCTTTCACAGAGAACATAGCAAGACCACTTGTCTACTCTTGTTCAGCTAGTGGAGGAGGTAGAAGAAGAGCAAAACTCATACAGACCCATTATCCAACAGAAGACATCACAGTAACACATTTACTATTTTCTGACAGTGAAACACAAAGTGTAAGGAGCTGCCTTAGCCATTAGTTTATTGAGAGTTTTTAATTTTTCCCCCTTAAAGATTCTGACATGGTTTATCTTTGTCTCATTCTTTTACATCACAAGAACCTAGCATTTTAACAGGGGTGTGTAGACTTTTTATATCCACTGTATATTGTTCTAATTGTAGTATACCATATGAGGTGTAATGTAATAATATATTGTTTTATAGTATACCATAAAGTAGGCAAGGGTCACTGAAACCTATAACCTAGCAGTCACAGCAGGTATGAAAGCCATCTTCATTTGACCAGACCAAGGTGTCAAATCTACCACTACCCAAGACAAATACTACCACGACCCAGGACAAATACTACCACTACCCAGGACAAATACTACCACTACCCAGGACAAATACTACCACTACCCTGGACAAATATTACCACTACCCAGGACAAATACTACCACTACCCAGGACAAATAGTACAACTACCCAGGACAAATATTACCACTACCCAGGACAAATACTACCACTACCCAGGACAAATACTACCACTACCCAGGACAAATAGTACAACTACCCAGGACAAATATTACCACTACCCAGGACAAATACTACCACTACCCAGGACAAATATTACCACTACCCAGGACAAAAACTACCACAACCCAGGACAAATACTACCACTACCCAGGACAAATACTACCACTACCCAGGACAAATACTACCACTACCTAGGACAAATACTACCACTACCCAGGACAAATACTACCACTACCCAGGACAAATACTACCACTACCCAGTACAAATATTACCACTACCCAGGACAAATACTACCACTACCCAGGACAGATATTACCACTACCCAGGACAGATATTACCACTACCCAGGACAAATACTACCACTACCCAGTACAAATATTACCACTACCCAGGACAAATACTACCACTACCCAGGACAAATACTACCACGACCCAGGACAAATACTACCACAACCCAGGACAAATACTACCACTACCCAGGACAAATACTACCACTACCCAGGACAACTACTACCACTACCCAGGACAAATATTACAACAACCCAGGACAAATATTACCACTATCCAGGACATATACTACCACTACCCAGGACAACTACTACCACTACCCAGGACAACTACTACCACTACCCAGTACAAATACTACCACTACCCAGGACAAATACTACCACTACCCAGGACAAATACTACCACTAACCAGGACAACTGCTACCACTACCCAGGACAAATATTACCACTAACCAAGACAACTATTACCACTACCCAGGACAAATATTACCACTACCCAGGACAAATACTACCACTACCCAGGACAAATATTACCACTACTCAGGACAAATACTACCACTACCCAGGACAAATACTACCACTACCCAGGACAAATAGTACAACTACCCAGGACAAATATTACCACTACCCAGGACAAATACTACCACTACCCAGGACAAATATTACCACTACTCAGGACAAATACTACCACTACCCAGGACAAATACTACCACTACCCAGGATAACTATTACCACTAACCAGGACTAATACTACCACTACATGGGAAACACCCTCTTGCCTTCTCTGTCCCAGACCCTTCTTTCTATCTCTATGTTCCCGATCCCTCTGTTTCCTTTGCGTCTATTACAGCTTTCAGTTAGGTGTTTTTATTTGATATTTTGCAATAGCCTCTCTACATTGTACATAAAAAATACAAATAATTAATATTTGAGACTCTCTATAACTTTGAGCAGATCATGTAACCAGACAGCTTTTGACATTCACATTATGCGTGAATAAAAGATCCAGAAGTAGACATTGTTATTTTCAAAAATATTAGGGCAGACGATTTCCCCTTATAATGCCTAACTCTTACCTCGGATGTAGTTGGACTTAGTCTCATCCAGGAGACTGGAGGAAGATGCTCCCATAATGAATAAGTGAATAACTTTATATATCCGTCCAGATCAGAACACGGTAGGTTGCTATAGGATACCAATAGATGAGTAACTTGTATTTCGTCTCGTCACAGACCGCTTCTGTGTTGATCCTCTATTCGCATCTGACAGAATAACGGGCGTGGAAGCACGCTTGAAGAATGAACCAGTGTCATGACTCAACCATGAAGCCGCAGCGCCGCCGACTGCAAGCCTGCTTTTAGAGGCATTAAGACAGGCACTTCGGTTTGTACACGATGAGATCAGAAACTACTTTATAAAAATAATAAAGTAATATATGACGTGTAAGCAAAGAGATGAAGTGAAACAAACTGAAAGAGCTTTATAAAATTAAGTGTAGGCCTAACATATTTGATTAGGGTTTATTGAAATAATATTCAGTTAAAAGAGTACCTGAATTAATATTTAAAATGTGTTCAGGTATGTTTCCGCTTATTATGTAATTAATGTGTTTGTTTGTTTTCTTTCTCCAAATACAAGCAATAATTCTATGTGGTCGTTTTTTTGCGACGTATTATTTTTGTTTGGCTCTCTGCCTACGTTTCCCAAACTCCAGTGCGACGCCTCATCCGCCATATTGAAATTGCCAGAACGCGCTGGCTGGATCGTCCGTATCCACAACACAAAATGTAAGTATATAAACAAACCCTTTACAGTAACATGTTATAATTCTCCAGTTTAATACCTGAAAGCCGTAGGTACCAATTTAAAAAGTGGTTGCCCAGTAAATGTCAATTTTAAGAAAAGGTTGCGTGTATATAAGTACCGTTGTTTGGTCATGAGGCTCCGTCGCAGCCGTAGCTTGTCAGCTAGCTGGGTAGCTAGCATGTATTTTTGGCGTTTTTTTTCTGGTGACAGCGCAGAATTAAATGATTACAACATAGTTTCTATTTTAATTCATTCGTGTTTTGTATAAATATTATTAGAATTGAGCATTTTAGAGCTGTACATTTTGTCGAGTCGATTCTGTATGCGCACATCTGTAACAACCAGAATCGGAACACAAAGACTAATGGGGATACTAGCTAAATTGCTAAACAGCACTGCTGATACTGTTAGCTAACCTAGCTTGCTTGTTTATTATGTGTGCCTTTGCCCGGGCACACACACAACTTGATATATAACCGGTTGTTAAAATCGAATAATTCACATAGTAGCCTTCTAAATGGAGGTCCCTGGTTTTGTAATGACAAATAGCCTGTTAGCTAATTCGATCAAGTGCTTTTTGTAAGAGAAGATCCTAGCTTACTACTGTAAACTGTCAAACCATCATGAGAATGTTTTGAAAACATTGATTTGACAACACTGCCATGTTGAAGGCTTTTTTTCACCTCAATTCCTCGAGGGCCTAGCTATCATCCATTTATCCACCATTCTTGCGTTTGTGTTGCTGCTCGTTATGTCAAGACATCATCAAACAACATGAAATGGTGCTGACCGTGAGTAAACTGTTTCTCTTCTAGATCGTGAGTATGACGCAGACCGTGCAAACCAACGGGGTGCAACCCCTCAGCAAGACGTGGGAACTCAGTCTCTATGAGCTACAGAGGACTCCACAGGTAGGGGAGCACAATTAGTGTTACACCGCTGTCTCTATAAATTTGCAGAGGATTTCATTGGTAGGAGAGCACAAGTAACGTTAGACCTCTGCAATAGCTGCAAGGGACTGAACCGGCAGGATCCACAGGTAACCTAACAACTGTGTATGTGCTAGGGCTTAGTTGGTGTGGTAAGGAGGTCAGCAGGCCTCGCCCAGGCAGTAAATCGGATCTAATTAAGTTGTCATACTTGTCATGGTATACTTATTGTAGCAGGCGCGCAACCTGTTTACTCAACCCTGATTTGGATGTTTTCTTGGAGTAATGTTTGGACGTTGTGTTTTTTGGCTTTAGAAGTTACATGATTGTTACATGCCAACTCCCCGTTCGTTTAAACTGGTAGCCTAACTAGTGTACAGAAATCAGTGCTGCAATGCTGTTGATTGGTGATGACATGGACATGTATTCCAGGTTGGCATTCATACAGGTGTCATACTATATCTTTGCCTCAACAGAGTTTGAAATACATGTACAGGCAATTGTCTTAATGTGTTAAGCTCAGAATGTTGTATAGTTATTCAGATGTTAACCAGAGTTTGTAACCCCAAGTGATCCTTATTTATTTTATTGTTTTACAGTTTCTGATCAGAACTGAAATATTGGAAAATAATTGGTATCATTCCTTTTTGTAATAAATAAAAATGTGAATTGGCATATTTTTTTATACTTCGCTCCTAAAATCCCAGTGTCAGATGGATAAGCTTGCAATGTGACAGGCAAGTTACCAAGTTTAAATGCTTGGCTAACAGACTGAGATACAAATAATATGGAGAGAATGTGAGGGAATTGGAGGAAGGAGGGCTGACTTACTGGGAATCTTTATATGACATGCATTATATTGGGTTAAGACTTAGTATCTACGACCTAACTCAATTAGAGAATTACTAAACACCTACCGGAGGAGCATCTGGAGTTTTGAACAGTCAAACCAAAGACCAGGATCAAGAATGTTGTAGTTAATATCATTTTTTAACTTTAAATGACCTACAATATAAAAATGAAGGGGACAGGTACTGTAGACCTCCCATACACTCAAACAGAATGACTGGCAGGCCTTTGCATAGTTTTTTTTATGGGACTTGGGAACGGAAAAAACGCCACTTACAAGGTCCAAATCTTTACAAAAATAAAATTAACTTGAGTTCCCTTTTATACTTGTTGTTGTTGTTGTTGTTGTTGTTCTGAAGCCTGGCATTGACTGTCCATTCTGCCCACTGCCCCCTGTAGGAAGCCATCACAGACGGGCTGGAAATCGCTGTGTCTCCCCGCTCCCTCCACAGTGAGCTGATGTGCCCCATCTGTCTGGACATGCTCAAGAACACCATGACAACCAAGGAGTGCCTCCACCGCTTCTGCGCTGACTGCATCATCACAGCCCTCAGATCAGGGTGGGGGTCGCCATTTACGCTCGTTTATTGTCTGTGGCAACTGTCATTGCCGTCCCCATGTTAGAGTTATATGCCATGTAATGCCGATAATAATATAAGAAACATTATCATTGCCAATTAATCATTACATACGTCTTAAAGCACTGCAAAACAAAAATAAATGATTGAAATATAAGAACCATCAGATTTGTAATGAAGAGTAGCTGGGTGGTGAAGGTGAGGACAGTTCAGGGCTTTGGGTAAACATTTAATTTCCAACCACACTGTCTGAAATGTAAGGTTAGACTTCAGTACTAGTCGCTGGACTGATCACCAGCTAGCTACCCTTCAGTGACACATCGATGTTCATGAGGTTCCAGTGAGCGCATGTCATTACAGAAGTGACTTGTAGCCTTGTAACTTTGTGTTCCATACGGTTGTGGTCATCGATCATCTCTTTACCTCTGTAGTCAGACTTCTCCCCACCTTCAACCCCCAGACTGTCATCTCTGTAGTCAGACTTCTCCCCACCTTCAAACCCCAGACTGTCATCTCTGTAGTCAGGCTTCTCTCTACCTTCAAACCCCAGACTGTCATCTCTGTAGTCAGGCTTCTCTCTTCCTTCAAACCCCAGATTGTCATCTCTGTAGTCAGGCTTCTCTCTACCTTCAAACCCCAGACTGTCATCTCTGTAGTCAGGCTTCTCTCTACCTTCAACCCCCAGACTGTCATCTCTGTAGTCAGGCTTCTCTCTACCTTCAACCCCCAGACTGTCATCTCTGTAGTCAGGCTTCTCTCTACCTTCAACCCCCAGACTGTCATCTCTGTAGTCAGACTTCTCTCTACCCTCAACCCCCAGACTGTCATCTCTGTGGTCAGGCGCTACACCCCGAAATTACCTACACTTTTGTCAAATCAAAACACTGCCTGCTAACCAACAACCAACCGCCAATTTCAGTTTTAATAACATTATGAATTGAACCAGCCCTGACTTTAATAATAAACTTAATTAAAAGTATTATTTAAACATAATTTTGAAGGATAAAATGCCATAAACCGATATGTTTACAAAGTGGACTGGACCTCCACACCTGCACATGTTCAGGTGAATCTGGCAAAACAAAACATTTTAATGTTGGCTAGGGCTAACCTTCTCTCGCTCTGTTCCTCCTAGCAATAAGGAATGTCCTACATGCAGAAAAAAGCTAGTGTCTAAGCGTTCCCTGCGGCCGGACCCAAACTTTGACGCCCTCATCAGTAAGATCTACCCGAGCCGGGATGAGTATGAGGCCCATCAGGAAAGAGTTTTGGCACGCATCTCCAAACACAACAACCAGCAGGCCCTGTCCCACAGCATCGAGGAGGGCCTCAAGATACAGGCCATGAACAGGTAATGTACCCTGACCTTTTACACTTGCCCTGTCCCACAGCATCGAGGAGGGCCTCAAGATACAGGCCATGAACAGGTAATGTACCCTGACCTTTTACCCTTGCCCTGTCCCGAAGCATTGAGGAGGGCCTCAAGGTACAGATAATGTACCCTGACTTTTGACCCCTAACCTTAGCCCTGTTTCAAAGCCTCAAAGGGGGACCTAATTCAGCTTAAGAAGCCTGGCAACCAAGACTCATTCATTCCCCAAAAAAATGTATGGTTGCTGCCCGTTCCTAAAAAAAATATAAAAAAAATCAAGACTTCTTAATAATTTTTTTATATTTAGCTGGATTTTTACATGTTGGTCAGGATAATAAATGTTAAAGCTAACCAGGTAGAATGTGTAGATTGTGCCATTGTAACTTTGTGTTCCATACGGTTGTGGTCATCGATCATCTCTTTACCTCTGCAGTCAGACTTCTCCCCACCTTCAAACCCCAGACTGTCATCTCTGTAGTCAGACTTCTCTCTTCCTTCAAACCCCAGACTGTCATCTCTGTAGTCAGGCTTCTCTCTTCCTTCAAACCCCAGACTGTCATCTCTGTAGTCAGGCTTCTCTCTTCCTTCAAACCCCAGACTGTCATCTCTGTAGTCAGGCTTCTCTCTTCCTTCAAACCCCAGACTGTCATCTCTGTAGTCAGGCTTCTCTCTTCCTTCAAACCCCAGACTGTCATCTCTGTAGTCAGGCTTCTCTCTTCCTTCAAACCCCAGACTGTCATCTCTGTAGTCAGGCTTCTCTCTTCCTTCAAACCCCAGACTGTCATCTCTGTAGTCAGGCTTCTCTCTTCCTTCAAACCCCAGACTGTCATCTCTGTAGTCAGGCTTCTCTCTTCCTTCAAACCCCAGACTGTCATCTCTGTAGTCAGGCTTCTCTCTTCCTTCAAACCCCAGACTGTCATCTCTGTAGTCAGGCTTCTCTCTTCCTTCAAACCCCAGACTGTCATCTCTGTAGTCAGGCTTCTCTCTTCCTTCAAACCCCAGACTGTCATCTCTGTAGTCAGGCTTCTCTCTTCCTTCAAACCCCAGACTGTCATCTCTGTAGTCAGGCTTCTCTCTTCCTTCAAACCCCAGACTGTCATCTCTGTAGTCAGGCTTCTCTCTTCCTTCAAACCCCAGACTGTCATCTCTGTAGTCAGGCTTCTCTCTTCCTTCAAACCCCAGACTGTCATCTCTGTAGTCAGGCTTCTCTCTTCCTTCAAACCCCAGACTGTCATCTCTGTAGTCAGGCTTCTCTCTTCCTTCAAACCCCAGACTGTCATCTCTGTAGTCAGGCTTCTCTCTTCCTTCAAACCCCAGACTGTCATCTCTGTAGTCAGGCTTCTCTCTTCCTTCAAACCCCAGACTGTCATCTCTGTAGTCAGGCTTCTCTCTTCCTTCAAACCCCAGACTGTCATCTCTGTAGTCAGGCTTCTCTCTTCCTTCAAACCCCAGACTGTCATCTCTGTAGTCAGGCTTCTCTCTTCCTTCAAACCCCAGACTGTCATCTCTGTAGTCAGGCTTCTCTCTTCCTTCAAACCCCAGACTGTCATCTCTGTAGTCAGGCTTCTCCCTTCCTTCAAACCCCAGACTGTCATCTCTGTAGTCAGGCTTCTCCCCACATAGAATGTGTAGATTGTACCATTGGAAGCAATTTTCTTGCATAGCCAAATGAAATGATTGCTTAATGTGACTAAATGATTGGCATCTGGAGCCCTATTTTAATATAAATCCTCACTTGGCCTCAATAATACGATGAGTTTGTGTACTTTACTATCCATTATTGTTGAAAATGCATTATTAGTTGCTAATCTGTAACGTTATCTGGTTAGCTTGCTGGTTTGACTGCATTTCAGACCAAACTACTGACATTGACAAGACTTTGGGTCCTATCCTTACACAATTTATTATTTGAAAACAATTCTGGAGTTAAGAACAGTAAGAGACATGGACACATCTGGGGATGGATAATGCCAAATACTGCTACTCCATCTGCCAAACATGGATAACCCCAAAATTGCTTCTACTCCAGCTAACAGAGACATGGTTAACCCCAGAGAATGCTGCTACTCCAGCTAACGGAGACATGGTTAACCCCAGAGAATGCTGCTACTCCAGCTAACGGAGACATGGTTAACCCCAGAGAATGCTGCTACTCCAGCTAACGGAGACATGGTCTCTCGGCTTTTCTCTGTCCTGGCACCCCAATGGTTACAACTTGCTTCCCCCTGTCCTAGGACAGCAAAGTCTCTCATATCATCCCAAAAACCACAAAAAACATGTTTATAGAGTATCCTTAATAATACCTCGGCCAACATAGAAGTGCCATAATATTTTCACACAAACCATCTTGTCCTTCAACACTTGCTGAATTTTACACTTGCAGATGTCTACTATGAGTAAACATTTTTCTACGAGTGATTTTTGTTGTCCCGTCTGGCTATTTCAAGTTGAAAGTATTAACTATAAGTGGCTGTGGATAATTGATCTTCTGAGTAAATTGTAAATGTTGGCTGTACTGCTTCCAATTCATGCTCAATATCACAACCAATTAGATTACAATGTAAATGTAATATATGTATTTATTACTGGTTGATTATATCTAACCTTCTGTTCTCTCTTCCCACCATTGGGGGTCACTGTAGGCTGCAGCGGGGGAAGAAGCATCAGCTGGAGAACGGGAGTGGGGCAGAGGACAATGGTGACTCCTCCCACTGCAGTAACGCCTCAGTCCACTCCAACCAGGTACACACAACACACTTCGTAGCGCACAAACACGCACACAAATACCCACTCTAAGGTATGTGCACACCTTCATTCCAGTGTGTGGTTGCACAATTCCTGTAACTTCCCCAAAATTCCCAGGTTTATCAGAAATTCCAGTTGAAAAATCTGGATGGAAAAAGTGGAAAATCCGGAATCCTCCAACCAGCGTTTCTTGAAACCCTGGGAATTTTGGTAAAGTTACAAGATATTTTTGCCCCCCCATTTCTATATCTATCAAATATGTAAACAGCAATCAGTAAAGGTGAGCTGTGTCCTGATGCCATAGAAGACTAGGATGTATTGTACAACTGAGGTACACATTGAAATGTAAATGTTGATGCAGTGAGCTCTCAGAACATGGACCGAATGAACACACAGAACAGGATATCCATTGTGTCTGTCGAGTCCGTCACTTTAACATGTTGTCTTCTGGGTTGTACTCAGCGCATCTTTTCTCCCAATAAATCAATCAATCAAATCAATCAATCAAACCAGGAGGCGGGGCCGAGCATCAAGCGCACCAAGACGTCGGACGACTCTGGTCTGGATATGGACAATGCCACGGAGAACGGAGTGGGCGGGGACTTGGCGATGGACGGGGCCAGTGAGATTGAGCTGGTGTTCCGCCCACACCCGACTCTCATGGACAAGGAGGACACGGCACAGACCAGGTCGGGGGCGTGTCTCCGTTGACCACACGTTGGTAATCTCTGCAAGGCGGTGGGCCGGTAACAGCCGTTAACCGTTCCTGTTCTTCCTCCTCAGTGTGGAGTTTGTGCCTCGGTACATCAAGACGTCCGGTAACGCCACAGTGGACCACCTCTCGAAATACCTGGCGGTGCGTCTGGCCCTGGAGGAGCTCCGGAAGAACGGAGAGGCCAGTCCCATCAACGTAGACGCTGCCTCTGAGAAACAGTACACCATCTACATCCCCACAGCCAACGCCCAGTTCACGGTAATAATACCATATTCATATTATTTAACTACAATAGTCATTATACTACAGTACACCATCTACATCCCCACAGCCAACACCCAGTTCACGGTAATAATACCATATTCATATTATTTAACTACAATAGTCATTATACTACAGTACACCATCTACATCCCCACAGCCAACGCCCAGTTCACGGTAATAATACCATATTCATATTATTTAACTACAATAGTCATTATACTACAGTACACCATCTACATCCCCACAGCCAACGCCCAGTTCACGGTAATAATACCATATTCATATTATTTAACTACAATAGTCATTATACTACAGTACACCATCTACATCCCCACAGCCAATGCCCAGTTCACGGTAATAATACCGTATTCATATTATTTAACTACAATAGTCATTATACTACAGTACACCATCTACATCCCCACAGCCAACGCCCAGTTCACGGTAATAATACCATAGTCATAAAACTACAATACTCATTATACTACAGTTCACCATCTAAATCCATCTACAATACTAATTATAATGCTCCTGTACTGGTACTACTACAGTAATAATAATAACTGTTACAATCACAAATTGAAATTGATTTGTACTTTATATTAAATGCATTATTCAATATTTTATATCCTATTTAGGTATCAGATTCAGACCTTCTAATTTTGGACCCTTATGGTTTTAAGAATCTTACATTATTTCCAATATCTTAGTTGAATAACCCAAGTCTCTCAGAATAAACGATGCCCTGGAGTGAAATTGTTTAGATAGTTACAGAACATTTCAGGGATGTAGAGTTAGCGGATGTCCCGATTTAAGTATGACCCTTTAGCAAACAGTTTTAATAATGATCGAACTGTCTTATTTGGTTCACTAACTCTATAACGGGTGACCATGGCACTTATATCGTCATATGTAGAGTCAGTTAGAATATCCATTATATTTTGTGTAGATTACTTTACTGGAGTCCCAACTGTTCAAAATGTAGAGCATATACACAGAAAGAAAACAATTTGATGAGGCGCCAGAAATGCTTTTACAGCGCCATTGGTCCCAACCGCTAATAAGATGACTCGTTTTTCACGGTGGCACATTAAACTGGCTGATGAAAACAACACATTCTTTCACATTATTTCCACGAGTGGCCAATTCATTAGAGTCAAGTCAGGCACAATGATTGTCTTATTGTTATTTTATAACTCTAGTTGCCATGGTGATCTTGTTTCAGACTTGTGAACTCCGTGTTAATGTTCCAGATATCGTCCCTAAACACTTTGAATGCGTCTTCCTTGTTCACTTACATTCCTTCATGTATGACAGACATCTCATCTGTACCACTGTCATTTGTTTAGATAGCGATTCTTAATTTCTAAAACGTCATCCCTCAGTTACTTCAACCTAAAACATGCTCCCTCAGTTACTTCAACCTAAAACATGCTCCCTTAGTTACTTCAACCTAAAACATGCTCCCTCAGTTACTTCAACCTAAAACATGCTCCCTCAGTTGCTTCAACCTAAAACATGCTCCCTCAGTTACTCCCTCAGTCATGTCCCAATAACTTAAAGCTAAAACCACATAAACCCTCTATTTTCAAGCTGGAACATAATTTGCCCTGACAGTCTACAGGGTGTCCAGTCCCCTAGACGACAGGACAGTCAACAGGGTGTCCGGTCCCCTAGACGACAGGACAGTCTACAGGGTGTCCGGTCCCCTAGACGACAGGACAGTCTACAGGGTGTCCGGTCCCCTAGACGACAGGACAGTCTACAGGGTGTCCGGTCCCCTAGACGACAGGACAGTCTACAGGGTGTCCGGTCCCCTAGACGACAGGACAGTCTACAGGGTGTCCGGTCCCCTAGACGACATGACTAGGGGACCGGACACCCCGTAGACACCCTCTAGACTGTGGTGTAGACTGTCACTGAATGGCCAATGCTTTGTCTGTCTCCAGGTGCTGAACGGGTCTTTCTCCTTGGAGTTGGTCAGTGAGAAATACTGGAAGGTCAACAAGCCAATGGAGCTTTACTTCGCCCCGACCAAGGAGCACAAGTAGACCCACCTGGAGTACCCCTGGGCTGTGGCCCAAATGGGACTCTATCCCCTCTGTAGTGCACTACTTTCAACCAGGAGGGCACTGTATAGGGAATGGATTTCCCTTTCTGGACCCACACCTACCAGGAAGACAAGCTATCTAACGGAACCTCTATGGACTGATACTCTCTCTCTACATATCTCCCCCCCCCCCCTCTCTCCCCCCCCTATCCCCCTCCCCCCCTCTCTCTCTCTATCTCTCTCACCATGTCTGGTATATATTAGATGGTACCACATCAGTGTAAGACCCAACGTCTGAACTACCTGACATGGTTCCTGTTCAGGCACAACACCTTAATCTTCATGGGGGCATCACAGCAATACCATTCTGGATGAAACAGCTCACTATCCTCTGCTGATGGAAAAGGCCAGAAATTTTACAGGACTTTCTACTGTCAGACCAGCGAGCGGGTCAACTTCCTGTCAGGCCAGCGGTTGGTCTATTTCATACCTGACTAAACTGTTGTGTGCGTTCCAACTGGCCCCCTTTTCCCTAAATTGTGCCCCTTGGATCCATGTGGACCTGGCAACACACTGCTTAGGAATTAGGGAGACGTTTGGGACACATTCTCAAAGAATTGTGACTGGCTGCCTGAAGGGCTGTGACTCGGGAGTGCGCCTTTTGGCTAGTTCCTGCTGAAGGGCTGTGACTCGGGAGTGCGCCTGTTGGCTAGTTCCTGTGTTTAAAGGGTTAGTTCAGGATTTTGAGAATGAGGCTTTATATCTACTTCCCCAGAGTGAGTCAAACACGTGGACACCATTTTTATGTGGATGAAATGCCTCATTACCAACATGGTCGAGCCATCCCTTTGGGTCCTCATACTGAGACGGGGCCTAGTAGTCCCAGGGACTCTGGATAACTGTGGCTGCCTCAGGACTCGTTTTTTAAATGGTCTTTTTGTACCTGGGGGTTGGGAGCGGCACGGTTCAGGGACGTCGGGTGGGAGGCTTTTGGAGATATTGCCGGTGTGTGTATGGAGGTCCTCTTCTTTGTTTTTTAAATCTTTTCTCGACCGACACCGTGGTTTAAAATGTCGTCAGGCTAGTTTTATATGAACCCATGTAACTGTTGTATGTGTTGACATGGTCTGTCTCTCCAATGCCACCCTGTTCCCTGTGAAGTAGTGCATTTAAAAAGAGAATAGAGGGTCATTTGGGATGGAACCATGATGTCTCAGTCAGATCTGGCAGACCAGACCGTAGCCATGGCAACACGTCATTTATATATCGATCATGACATTGTAGAGTCTACAGTCCTTTTTCTGTTGTCTCCATCAACGGTTGTATTTCAGTAATGGACCCCTAATCATTTAGATTTAGCCAATAGGAGCAACCTAAAACCAGTGCACCAAATATGGAATAGGGTGTCATTTCCGGATGAACAAGTATGTTATATGACACAATGACATTCTACTGGTTACCTAGAAACGGATCTCAGCTCCTCTCATGGTCAGTATCCCTCTGAGGGGCCTTCCAACTGTTGCCGTAGAAACGGTTATCATTCATGGTTTGGGACAACTTCTGTTCAGTTCAGGCAGATCCAGTGAAATCTAAGGGAAATTATTTATAAACAGGAAGGAAACTGGCTCATCTCTATGAGAAGGACGGATCTGTCCTGTGAGATCTTCAAGGATCCAGCGGTTTTTGAAAAACACGGGTCTAATTGACCAACATTAGAATTGAATTGCTGTGTTTTATAAGCTCAGTGGAGCCTCTGTCTAGGTCAATGCTACAGAGGTATTTCCTATGATTGTATATTAACTCCACCTTCCACCATGTTCTGGCAAAGGACACATTCAGAACTCAATTACACAAAACTGCATATGCTGTGGAAATAGCAATCTGTGTACATAAACCAAACAACCCCCTTCATTTGAGATGTGTTCCCCAATCGTGTTTTCTCCCTGCAAAAAATATTTCATAGCAATGATACTAGAGAAGAAAAATGTATATAATGATTACTTTTTAGAAGCATGTTGAGTTTTTTGTTTGACAACCTCCTTTGCATAAATATCAGTTATTGTTGTTTGGGAAACTGTACCACACTATCTGTTTGGAAATTAAATGACAAAATGTGTGTAAAACATCAAACTGGTGCTGGTATCTCTGGAGTGGTTGGGCGGTGGGTCCTTTAAACCTATTTTTAACATTGATCATTTATCAATTCTTACCCCGGCCTCTTCAGGGTAGGTTAAGACAGGACCGATGGTAAGGGGTGAGTTTTCCCCATGATACTGAGGGACAGCCTGTACCCATGTTTTCTAAGGTTCCTCCACTCTCTGAAGCACAATAGAGGAACCAGACTTGTGGTTGTTTCTCAATTCATTATTCCTGTATTCTTTGGTTCTGCTGCTTAGAGCTGTAATGACATTTCATCCACCAGGTGGTGCTTGTACATCAGCCCGATCCAGGTGACCTCCAGAGCTGTATACATCAGCTGTATTTTCATAATCATTTCTGAATGGTTGAACATTCATAATAAACTTTCTCCCATTGTGTCCTAGTTACTGTACTATGTATGTGATTTAGGGCTCAGTTCAGTCCCTATCAAAATAATATAATGTAGTGAATTCTGATTAAAATGTTAGGTTGTTTGGAATTGGTTCTTTAAATTTCAATCAAGTTGTAAAGCAACACTTCTTTGATACTGTTTGTAATATCGCCCATGGAGTGTGACAACATGGGGAACCTAATCCCTTCTCGTCAGAGGATAACCAGGAAATCCATCAGACAGAATCAGGTGAGATTACACCCACGACCAGTGAGTTTATAAAGGTTGTCTCATCTTTGTTGCCTATGTAAACTGAGATTAACTGGACTAGTGTTTGTCTAATCCCACCTCAGATCCAGGTAGGTCAGGATTGGATCGACTACTCTTTCCACAGTTGAAAGTCGTGGTTCCATCTAGTACCTGGTTGCTTAGTTGTTTTTTACTAGACCTAAAACATTAAAAAGTCAGATAATCCACTTAATGTAAAAGAAGCGAGTTTGAGCTTTAAATGTTATGTTTTCTATAAGTATTCTATAATTCCTGTGTAAACATTTTCAATACTGCTTGCATATATTTTAAGTTTTTTTAATAATTTCTATTTGTGGTGAGGGTTATATGATAACTTATTTACACCTACAGTGTATTACTGTGTAAAATGGTCAAGCAACCAGTTTTTCAGGGAAAAACGTATAAATTTTTTGCTAAACAAGACAACCCCTAAAATGCCTGTTACATAATCACTCACCTGCTGATTGGCTAAGATGTCTTTGGATTGTTAAAGCCATTTTATACTTCAACAAATATGGTCTGTAGACTGCGAGAATGACTGCAAAGATTGGTTTAGGCCTGGTCAGGTGACGTCAGCATTTAATTCATATTTAAACTCATTGTGACAGTCATTCAGAATGGGCACATCTGGGTGATCTCGTTGCAGGAGCACAGGAATAATGTGATCACGTCCAAGAAACAGAAACCCTGCTTACTGCTTGTGTTTATTTATTAAAGTGTATGTGGTGGCCTCTTGCCAAAAAGCTTGGACAAAAGCCAGGAGGCTGGTACAAATGCTTTACTTTGCGCAGAAGAGCAGTGTGCAGCCTGTTTCAGAGACATGAAATATTCAGTGTCTGTTGAGGGATGGTTCTGAGTTCTGTTCTGCATGCAGAGATTAGTGGGCTGTTTACTGAACAGATAAGACTGAGACCAATCTAATTCTGTGTGTGTTATTGGCATGGGTGTAAGAAGATTTTCCATCCCACCCATGTTGGATATGCTGTTGAAAATGGGAGTGTGTGTGAGACAAAACACAGCTGTTCCGCTTCTCATATTATCCTCTGCCATACACGACCTATCTCTGATGTTTGATTAACATCATGTATCTCTAACCCAGTCTCCAACCCTCCCAGGGGCCCGCCTGCTCCCTACCACCGCCCCTGAGGACTGGAAGGCCACTAATAGGTTGCAGGCAGCAGACCCACTGATGAAAGCAGGGGCATATTTGATGTGGGCTGTGTCGCTCTAAATCAGAGTAAATCATTAATCAATCCATTCAGCGTGTTTCTCTTTGGAACATTTTAGAAGGTATTTTATATTATTAATTAAAGGGAAAGAAAATGTGTGCTGTGAATACTGTTTGTTTTAATTTGCCAATGTGTATGACTAGTGATGGCCATTCGATTCTTCTGGCAGCAGGATATTATGCTCGCAGCGCTAACTCAGATTTTCTTTTTCAAAATACAAACCATCATTGAAATATATAAGGCAAAATAGTTCATCTGTTGTGGTCATTTTTATGGACAGAATTTCTAGGCGCAGCCAGGGGTCAGAGGGTGTCCTCAATCGGAAAAGGGTGGGTTGCCCACTTCAGGTTGGTGGAGAGTGCCTGCCTCAAGTGGAGGCGTTTAAGTATCTAGGGGTCCTGTTCACGAGTGAGGGAAGGATGGAACGGGAGATTGACAGACGGATCGGTGCAGCTTCTGCAGTAATGCGGTCAATGTATCGGTCTGTTGTGGTGAAGAAAGAGCTGAGCCGCAAGGCAAAGCTCTCGATTTACCGGTCAATCTACGTTCCTACTCTCACCTATGGTCATGAGCTTTGGGTCATGCCTGAAAGGACAAGATCCCGGATACAGGCGGCCGAAATGAGCTTTCTCCGCAGGATGGCTGGGCAATCCCTTAGAAATGGGGTGAGAAGCTTGGTCACCCGGGAGGAGCTCAGAGTAGAGCCGCTGCTCCTCCACATCGAGAGGGGTCAGCTGAGGTGGCTTGGGCATCTGTTTCCTTCCCTCCGGAACGCCTTCCTGGGAAGGTGTTCCGGTCCCGTCCCACCGGGAGGAGACCCCGGGGAAGACCTAGGACACGCTGGAGGGACTATGTCTCCCGGCTGGCCTGGGAACGCCTCGGTGTCCCCCCGGAAGAGCTAGAGGAAGTGTCTGGGGAGAGGGAAGTCTGGGCATCTCTACTTAGACTGCTGCCCCTGCGACCCGGCCCCGGATGAGCGGATGATGATGATGATACCCACTGCTCCAAATTTATATTTCAATGTCATAAACAAAATAAAGTAATTTAAAAATTGCCTGGTCCATTTACCATTTACTCAGGTCTGACAAAATAAATATTGGCTTATTTATTCCTCAAATCTTTACCAATTCACAGACCTTACCTTTTACAATAGCTATTTATACTGTTTGCTTGACTATTGAACTTAAATAACAACTGGCATAGGATTAACAAAAAAAAAGTACCGTAGTGTTTGGTCCCATTAGTTAACTACATCACTGTACGGCAAAAAAAATTGTCACCTATGAAAAACATTACCACTATTTGAGTATAGTTTAATGAACAACAACCTACTGCAAAGTTAAATTACTATTTGATCTACATGTAGATCACTACTCCCAAACACTGTATATATCACAACATCATATTACAGGTGGTAATTGCGTTTCCGTTCCACTTTGAGATTACTATTTTATTGATTGTAAATTTTCACCAATAAAAAGTCAATATTACTAATAATGTAATTCTATTGGGATTCCAATGGTTGTCCCGCCATTTGATTGACAGCCGCAGATGAGATTGTTCTGTTACATTTTGCTGGTGCATTTTCAGAAGCTGCACACTTTCGAGAGCAATGCCTTTTTGGGTGTAGGTTGATACATGTACATGAAAGTTCATAAATATCTTTTCTGAACACCGTTGTTAATACTCATCAGAGTTTTTGGACAATTGCTTTCATAATTGTTTACGTTTTCGTCGAATATCCGTGGTAAGTTTTCTTGTTAACTAGCATTTTAGCTGTTTTACCCTAGCTAGCTATGCTAGCACTGGCGGGCACTGTTTATTGGAACGTGGTTTATTTCACTGATTGTATAAAACGGTAATTTTATGTTACTAAGTTATATATTTGATATCCTACAATATGTATCGCTAGAGTATTCATGACATATTGAATATTGCATAATTCTGATGCGATACAGTAATGTATGACATTGCAAACAAATAAACGTTAGCTGCTGCATTACACGGTATTCCGTGCTTATTTACCCCGATCGCGGGGTTCAACCGAGGCTGCAGTGAACAGAAAAGTCACTCTAACTAATATGTTAGCATCATATCCTGGGGTTCATTCGGCTTCTTGTGAAGATTTGATTGACATGGTAATAGACCATTAGTTTTTGGGAACATTTGTAAAAAACACACCCTCTGACGCTGTACGGCGTACGGTGATTGTGTCAAGGTGTGCGGTACAGCTCTTATCATGTAACTCCGTGTTCTGTACAGTGTCTTTCTGCCCCTGATGTAGGAACTTTCTTGCAAAGTGAAGCAGATCTTACCACATAGCTTATAAGAAACCTTGATTATTCTCATTATACAAATATTTCATGAACTGCAACACTAATGGCCTTGCCTAATTAATATTGAATTCTGTAATACAATTAAGTGCTTCATCTTAGATCTTAAGATGGTGGTATGACATAACTTGATGAAAACTATACTATTAAAAACTCTGGAGCTACCAAGTACAAATGTAGTTAGTAGACTACATTGTCATTTAACAGCACCAAACCCAAAAGCAATAGAAATGTGGAATTTTGGACCTTTTGCTTCCCTGAAAACAGGTACTGACAGGAGGTGCGATGAGAACGCTGATCCAAAGCCTCCCAAAAAGTGACTGATTGTAATGTAACTCACAGCTCACCCACTCATGAATCTCCTCCCTGTTGTTGGGAGGTTTGATGTTGTGGCAGATCACACAGTGACTGGTGTTAAGCTCTGCCACATTTGGTTGCCTTTTCCTGGTCAACGCCCTCTTCATCTCCTTCCTCTTCGACGTCTCCTTACTTTTCCTCTTCAGCTCTTCTTGCCTCCGATGCTTGGCAGCTTCCTTATTTCTCCTTTCCTCATCCTGCTGGATGACCATTTCATTAAAGTCATCCGATGGGGTGACTCTAGCAAGGAGAGGAAGTCGCCGTCTCACTGTCGGCTGATGTTGACCATACCTGTTTGCCAGGATGGGAGGCATCAGGACGCTGGCCTGCTTTGCTGAGACAACAGCTGCTGTCACCAGTGGGTTGGTGGATGGGGCTCTTTGCAGGTGGGACAGCAAACAGGCTTTGTGATGGTGGTCGGGGCTGTGGGGGGTGTGGTCGGGGCTGTGGGGGGTGTGGTCGGGGCTGTGGGGGGTGTGGTCGGGGCTGTGGGGGGTGTGGTCGGGGCTGTGGGGGGTGTGGTCGGGGGTGTGGGGGGTGTGGTCGGGGCTGTGGGGGGTGTGGTCGAGGAAACATTTGACATGCTTTTAATGCACTATTTTCTATTAAATATGGGGTTTAAATCATTTACACATCATTGCATTATGTTTGTGTTTCCATTTTACACAGCGTCCCAACGTTTTTGGAAAAATAATGGAATACTCACACCATGAAACAGCTTTTGAGTCAATTGTCCAATTCTTTTTTTGAATATATTTTAACAGCCAACATAAAACTTGTCTCTGTCCAATTATTTCTGGACCTAAATGTGCATGCCCTGTCTAGTGTACTCCAGTTGTTTTTTGGGGGTAGTTTGAAATACTGCTTCACTAGGAATGGTGAGCAATACCATGTGAATGTGAATTTCACACATCTTAAGTCTGTAATTGTTATTCTTGTGGGTGCTGTAGGTATTTTTGTAGATTACTTAAATACCTGGATTCATTTTGTTTAAATGCTTATTTGAGTTAACACTGCAACTGCTAGTGAAGACATCTGCCTCACATGAAACTGTGCCACATACACAACAGCATGGTTATTAAAAGTTTTGGCTTCAATGTCGTGTCCTACAAACAAAAGTAATGCAGTAAACCCCCAGCTATCCACGGTTCCGCATTCGCAAACTAAAGTATCCGTGGACATTTTTCAAGAAGTCCAAAATTCAAGAAGCTAATTACAGCCATCCAAGCGTCGATCCGGTTAATTGCATGAAGTGCAAATATAAAGAAAATCTAAAGTAAACTGTCCATTACATAACGGTTGTGCAAATAAACGGTCACGCACACGATATGTTGTTTTCCTAGATGCGATTGTGTTGAATTAATACTAATCCGCGATTTGTGTCACTTATCCGCGATTTTCCACATCCGCGGGGGTTTGCAGAACCGATCCCTCGTGGATACAGGGGATGTCCTTTATGGGTGAAAATATTCCTCAAGTGTTGAGAAATTTTGCCTAATCAGCTATGGCAATGGCCAGTGGTGTTTTTATATGTAAAAAATTGGTGGGGCACAAACCATTTCAAAATATAGGATACATACCAGTAAAGCTACAAAACTCCCTCATGTTACTGATGTATTTATTTAACACATCAACAAACAGCGTGGCTCCACAAAACACCTTAACGACAGAGCGGCTTGCTACATATAAAAGAGAGAGAGAGAGACCTTGTGTAATTGCTCTCCTCTCTCACACACACATGTAAAATTACCACTGTCACATTTATAAACCTAAATTAGGAATGCAACCAAGCTCAGAACCAATGTGCCTACAGGGCCATACCCGAACAGCAATGAGCACCACTGAAGGCCACAACGAAGCGGGAAGACAACTTTTTAGGGAACAGATCCCTTCTATGACAACAATCTTAATAGATAAGCCTGGACACACTGACACTCGTCACCATCTATATCAATCGATCCAGCACAAAAATATGACCAATGCACGGACCAGCACCACAAAGGCAGGATGATCAAATATGCTTTCCCTCACCAAGGATGAGGGCTCGCTTGAAGAGAAAAGTGACACGGTGGTTCTTTCTCTGGACAAACTTTTCGATGACTATGGGAATTAAGTCATGTAGCTGCTGAATAAGCTGGCTTTCGATGGACAACATAGCCAATGCGTTGAGTCGGTGCTGTCCCATGGTATTACGAGTGAAGGTTTTTACCCTCTTCAAGGTGGAAAAGTTCCTCTCTGACTTGGATGTCATCATAGGTGTTGTTATGATAATTTTCAGCTGAGTGAAGGTCTCAGCAAAAGTTCTCATGGATGGATCTTAACAGGGACAGGGCCGTCTTACCAGTGTGATGCCCAGTGTGGCGGTACAGAGTGGTCAGCTCAGACTTCAACTTTTCCTTGTTTCCTAGTGGCCATAGTTTCACCGCACAGTCATGCTCAGATGTAGGGAATGACAGAACAAATTGTGGGAAGAGCGAGCTGTCAACCAGCTTGGCAGCGATCAGGTGGTCACTTTGTGAAAACCTCTGCTCCACCT
Organism: Esox lucius; assembly: GCF_011004845.1. Classification (NCBI taxonomy): domain Eukaryota; kingdom Metazoa; phylum Chordata; class Actinopteri; order Esociformes; family Esocidae; genus Esox; species Esox lucius. The sequence goes on from NC_047571.1 coordinate 35,156,987, forward strand.
GGGAGATGACTGTGTCGCATGCCTCCATCAACGGCGCTGTGTTGGTTACTTGTCGGCCTGGCTCGTTTGTTCCATCGTGAATGGTGGCAGCCCAGTCATCAGTTTGCTTCCGCATATAATGGACATTCTTCTTGAAACGGGTGGGCGCATTGCTAATCCCAGATGCATCAATGCTCCGTTTTTGCAGTGTATAAAACATCAACTTCTGGCATAAGGAAGAAAAAAAAATTCCAGCAGGTGCAGAAAGGCTCGGCCCCAGAGTTTTTTTGACAGGCTGTATGCCTCACCTATGGGGGCCTCATCCCATCCTGGTTGTGTGCGGATTTCTTCCATACACAGGAGCAGCGCAGCGCGGTTTTCCCAAACTGTTTTCCCAATGATGGAACTTTTAAAGTTCCATCGTACAGCGGGTGGCCTTGGAATGCGTCTCTGTGTTGCCTTTACCAAGTGCCGCAACGCATTTTGGACCGCCAGAGAAAAAGGTGGCAAAAGCAATCCTTGGTAAACAAAGTTGCTGCAAGGTCAGGTTCAGTGGGTGAGCATAGCAGTGAACAAACTGGGCATGTGGGTATGTCTCTTTCATTAGCGTCTGTACCCCTCTGATGTTTCCACTCATTACAGCACCATCATAAGTCTGAGCAATCAGCTTTTCTCCCAGCTTCAGTGGTTCCAGCACACCCTTGATGCTATTAGAGAGGCCGAGTCCAGTTTTATCTTTGACTTCCACAAACTCCAAAAACCTCTCTGTCTCTGTATTGTCAGGCAACATGTATCGCAACACAACCACCATTTGTTATTTACAGGAAACATCAGTAATCTCATCTGCCTGTATGGCAACAAATGATGTCTCGTCCACTTGCTTGGCTATCTCCTCCCTGTACACTTCATACGTACTGAAGTCTTGAATCGCCCTCACACACAGTCTCAAAAATGCATTTGAATATTCCAGGATTCAGGGAGTCCACCGACTCGTCGTGCCCCCGCAGTGTGGTTTCACATTTTCCACACAGTTTAATACATGTTATGATCCGACTGAGATCGTACCTGTTTTCCTCCACCTGTTTGTTATGCTGCTCAATGGAGTGCCTGTATGCACTGTCAACTTGGGCTGCAACATTTACCCTTCCAAGTAGCCCAATTTCACAGCATTGTCCAGATGACTCCTGCTGCTCTCATGTTTCAAATCTTTGTAACACGTCCTCGACCAAGTACCATCTCTACCAAATTGCAGACATGGAAAACAGAAGAGTGCCTACTTTTGTATGCTAACCGTTAGCTACTTTTTCTTCAAAAACCACTCCACGTTAAACCTGCAGTTACTTTTATCAAACTGCTGCTTTACTTCCAAGTTTTTCCTCCAAATTAAGGATTTCAAACCAGTGCTCGAGTATGAAATCCATTTTATTCATTTTCTCAAGTTATCTGGGGGTTGTGAAGCTAACAAGCTAGCTAAGACAAATCTACCTTCCTCGCTCTTCTTGCCAACTAATGTTGGTGCCAGAAAGACAATCAGGTCTGAAATACGAAATGATGCTGTAGTGGGGCTACCGGCTGTCAGCCCCACTTGGCATCAAATTTGTGTGATCTACATTGATCACACATTTTGAGCATGCATATTAATATTATCACACATACAATGTACATTGCGTTGTGAGAGAGGGGCTAGCCCCACATTCACGCTTAGCCTATGGCCTACTACTGCGAACTCGAATTGGCAGAACGCAGTCTGAAGCAGCAAAGCAGGGACCAATGAACACGAAATAAAATCCTAACACAGATTATATGCAATTTAGGAAGATGCTATATTTATAGATAATACATTATAGGAAGTAATCTTCCAGAAATAAAAATAAAAATTTTGTTGCAGTTCTTCTGTTGACAAAAGGCTTTCCCCCAACTGCCCCTAATGATCAGTCGCCCCTGGCAACGGCACAAACAAAGCAAACGCCATTGCAATAAATGAGCAGTTAAACGAATAGCTAGAAACAGGCTCCACCTTCAAATTGGTAATGAGTGTAAAATAGAAAACATTGAACCATTTAATAGCACATTATGTAGGCTATGATCTTTATTTTTAAGTGAGATAATTGCAATGTTTGTCAAAGAGATCGTGATTCAATATTTTATCCAAATCGTGCAGCCGATTTAGATTTTCTAAATAACACGTAGCCTAGACCACACTTATATTAACCATACACTAATTGATTCAACTTCTGATTTTATTTTAATGTTATGTTGATGGTGTAGAAGGTAAAATAAGTAACATTATCAAGGAATTTTCAAAGACCAGAGGATGTAAGCATGATTAGACGTAAGGCACGGAAACTTGATAATCATGATAAATTGCAAAGAATGAATAACACACAGCCATATTTGTGCCCGTTAATGTGTAAACAATGCGTGTAAACAATTTCAAAGAATGATTTACAGTAGCCTACATAACGAAATGTAGTGTTTCAAATATTCAGACAGATATTAGGCCTGTTTGCTATTTTGTTACTCTTCTAATAAATAATTGTAACCAGTAGCCTAATAAATTTGTTGAATTGTTGAGTATATCCTTTGTATGATGTTTCAATAACAATTAATTTGTTGACCAGTCAAGAATATCATTTGTAATTTGTTTTGCGAATAATTATTTAGCGCAATACATTTGATGAATTACATAAGAAGCTGAATCTTTGGTAAAATAAGCAGTGAAAATTCATAGACAAATAATAGGGTGTTTGATGATTTGTTTCTCTCCTAATGAAAAACAGTAAAGCTGTAATACGTTATTTGAATCGTTGAGGATATCGTTTGTATTAGGTTTCAATAACAATTCATTTGTTGAATAGTCAAGAATATTGTTTCTATTTTGTTTCGCAAATAATTATATAACGTAATACATTCATAGAATTAGGCTGCAGAATATGCTGCATCTTCGGGAAAATAATCAAGGTAAATTCATAGACAGATGATAGAATGTTTGATATTTTGTTTCTCAAATTCAACCAAGGCTCTGATCTTATATCTGGGAGTATCGCCCGTTCATCTATTGCCCGTTCATCTATCTATCTAACTCCAAGTGGCATGTGCTTTTGAAAACGGGGTAGAGAAAACAGGTTAAACAGTCTATAAATAGTTTTCAATTGTAAGAATTCTGACAACAGAATAATGTAATATACACCTATTTAGGAAAAGTCATGGATTGAGGAGGGTGTAGCTTTTAAAATGGCAGTTTTATTTTAATTATAAAGGCCGTAGCATCCACTGTGGGACATCACATGGCACAGCCGCATGCGTAGATATGCAGGTGACATTTCAGTTAGCCAGCTAGAACTTTACTTGACTTTCGCTAACTTTTTTCCCAAGGAGTGTGTAAATAAAAAAAAATGAGGAGCACATGAAGAAATTTAGGAGTACATTTTTCAGGAAACACAGAGTTTATTAACAAATAATTTATGACACACACACACATGTAGGTATGTACATATACACGTGTGTGTGTGTAATGTATATGTGTGTGTGTTCATCTGTGCAACAGCACATTCCAAAATACCACAGTCACACATTCACCCCTGCCTCCGAGATGTGAAGGATATCAGTCCATATTTAGTGCTGTCAAACGATTAAAATAATTAAATCAAGATTAATCACAAACTTCTGTAGTTAACCGCGATTAATCACAATTTTAGAATGTGTTCAAATTTGGTTCTAAATAAAAAAAAAATCTGTTTAAAAAGTTGTGCATTATATTAGACATTGTTATGTTAGCTATGGACATAACTGACTGGCAGAAAATATTGGTATCCCATGTAAATCTAAATAGAAAGGTGCTGGTCTATGATCCAATAGTTCTACCATCTACCAATGTGATCAAGGCACCAAGTACAATTACAATTATGTTAGGACTGTTTAAAACACCCATCAGCCCCTCTGTCAGGACAACTGCAGGCATGTTATCCAACACTGAATCAAACCTATGCTTTTCGAGGTATCCTTTGATTATTAGGCTAACGTGGTTAGAATGAGGTTCAGGTCAGGGCCTGCAAAAAAGTTGCTATTTTGATAGCTGTTTGGCCACAGCCAAATACGTGTCTGAATGATTCTAAATGCCATAGGTAGATAACTTAGACAAAAGAATAAGCTAGGCAAGTAGCCAGAGATGTTTATCCGAAACATTAATCAGGATCAGATCTGACATTTTTTATGCTCAGCATTTTAGTTGTTAATTAATGCAATTTGAATGTGTTTTAGTGGAAATGCGACTTAAGACAAATTTGTCACGGTAGCTTCGCTAATGTTCTCAGCGTACCTAACATCAGCTGCCATTAGCTGCCTCAGGTAAACCTTGTGAAAAGGCTTCATTAGTTTAACCTTGCAAATCCCCCTCTTTTGTTGTCTTTTTTTGCTTGAAATAAATTGTAATGGGCATAATTCTTTGCGATATCTGCACTTTAACTTAAGCCTGTACCAATATTTTTTCCCAGTGTTTTTCACCTTTGTCTCGCTCTGACTGGTCTTGCTTCGTCACAGAAAAGTATATTGTGGTTGGTGCATGCCGCTTGTGAAATGTGGGACTTGTAGTTTTTAAACAATTAGCAACAAGGGAAAAATTGTTTACAGTCGGTGGTAATTTTTACTCGCACACTGTGCTCGTAAATAATTTTCCCAGTTCGCACATATCTATTTTTAGTGGCAAATGCGAGTGAAATACTCGCACTCCAGCCCTGTATTGTCATAATAACTTTGTCCACAGGCTAGTGCAAAACATGAGCCTTTAGTATAACAGCTTTATCATTGTTTAGCCAATAGCAACAGATCCAAGTGGAGACTGAACTCTGGCGTTGTATACTAGCAAAAACGTTCCAGAGTGACTTACCTCTAAAATAATGTGTACACAGTCTCACTAGTTATAAAACATAGTTAGACATTTTTCATTTATTTTTTAGTCTGGAGGGATGGAGGGTGGGTTTGGTTGCACCGCAATCTCAAACACAGCATATAGAATGTCTTTGAGTAGAGCTGATGTGATTCCTGTTCTACTTGTTAGAGAGAATTGTTTGTATTACATAGCATATTTCTTACTAAACATTCATAACAAGAATTTGCAGCTCAGATTCTACCAGTGTCTCTCCTAAATAGGCAAGTGCTCATAACAGAAGCCAAGGGAAGGATGAGATTAAGTACATTTAGAAAACCTGCAAAACAGTTTTTAAACCCCACAAAGAAGATCACGCTGCCCACACCCTCGCAAACAAGCAGTCCCCATTTTTGTACGTTTGCTAAAGCAGTGTGTCTTGGAGGGGAGTGACATAGTTAAAGTGTGTGTGCGTGTGTGTGTGAATGGTGTCCTTGTGCTCCAAGTAGAACACAGTGTTCAAGATGTAATGAAAAGCATGTGAAAAAACACAGGCCAAAACGTTCTTTGCCATAGCCAATATCCAGTCGGCTGCATGCTGGACAGGGTATTTCCATGCCGTCTCCTCACATCTCGAACACGACTGAGCGGGCAGATGTAGAGGAATGACATTTAATTATTAACATGACCTGACTGTAATAATTCTTCATATAATATTAGTTATTATAATTACAGCTATGCATCATGTTAGTAGTAATTGTATTCATAGGTAGGTGTTTTAACAGTTTAAAATCCAGGGTGAAACTCGGTCTCTGGGTCTTTAAGGAGATGCTGTACTTTTCCACTGGAGAGGGTGGAGCAGAGTGAAGACTCACATGATTCCATTGTGCCTCATGTAGTTCACCCTTTACTTCTCTTCAAACATAATGCTTTTTACTGGGTCCTGTGCACTGCACATGGCTTCTCAAAGAACAACCTGTTCTATATTTCAGGCACAACTTTGACCATTCGTGAGTCTGGATCTCTGGAGACATGGATGATAGCTGTGTTCACTGTAACACCTGATCAGACCTGACACATCATCCTGTCCCTAGATCCACACAGCCACGTTGCACATACAGCTTTTGGGTTCTGTATCCTAGGTTACCAGCTCACGTCACCAGTGAAGTTGTTTTGATGTCAGTGAGTGTCTACACACACACACACACACACACACACATTCTGCAGTGGCTCTGATCCAGTGTCTGAACAGTGTCGACCAGCCTACCTCCAAGTTTTTGTGTGTATTTGTTTAAGCTCTGTCTTTGTTAGTATGTAAATATTTTTTCCACTCTGCATTACTGTTGTTGACCCAACAGAATGCCTTCACACACCAGGCTAACATAGAGCAGAGTCCTAACAGAATGCCTTCACACACCAGGCTAACATAGAGCGGAGTCCTAACAGAATGCCTTCACACACCAGGCTAACATAGAGCGGAGTCCTAACAGAATGCCTTCACACACCAGGCTAACATAGAGCGGAGTCCTAACAGAATGCCTTCACACACCAGGCTAACATAGAGCGGAGTCCTAACAGAATGCCTTCACACACCAGGCTAACATAGAGCAGAGTCCTAACAGAATGCCAGGAAATAGACAGGAAAAGTGACCCAGAGAGGCAAAGGCAGAGATTGATTTGGACTGATTTGTCTTCATTTAGCGTCTTAAACCAGGCCTGGCTTGTCACTAGGCTTGAGGAGTACCCATTACTGTTTTGTTTTTTTCCCCAGTAATGTCTCAAAACACGTTGACCTAATCAAATGAATTGCTTGGGAGGGGCTTACACAGGAGCTGACGAGAATAATGTATTCAGTGCAACAGTAGCTAGTTAAGTGAAGATGGCAGCAAAATAGCCAAATAAAACCCCATTGAAATCTCTAGTTTGAGGTGAACCATATCAGTCTTTGAGAAACAAACATAACCTTTTCCTAGGTGTCGTTATTGCTACCAGGCTACACACCCCGTTAGAAGATATAATAGGACCGGTAACGCTGAATGATGGGTTTTCTAAAGAGGTATGTGGCTCCTGTTGCAATCTTTTGCTAAAATACACTGATCAAAAATATTAAGGGAATCAAACATTTGGTTCTCGATTAACAAAATATATTAAAAAGCAAAATTTTTTACTGTACATTGTGTAATTTGTTGAGAACAAAATTATGTAACAACGGCCAATGGAAACCAAAATCACCAACCAGTCGAGGGCTGGATTCAAACTTGAAACAACAAAAATCTAAGTAAACAATTGAAATCACAGGCTGTTCCAACTTGTGTGAATTTCATCACAGTAACTCATAATGTGACTCAGTAGTGTGTATGGCCCCACGTTCCTGTGTCGGATGCATCGATACATAACGTCCAGGAGGTTCTCAATTGGATTCAGGTCTGGGGAACTTGAGATCCAGTCAGTGGCATCAATGTCTTAGTCATCCAACTGCCTACACACTCTGGCCACAAGAGGCCAGGCATTGTCCTGCACCTGGAGGAACCCAGGGCCGACTGCATCAGCGTAAGGTCTTACGGTGGGTCTGAGGATTTCATCCTGGTACCTAACAGCAGTCAGGGTACCGTTGGCTAGCAGGTGGAGGTCTGTGCGTCCCTCCAAAGGATATGCCTCCCCAGACCATCACTGTCCCATGCCTAGTGTGAACTAGGGATGTGCACTGGATATTATTACCCAAATTGTATTTGGTGACGTGAAGTACATGGGTTTAAAAAAGAAAAAAAAGACAGATCCAACGTGGGCGCTACAGTACTACGAAACGGGTGAAGAAACGGGTGTCATTCTAATCTGCTTGTGCGTATATGGAGGAAGCAGTCTGGTACATGTGCAACATTTGCCAACAGAACTGAAGACAAAATGTATCAACAAATAACATTGAGACTATTGGATGGATGTCTAGAGAAGCTAGCAGGTTACTGTAGCTATGCTAGCAAGCTATAAGCTATTTGATGAACTCACCGATTTCGGCTCTCCCAACAGCCATTAGATTCCACAGCCTAACTATATGTAGCGTTCTGTAACCAAATAAATTCCATAGGTAACAGTTATTTCAAAACTTGAGAAGAAGCAGGATAGAGCAATTGCCAGTGGCCACCACCTGCAAAACCATTCCCTTTTTGGGGGTTGTATTGCCATTGCCTCTCTAGTGCACATGTTGTCACTTTCATTTGCACCAAAACAGGTGACATTGCTTTACAATCGCTTATGCTTCCTAACTGGACATATTGATGTCCCTGAAGTTTAATTGACTTGTTATACTGTGATGATTGTGTTCCCTTAATTTTTTGAGCAGTGTATAAAAGTGTGGATGAAAGAATTCAGTTTTGTGAAGGAAAAAGCTAATACTGAACCCTGAATCTATTTTTCCGAACAACATTTAAGCAAAGAAGTTGTAATGGCTTTACTGACTCAATGTCTTTCTTTCATCTTTCCATTCAATAGAAATCCTGCTGCTGAGACTTTTTGCCGTTTCCAGACCTCAAAAGAGGCTGAACGAGCCTGGAGGTGTGGCCTCGTGAGACTGGAGGTGTGGCCTCGTGAGACTAGTATAGCTTGGGGTACCGTGACGTTGCTAACAAGATCAGTCAAGGAATTTCCTATGTCTGTCCAGTCATCCTTCCACAACCCTAATGTCCCACTGACCAAGGTCACTGGACTGCTTATGGGTATTTGTCATATCCAATGACAGCTTGGTGTACCGTGACATCGCTAACAAGATCAGGGGTTAAATGACATTACATTACCTTTCAACAAAGCAACAGGACTGTGTCAGTGTAAAGGCACTACTGTAGGGCTTTAATCAGGGATGATCGCCAGCTACGTATTTGGCAAACTCCACAGGATTTCCACATCTTATGCAGTTATAGGTTGAGTACAGGTGCCGCATGAATAGAATAACAGGAAAGACCGTATATGGCCTCAGCTGAAACCTGACGTACAAGCCCACTACCCATCACCAGGTCAAATGCTAATCCCTATGTTAATGAGACATGTAAATATCTGGTCCAGGCTTCCCTATACGATCTTAAGCCAAGTTAATCACTAAAAGATTCTAAACAACTAACTAGTCTTAGTATTTTTTTTTTAAAACATGTTCCCCAAAAGAATCCTAACTAGATAAGTAGTCAAGCCCTGCTGTTGAAAATGTTACAATGATTTATTCGGAGTAACCTGGTATATAAATCGGCCACAGCAGTCAACCCATCACAAGACGCCATTACCTGGTTGTCTCAGTTTACAATGCTGATGTAATACCAACTTGAAGCACTGTACCTAGCTGGGTTAATGGACCACTGTTAAAGTAGTCACAGTGATTAGGAAACTGGCTTCAATAACCCCTGGGATTTTCTAAATTCTATTTGTAAATAGAATTCAGACCTTTCTACAGTGTCAATAAATGCATGAAGTATTTTCCCTACATACCAGTGGGGTTTAATTCAGACTGGTAACTGAATGGAGAATGCCTGGCTAAAGACAGTTGAGTGAGAACACACACAAAAAAGGTGTGAGAACGTGGTCAGTTGCTTGTGAGACCAAGCTCAATGCAGACAATGCAACCCTGTCTGTATCCCCACAGCAACTGCAGAGACATTTCTGCTATGTGACGAACATTAAAACTAAACACTCCTTCCCCAGCCCTTCACAGGGTGAAAACCTAGGGACAAAAGCCACTTGTTCAGGTAACCAAGATTCCACGTTTCCAAGAATCTCCTTGTTTCAATTGCTCATTAATTAATACTCAACACTGAAATAAAATAACACTTTCCCTGTAGGGTTGAAATGGTTTATTAGTTTAAGAAATATCAGTACAAAAAAAAAAAAAGACCACATTAACACTTCTTGGAATGTTTCTAAATCAGAACAGGAAGTTAAAGAGGAAATGAGACCAGTTTCAGACAGAATTAGACATTCAGACAAGTTAGTTGAAGTGGCAGTAGAGAGCCACCATAACTAAGAGTGTTTCAGTGCCTGGGCTGCATCCTAAATGGCACCTGGTCTGGACAAAGCTAGTCCACTATAAAGACAACAGGGTGATCCTTAGGACATATGCTGTGTGTGAAGCATCTAGCGCATAACGTGATTTTGTGCATCCCTTACTTCAACTCATCCACAGGTTATTTGCTCAGCAGTGTATGAAATAAATCATATAAAAGGCAAGATTTATCAGTTAATTAAATGCCTATTGAGGCTAAATACATTTCCTTGTTTGATGCTAGTTAGTTTGTTGCATAAGGCTTTTAGATTTCTTCAGAGATTGAGAAAGTCACTTCAAATAGGAGATAATTGTGAAATTTTAGGTAATAAAAAAGGTCTGCTGTTCTATTGCGTAACCTGGTACTGTCTTCTGTCAAGCTAATAAAACACACTGCCAATGGTTACCAACCCATTACTGAAATTAATGTTTGAAATAAAAATGTTATACAAAATAAAGATACATACCTCACAACATTGCTGAAGTAATTTAGTCAGAGGATTTTGGCATTTTAGTAAGACAACAATAGAAAATATATACAGAGCACAATATTGTAATATCGCAATATGCAAAGGCGTCATTTTACTTTGGGGCAAAACTGAAATTAACTGGGCCTGAACCGGCCCAACTTTGGGACTCGATGTGGAGCTCAACCTCTCGTAAGTTCAAATCTTTATCATCTGCACTGGTGTGAAAGAACCTTAGAGAAAAGTTTGTAAGAATCTTTGTTTTTTCGGCACAGATAAAAAAAAAGACCAGGAAGGAGGAAGCCAATTATTGAAATGTTGATGCACGCCACTACCGCACACCTGCCCCAACCACGATCCGACTTCAGACAGGACATCATGAAAACACAATCACGTCACTAACCCTACTAGTTTGACAATGTGCTCCCCCTGGTCCTGAGGAAGTGAACAAGTAAACAAGTGGAGTGCACACCAGTGAGAGGGAAATGGGAGTTGCGTAGAGGATAAAAATGGACTCATAGAAATAGAAATCCTAGAAGAGTAACCCATCCAATAACAGCTTTTTAATATGGAATATTCTATGTCACTGTAATTGTCAGTTTTGTAAATTGATAAAGCACAAACATGAAGCTGTGGTTCTTGATTCAAATTTGTTTTTTTTACATCCTGGGTGGTAATTGGTTGTTGGTGGGGAGTGATAGGTACACACCTTTGGTCCACCCATTCACTATTCTAGGAGTTCTATGTCCATCCTTGGCCCAGACCTGGTCTTAGTCTTCCTGTTTGAAGGCCTCTCCACAGGGGCTCCACTCATTGGACAACGACTCATATGCCTCAACTGTATTCAGGAAGTCGTTCCCATCAAACCCGCCCACGGCACAAACCACCCCCCCCAGCACAGCCACGCCTGCGTTGCTCCTGGCAGACGTCATGCTGCCCAGCATCTTCCACTCGTTGCGTGCAGGGTCGTAAACCTCCACACAATGCAGCGCATGGGTCCCATCAAACCCACCGACCACAAACAGCTTCCCTGTGGGGGGGGGGGGTTCTTTTAAATAAATCCTGATCCTATTATATATGATGTAATATACATTTTTGTAGAACCATAAACCCCCTCACCGTTATGTACAGTGACCGCAGCCCCACGGCGCGCTACATTCATCGGGGCGACCAGCGTCCATGTGTTGTTCTCGGGGTTGTATCGCTCCACGCTGTTCAGGCAGTTCCATGACTCGGCTCCACCAATCACATACATGAATCCATCCAGCTCACATGCTGCTGCCTGGTGTCGCCCTGGCAACGCAGGAGGAAACGGTCAGCCACAGCCATACAACAACGTGTCATTTTGAACTAAAAGGTTTAAATGTTTTGGTTAATTTTTTTTATTAAATTAAGTAATTCCCATGAAATTGTTATTTAGGTGTTCCCTGACATGAGATGTAAAGAATATTTATGATGACTTTTTTTTAAGCCAGAAGGTTGTCTACGTAAAACCAGAAAAGTAACCAGGCAAGTCTAGTTCAGCCGTCTCGTGATTAGAAAGGATGAATGTTAATGTCCCTGGCTGTTTTCGATCTGCGGTTTTCTATGTGGCTGACTCTTTAACCAATATTACCCCATTTAAAGAGCGGGAATAACTTCACCTCAGCCATTACATTATTTTCTGAAAAAACATAGGCAACAATGTTTATTAATTAAACTAAATTACTGTAGATGGCTAGCTAATAGCTATACTGTGCCTATAATGAAAACAATGACTCCAATCACTCCATGGCTGGTTTGTTTCTTTAGAAAACAATGACAGTTTAAAAGGGTCCTGGTGATACAATTCTCTTTAATATATGAGATTCATGGCATTAGAGTGGATATTGTTGTGCGACGCCTGAAAAGTACAGAGTGGACAAATATTCCTGTGACAAAGAAATGGAACGTCTGATTGGGGAATCGAACCGGGGACAAAACATTTAAAGGCAGGGCAGCCCCTTCAATCCCAGCCGTTACATTTCTGTCCCGATTGGGACATACTACCTCGTGAGAAAAATCACATCTCGGCATTAACATCACACCAATTAGTGTTAAACTGACTAACGTTTCTTATTAAGTTTTATTCAAATAGCATCTATGAACTGTATGGCTTTTATTAGTCAGTAATAGGCTTAATAGTATTTACTTACTACTTGGAATAGTCAAAAGATTTGAACAATTGCTAGTGAGACTGAAGACGAACTTTACACTTGACAAAGCGATTTCATTTCATGGCACAAGGTTAGTTTTTCTTTCATTTGTGAATGACACGGATACAATAAGTATCAATATAGATTAAGATAACTGACTATTTCGTCAAGTGAAAAAAGATAATTGTGGAAACCCCTCCTCTTTTACTGTGCAAGGGGTTGTGATCTATAGGCTATTACCCCAAATAGCATGCACATATGCGTACTTCGAAAAAACACCAGAAATAGTCGCAATATGACTGCAACGTTTTATTTTAGGCTTACTATAAGGTAGCTACTGAAGGATGTAGCCTGCAAGGTTTTTTTCAATCCTCAACAAATCCTAATTCGTCATTTATGTCTGCGTCGAGACTCGGACGCCGGTCGCTTGTCTGGAAGGGTTAGGGGACGCCGGTCGCTTGTCTGGAAGGGTTAGGGGACGCCGGTCGCTTGTCTGGAAGGGTTAGGGGACGCCGGTCGCTTGTCTGGAAGGGTTAGGGGACGCCGGTCGCTTGTCTGGAAGGGTTAGGGGACGCCGGTCGCTTGTCTGGAAGGGTTAGGGGACGCCGGTCGCTTGTCTGGAAGGGTTAGGGGACGCCGGTCGCTTGTCTGGAAGGGTTAGGGGACGCCGGTCGCTTGTCTGGAAGGGTTAGGGGACGCCGGTCGCTTGTCTGGAAGGGTTAGGGGACGCCGGTCGCTTGTCTGGAAGGGTTAGGGGACGCCGGTCGCTTGTCTGGAAGGGTTAGGGGACGCCGGTCGCTTGTCTGGAAGGCCGCCTCTCGAACCGCTAGACGTGTACTGTTCTTAAGAGTCTCTAAAGGTTTCTTTTTTGGTGACCAACAGCACCCTGCATATCGCTATTACATTTGTTTGAGTGTTTACTTTGTACAACTTTTCCTCACACAGAAGTTCATCAAATGGACTGATGGGTGCTTCTTTTTGCCAAGGACATGTCAGGTCTGGTGTGTGTGTGTGTGTGTGTGTGTGTGTGTGTGTGTGTGTGTGTGTGTGTGTGTGTGTGTGTGTGTGTGGCTACTTACTGATGTTGAGTGGAGCACAGTTGTTCCAGGTCTTTGCCACAGGGTCAAAGGCATCACAGTTCTTCAGACCTTTCTGTCCACATGGGTCAGACCCTCCCACCACAAAGAGCTTGTTGTTCAATGCACACACACCTGGTGGAAGACACACAAACACCATAAAACAGAACTTTCAAAAACACAAAAAACGCCTTAAAAAGGCCTGATATCACATAGAGCAGAGAACAGAGAACTTGGACATTTAGTTGAGTGTGCTATGCAGATTGTGTACAGACTGGCAGTGTGGGTTTACGGCCTATGCAGACTGTGTACAGACTGGCAGTGTGGGTTTACGGCCTATGCAGACTGTGTACATACTGGCAGTGTGGGTTTACGGCCTATGCAGACTGTGTACAGACTGGCAGTGTGGGTTTACGGCCTATGCAGACTGTGTACAGACTGGCAGTGTGGGTTTACGGCCTATGCAGACTGTGTACAGACTGGCAGTGTGGGTTTACGGCCTATGCAGACTGTGTACAGACTGGCAGTGTGGGTTTACGGCCTATGCAGACTGTGTACAGACTGGCAGTGTGGGTTTACGGCCTATGCAGATTGTGTACAGACTGGCAGTGTGGGTTTACGGCCTATGCAGATTGTGTACAGACTGGCAGTGTGGGTTTACGGCTTATGCAGACTGTGTACAGACTGGCAGTGTGGGTTTACGGTCTGTGTGAATACCTGCGTTGCAGCGGTTGGTGCGTAGCTCGGGGACCTGAGTCCACTCGTCGGCCCGAGGGTCATAGGTCTCTCCACAGCTCAGCTCATCAGAATGACCGTTGGAGCCACCCATGACGTACAGCTGACCCTGTGGATGACTACACTTAACGCCGTGTGCATTTAATGTTCTTGTGGTTTGCTACTCAGATGGTGGTAGCATTAATTGTAGTAATTAATGCAAAATAGAATATAAACAAAATAAAATATAATCCCCAATTCAGAAAGGGAGTTGAAATTTCATAAAAGAAAATGACTTTCTGCATTTAAGAAATATTCAATGTGTGAAAACCACAGAAAAGCTGAACACCGTGAGGGGAGCCGCCTAGAAGCTGAACACAATAACCTACCATGAGGACGGCCATCTGAAAGCGAGCTCTAGGCGTTCTCATGGGGGCGATGAAGGTCCAGCAATCCTTCTTTGGGTCATAGCATTCTACTGTCCTCAGACACTCCTCTCTGTTGTAACCACCTGTTGAAGAACCATAGTCAGACCTTTGAGCATCTTGTTGGGAGGAACTACAGCTGTACTCAGACAGACGTCTCGGTTGGGAGGAACTACAGCTGTACTCAGACAGACGTCTCGGTGTATTTTACTGCCAGATGTCAAATCAAGGATAAGGATCCTCCATAAAACAAATCCAGCTAATTCCTGTTCCAGTTACCCGCAGCGATGAGCCTTCCGTTGAGCTCGGCCGTGCCCAGGCCAGACCGGGCATAGTGCATGCGGGTCAGCAGCCTCTCCTCCAGCCGGTCCTCCTTCTCTGCCCCCTGGCTCAGCTGGTTTTCCAGGCTCAGACTCTTGGTCAGACAGGGAGTGGCGTATGGGGAGCAGTGGGGGCTGGCGCGCCCATGAAGGAACACCACACACAACACACCATTCAGGACCGCCAGGCAGAGGTATGTACTGTCTGGGGGGAGGAGGAGAAGGGGAAAGAATAGTGAGAAACTAAATGTTTCTAAATGTTTTTTTAAAAAGCCCTTACAATGGATCCTCTAGACGTTTGTGGTGTAATGCAGCATGAACTTACTGCTGGTCTTCTCAGAGGCGATGTACTTCCACTCATGTCTGAAGTGTTGACCTGTGGATCCAGGAGAGAGGCTGCCATTGGAGCTGTTCTGAGGGAGGACGGCGCAACTGCCAATCTCACGGCAACCCACACTCGTTTGTCGCTGCACACTCTCACGAGGGGCCTTCTTCTGCAATACCAGAGGGAAGCTACAGAACCAGGCAGTAGTAACGCCAACAAATTGGCCGGCAAACTGAGCATGCTCGCAAGCTAACCCAATGGTGGTCTACCTACCTTCCTCCCAGATTACCAGGCTGGCTCATTAACTAGCAGTGTACCTGAACAAACTGGATGTGTTCGTCGTCTACTCCTCCACAGCCCAATCCCTCAGAAGGCTGGACCTGTCCCTCCAGCAGGTTTCCATCATGCAGCTTGTGGTCAGCGGAGTAGTACAAGGTTTGGACCTGAAACAACACAGGAACAAGACCCATGTGGCTGTCTCCCTGACATAACAGAAACAGCACGCCCGGCCGATGTTGGCCACAGAGAGAAATGCACCCAGCCCGGTTCCTCTGAGAAAGGGAAACTGTCTGTAAGGAAGGATTAGCTAGCCCAGCGCTGTGAGGAAGGATTAGCTAGCCCAGCGCTGTGAGGAAGGATTAGCTAGCCCAGCGCTGTGAGGAACGGTGCAAAAACAGCGGTGATCCCAGGGAGACCATGGCTGAAAGGATCCGACCTGACGGAGGTTCCACACAAGACACTACTACTAGAAAACAAAACAAAAAAGGTGCCTGGACCATAAAAAAAAAGCTTTCGTTGCAGCAGAAAGCCCATTGGATTTTTGTGGTCTGGTTTTAATATTAAAAAATACAGAGGAGAAAAAAACCAAAACTGTCCTGTTATTTCCATACCATTCCTGAACAGATAACCAAGGTCAGGGATATCTTAAAACACACAAAAAAAGAAAAATCCAGAAAGCAGACTTGGTCTTGGCAAGAGTCAAGAAGGGGAGACTGTTAGCAGTGGGTAGGTGTAGAGAATTAATCTGCTGAAACTGAAAACAAAACAACTGCATCGCCTCAAAACTGCAGCCCCTGCTTTCCTTCTGTTGGTGGGAACGAACTGAAGGAGCTTTGCTTTGTCATCATTCACATCATTACCGCTGGATTCTGTCTGGATCTGTGTAGGTCTTCTATCTTCCTGGTTCCTGTTCTGACCGGTTTTGTATGTTCTATTACACCTAGAGGAGAGACAGGGAGATCAACGGGGAGGAAGAACCATTAGAACATAGACCCTGGACGGAACGCCACCACAACGTCCTGGCAACGCTAGAACCTTGGGAGGACGTCACAGTGTTACAACCAATCAACCGACAAGGCAGGACGTACCAACAAACCAGGGGTGAATTCCACCAAAAACTAAAAAATAATCTGTAGAGCCAAGTGGTCTCCCAGACAGATTAAGCAAAGTACTGTGCACTCAAAAAAAAAAAATCACTGGGATCTGCATTACCAGTCCAGGACTAAACCTGATCCGTCTACGAAACAGGCCCAATGAGTCCACCGGTTGACCATCAATAAAAGATCTTTAAGACTAAAAATGATCGTCGTGATTTTGGAAAACTCACCCAGTTCCAGCAGTTAACACAGAGCCACCATTAATTCAAATCACTGACCAGAGAGCAAACAAAAAGAAAGAAGGCAGATACTTGGTAGTAGAAGATCTGTCTGCTCACCTGGTTAAACCCTGATTCTCAGAACTCTGATGGAGAGAGAGAGGGAGTGGGGGAGGGAGTGGGGGCAGCTACTGCAAAATGTTACATTGTTTAGGCAGGCCAAAAACTTAGGGGCAAGAAAAGGAACAGATCTCTTTTTTTAAACAACCCCAAAATGATTTATTTTAAAGGAACGTTACCAAGATGGAGGTCGTCAAACTTTGAACTACAGAGGGTGGAGAGAGCGGCAGAGTAACCGGAGCAACAGCTTGGCCCCGGAGGGCGGGGCACCAGCGGCTTGAGTCCCAAATGGCACCCCATTTCTTTATTTAGTGCACGACTTCAGACCAGAGCCCAAACTCTCCATTCAGTGCATGACTTCAGACACCCGAGCATGACCCTAAGAAAACTAGCCCTGGTAAAAAGTAGAGCGCTACTTTGGGACAATAGTGTGGCATTTGGTTGGCCTCTGTCTGGGTAAATACTGACCTCTTCCATCAGCCTCTCCAGCGGCTCCCCGCTCTCCCACAGACTGCGTTGCACCCAGTTGATGACTTTAGAGTAGAGCTTCCCATTACTAGGCAGAGTCAGGTTGTCCTCCAACACCACCTCCAGCTGAACCGGACGGAGACAGTTACAAACTGGGTGAGTGGATACTTGAGGAACTACACTGATTAAACTCTCCATGCGAATAATTACATATTGCAATAAAATTGGGTTGTCTGGGACCTTGCCCCAACAGAACCCCTTAAACAAGCTGATGAGAAACGATGTACTTTCATCAGCTTGTTTAATTTGGCTGCGAGTAACAGACCTGTAGCCGAGTGGCATGGTCTCACCTTGAGGCGTGGCAGTTTGAGGAAGTGCTCCTGTTCTGAGAGCTCCAGTAGGTGTTCCTGGATGTATCCATCGATCTTCCCCAGCAGACGACCATCCCCCATGCTGCTGGCAAAGTCCCTGTAGGGGATGGCACTCTGGCTGTCCATCTTAGACAGCAGGTAGTCCCCGCAGATCTACACACACACACACACACACACACACACGTTCTTGAGAACTGGTAGAAATGTAGTGCATCTAGGGGCTTGAGAACAGCCAGCCTGGTGGCCCTACCTGTTTTACCCGTTCCATTTTCAGTTTCTTAGCAGCAGAGTAGACATCTCTGACCAGAGAGGTGTCTGCTTTCAGTCTGAACAAAGAAAAGAGAAGGGGGAGTTGAAGGGAGAACGGAAGGAGTCGTCAAGATGAGAAGTAGAGAAACTGGTAGCAGGGCAGGCACTCAAACCTTCCCCACGAAACCCCCCCTGGCTGTACTCACTGGGCTGTGTACGCGTAGTTCAGAAGGATCTCCACCGCTTCAGGGGTGAGGTCATCAAACTTCACCAGCGACACTCCACCCACAGGTTCGGAGTCTCCGTTGAAGACTTCAAACAGGTAAGGGCTGCAGCAAGCCAGGACCGCACGATGAGCCATTAACTCGTGGCCACACACCTAGAGAAAATGGGAGGTCTGAGGTTAAGAGGTCAAGCTTAACGAGGGCCACCAACTAGGCTAAACTGAAGTGTACCTGGAGTCTGACATCACAGAACTGGCCACTCTTCCTTAGAGCGTTCATTTTGGCCACGGTGGAGTCCAGAAAGCTGTCATCCTCAAATATCAGGTACCCGTTAGGAGTCATATTTACACAGGAGGTGGCGAGTGTCTGGAAACGCAGGGAGCAAGAGAGGTCATGCATTGGTTTGCAATATCACTTTAACATTGCTAACCTGCCAACTGATTTTGTCCAACCAGATGAGTAATGTCCAACATTATATGTTTACCTATCTACTGCTGCTGGGACAAAGAGCCACAATAGTGGGATCAACATGCCAAACTCAGCAAACCAAGCATTATCATTTGGGTCAACGGGCCAAATCCAGCTAACCGAGGATTATCAGTTGAGCCAACATGTCAAATCCAGCTAACCGAGGATTATCAGTTGGGCCAACCCCATCTAACCAAGGATTATCAGATGGGCCAACCCCATCTAACCGAGGATTATCAGTTGGGCCAACCCCATCTAACCGAGGATTATCAGATGGGCCAACCCCATCTAACCGAGGATTATCAGATGGGCCAACCCCATCTAACCGAGGATTATCAGATGGGCCAACCCCATCTAACCGAGGATTATCAGTTGGGCCAACCCCATCTAACCGAGGATTATCAGATGGGCCAACCCCATCTAACCGAGGATTATCAGATGGGCCAACCCCATCTAACCGAGGATTATCAGTTGGGCCAACCCCATCTAACCGAGGATTATCAGTTGGGCCAACATGTCAAATCCAGCTAACTGAGGATTATCAGATGGGCCAACCCCATCTAAATCGAGGATTATCAGTTGGGCCAACCCCATCTAATCGAGGATTATCAGTTGGGCCAACCCCATCTAACCGAGGATTATCAGTTGGGCCAACATGTCAAATCCAGCTAACTGAGGATTATCAGATGGGCCAACCCCATCTAATCGAGGATTATCAGATGGGCCAACCCCATCTAACCGAGGATTATCAGATGGGCCAACCCCATCTAACCGAGGATTATCAGTTGGGCCAACCCCATCTAACCGAGGATTATCAGTTGGGCCAACATGTCAAATCCAGCTAACTGAGGATTATCAGATGGGCCAACCCCATCTAAATCGAGGATTATCAGTTGGGCCAACCCCATCTAATCGAGGATTATCAGTTGGGCCAACCCCATCTAACCGAGGATTATCAGTTGGGCCAACATGTCAAATCCAGCTAACTGAGGATTATCAGATGGGCCAACCCCATCTAATCGAGGATTATCAATTGGGCCAACCTCATCTAATCGAGGATTATCAGTTGGGCCAACCCCATCTAATCAAGGATTATCAGTTGGGCCAACGTGCCAACCACAGTTAATCAAGGATTATCAGTTGGGCCAACCCCATCTAACCGAGGATTATCAGTTGGGCCAACGTGCCAACCCCAGTTAATCAAGGATTATCAGTTGGGTCAAACCTAGCAAATTGAAGATTATTAGTGGAGTCAACTTGCCAAACCGAGCTTATTATACGGGCGTATTTATATTTCGATAATTTTCTGAAACTTCAGACACCCGAAGCTAAATTATTCTGTTTACACTTACAGGTATTGATAGTTCGAGACACCACCTTTCAAGGTAATGTGTGTCACACGTTTTCTTTGTGTAGTTTGCAGGGCCATTGTTCACAGCTTCATGGGACTTCTTGAATTTCAAGAAATTTGCTTTAAAATAAACATATCCTTGGGGATTTAAAAAAATAATATTATTAAGATAGGGAGGGGCCTCTAAAATGAATGCAAGGGGGGCTAACGTCACCTATCGGTGTGCGCCTAGCCCCACCACCTAAGCCCCTTTCTGATCCAGGAAAAACCCTGAGTGCACACAGATTGCTTGACTCTCCCTTGATTGATGGCCACAGCCCTGGGTGTCTCAAACATGCCAGAGTAAATTCAAACGCTGTGGACATGATTGAGCAAACTAAGACAAGTCTATCTAGCGTTTTATTCTCTCGTGTAAATAACCCACAACTGAGGATTATCATTTGGGACAATGTCAAACTTACCAAACTGAAGAGGTTGATGGCACAATGTGAGAGTGAGTATTAGTGGATGTTCAAGAGTGTCGAGAGCTCTTCCTCAGATGTAGAATGACGATAGACTGGGTGGGGGGGTGGGATGGAGGGGGCGGCACTGGAGCAAACGAGCAGGCTTGAAGAGATCAATCAAGTCCTAGAGGGTTCCGTGGGTTATAGAATATATCCTTTTCTGCGTTGGTTGTGTATGGTAACCTGGTGGAGAGAAACAGAACCTGAGTTTACTATGAGGATAAATCAAAAGACGTGTGTTTTCTGGCTCCACAATAGAACAAACCGAGCGGAAAGTGACACAGCAACAAACCGTGTTGTGTTGGAATAAACGCCTTGATGTGACCACGTTGTACCAGGAAAACAACTGAACACCAACACACCCACCAACCCGCATACTGGAGCGCCTACATTAGAATTCCAGGTCACACAGCAAAATATTTTGCCAAAACACATCAGGATATTGCTTTTCCAGTGGCTCTGAAATCTTCCTGCAGTTGACATCTGGTGAGCAATACATTTCCAACACTGAAACCAATGACAGAATCACAACAAATATGGAGCCTCCCAAGAGCCACTGTGTCATGACTTGTATTGTGAGGTCCATGGCATTTCCCAGCCCCCAGAGACAGTGAGAAACTGAACCAAACATAAAAGCACTTCATACCACACTAAAAATAGGACCCATTATTTTTTTGCCTCTAAAATAGGGACATTGCATTATTAAAGGCCATTTACATTTACAGAAACTTTTAAACTTATTTTGCCTGCCAATCAAGCAGACTGGTGTTGGAAAGGTCAACTCTGAGGATAAAATGTTTTCAATAAATGTTGGTGCAAAATACTCAGCAGTTGATTTAGCAGTTGAAAGGGTGGTAGTTAATTGGAGACATGCTGTACCCGGGACGTTACGTCAGCCTAGACCAGCCCGGTTAGAAGACATGCTGTACCCGGGACGTTACGTCAGCCTAGACCAGCCCGGGTTAGAAGACATGCTGTACCCGGGACGTTACGTCAGCCTAGACCAGCCCGGGTTAGAAGACATGCTGTATCTGGGACATTACATCAGCCTAGACCAGCCCGGTTAGAAGACATGCCGTACCCGGGACGTTACGTCAGCCTAGACCAGCCCGGTTAGAAGACATGCTGTACCCGGGACGTTACGTCAGCCTAGACCAGCCCGGTTAGAAGACATGCCGTACCCGGGACGTTACGTCAGCCTAGACCAGCCCGGGTTAGAAGACATGCTGTACCCGGGACGTTACGTCAGCCTAGACCAGCCCGGGTTAGAAGACATGCTGTATCTGGGACATTACATCAGCCTAGACCAGCCCGGTTAGAAGACATGCTGTACCCGGGACGTTACGTCAGCCTAGACCAGCCCGGTTAGAAGACATGCCGTACCCGGGACGTTACGTCAGCCTAGACCAGCCCGGTTAGAAGACATGCTGTACCCGGGACGTTACGTCAGCCTAGACCAGCCCGGTTAGAAGACATGCTGTACCCGGGACGTTACGTCAGCCTAGACCAGCCCGGTTAGAAGACATGCCGTACCCGGGACGTTACGTCAGCCTAGACCAGCCCGGTTAGAAGACATGCTGTACCCGGGACGTTACGTCAGCCTAGACCAGCCCGGTTAGAAGACATGCTGTACCCGGGACGTTACGTCAGCCTAGACCAGCCCGGTTAGAAGACATGCTGTACCCGGGACGTTACGTCAGCCTAGACCAGCCCGGTTAGAAGACATGCTGTACCCGGGACGTTACGTCAGCCTAGACCAGCCCGGTTAGAAGACATGCTGTACCCGGGTAGGAGTTAAGTGTAAACAGAAAGGCAACTTAGAAGAGAGAAGAGGAAGTGTACGTGTGTTCACAACTATGTGGTTTAAAACACTTCCTTCCCCTTGCACACATTTGTTGATCAAACTAGGCTGCCAAGCCATTATTGTTACAAGGAGAATTCAAAACTGTGCACCTCATATACAAAACCCTAGGATAGCATGTTTGTGAAGCAATGACGAAGGCCTAGAGTCTTATGCAAACTGTACCACACACAAACATGAGCACTAAGCAACACAGCTCATTTTTTACAGAAAAAAACCTGACGATAGTGTTTTGTTGCGCTGTACTTTGCACTGTGATATTATCCGTGTTTGTAATCACGTACAATCAGTATATTGTGACTGGGCCTCAATGTTCACAGGAACAATAAACCTGATAACCTCACTAGAGCAGCCGTACAACGGGCTAAAGCCATAGGCAACCAGCTGGTGGCTAAAAGGGCTCTGAGGGGTAGCTAGATAGTGATGTTTTACCAGTGGTGTTACATCGGTCTATACTGCCCTGGTTAGCAACGGTGCTGTACACAGGATATCAGGCTTTATATCAATACCTTGTAAATTAAGCCTGGTTAACCCACAGTGGAAATAAAACAGTGAAAGTAATCAACTCATCAAAACAGATCCCAGTCAGGCTGTGGGTGCCAATCAGAGGCATTACTCAGAGTCCGAGCCTTGGCATCATTAATGTGTGGCATGCATGCACCAGACACACTGCGATTGGTAATCGCAGACAGTCCAGATGGCATTTGCGGTCGCATCTTCAGTGTGCGCCAACTAACCGGCAGGCACGTTAACAGACATCTTAAACTCATCCCTGTCTCAGGCTGTAGTTCAACAAGACCTCCAGTGTCCCAATGCCCAAGAAAAATACATATCCCCCAAAATTCATGAGGATCCGCAACAACTCTTCCTAGCAGACAAACACTGGGGGGCCCTGAGGGGTGTATTCTCAACCCTTGGGTACCCCGGCAGCAGGGCTACACCGGTGCTTTACCCCCGGCAGCAGGGCTACACCGGTGCTTTACCCCCGGCAGCAGGGCTACACCGGTGCTTTACCCCCGGCAGCAGGGCTACACCGGTGCTTTACCCCCGGCAGCAGGGCTACACCGGTGCTTTACCCCCGGCAGCAGGGCTACACCGGTGCTTTACCCCCGGCAGCAGGGCTACACCGGTGCTTTACCCCCGGTAGCAGGGCTACACCGGTGCTTTACCCCCGGTAGCAGGGCTACACCGGTGCTTTACCCCCGGTAGCAGGGCTACACCGGTGCTTTACTATCAACACAGTTTGGTGTTCTGGTTACTAAAAATAAAAGGCAATAGTTTTCTGGTAGTAAAATAAACAATAAAGCCATGCTCAATTTGTTTATAATACAACGGTGGAACTTGAGTAATTTCTTCCTCAAACTCCTGTGACTGGCTCCTTCTCCACATACCATTGTGACACTGCAACTGTAAACCAGTGTATTCATTATTTAGTATTTTGTCAAAACTATACCTTTAATAGAAGGATTTGGGATAGTTCTGAGGTAACTTTGTGTTATAGATTTTGCAGGCAATGTATTTCCACTGAGTCAATGGCATCATACCGCCTTTGGTCATTCCAAAACTTTCCAAAAGTCTTTGCTTCCCTGAAATGTTGCTTTATTTTATCAGGGATCTGTTTGTTCAATCGGATTAAAAACCAATTACGAAAACCTAAGACTAAGCGAATGATACACATCGCTATTCGAGTAGCACAACATCCGGTGTTTTCACAGCACTTAACACACCAACCCACAAACCCCACCCCAAGCCCTAAAGTCTGGGGTTTGGCATCAAGTGAGAGCAGGGCTACTCTGCCATGGCCTAGTGGCTGACTGGCGCTGGCCCTTGTCAATGGAAACAAACATTTCTGGACAAAGGGTAAAACACCAGTGTTTGGCACCAGTGGAAATGAAGCATGTGTTCACCCATGACTACCTCTGCACAATGACAACAGACAACAGGGAGGGGCCACTAAAATTCCCAAACTCTGGTGTGACAGCTCGACATCGCTCACCCCCGCTCTGCTTTTTCCTGACCCAAGGAGGGAATGCTTGTTGCTTTAAGGGAAGACATTTCCAAGAGTGAGCTATGTTTAACAAATTGAGTAATTGAAAATGTCCTTTTTTAATCACATGCAGTTAGATGAGCGTTGTGTGTGACCACAGCAAAATTATTATAGTAAAGCTTTGTTTTTCAAAGTCTGGGTCCCAACCCACAGGTGGTTTGATGGACATTTTTATTGGGTTGCCAACAGTCCCGCCACCAGGGGAGATAAAGCAAGACACTGCCCCTTCAGATAGAAATCATGCCAACTGACTTATTTTCCCATGTTCTGCCTTGTCCACATGTTATTGCACAGCACATTACCTCCGATGAGGCTAAGCAGCCAACAACTGTATGCACCAAAAGGCGAGTGTGACACTAACCAGACTTGGACACAATATCCTTCCTTTATGCAAATAGTTTAAGTTGCATATCTGTATATAGAAAGCTACTTTTGAGTACTGTTTAAAGTGGAAAATTCCACCTACAATAATAAAGAGAAACCACAGAAATATACTATACTCTGCATCTGATATGCTTATTGGACTCATCCTGCACACTGGAGCCTATACATATTGAGAAATATTTGTACTGTATTACTGAATAATAATTTAAATTACTGAATACTAATGAAAACCAATTTTTCCACCATTACTAATGGTAATACTGCACATATTGGTAATTCCGCTTGGGATTCTTTTAATTAGAGTGGCAAAAGTTTGAAACCGCTGCGCTAGAGCACTCTGTCCCAAAGATGGCGGACAACAAAATCAGACCGAATCCAACGAAATTGAGATATAGATGGTCCCCATATATCCCTATTAAGAACACATGACAAATATAGACGTAACAATAAAACACGTTTACATACTGTCCACCGCCAGAGATCGCTTTTAATTTAGGAAATTGCTAAAATACTTTAATTCAAGACAACATTTGTATAATTAGTCAAGTAAAAATAAAACAGATTTATTTTACATTTTTGTAAACCCAATTCTCTAAAGTTTGTAGAAGGTCGAGTTAGACTAAAAAGCAGCTTTATAGTAGCATCCACTGCCAATAATACGGAATTTTAAATGGTACTTTCTGGAGTGGGGAGGCACCCCTTCCCTGAAATTGCATCATATCTTTAATATAAAAAGAACGCCAACCTCCAATAAATGCGAGTGGAAGCACAACATATTTGATTAGACTGCCTGTACAGATATTTCATTATACTGTGTTTTGCGTCCTAAAATGTGCTAGTTTTTGATTCAGCCATCTATGCAAATATCAACTGACGTTAGATTCTGGGGAACAAGGAATCTCAACACCATAGCTCATGCTACTTAGCCCCGATGTTACGGGAGAGCTGTAGCTAGTACGCATCGGATACGGATCTCCGGGTACGTACACTGCCCAAGACTAAATCAATGATAGATAGTTGTTAATCTATAAATTTCAGCTAGATGTAATGTTTGCTCGCTGTTACTACGTCTTGTTAGTTAAATAAAACAGTCAACGTAATGCATATTGGCTAAACAACGGTTCGGTAGCTAGTTAGCGAGACATCTCGGATTAGCATGGCAACGTGTCACCAAGCTATAACAATCTCCTTGTTCACGCAGTAACTAGTTTACCTGGGTTGTTTGACACCTTGCGATGGTCGACATTTTCAATAGAAAATAAATGACTGGTCTTCTTACGTTACTCCAAACTAAAGACAATCCGCGTGAAAGACAAAAATGAATTAATCATGCACGTTAACACCAAGTCGCTTAGTTCACCAAGACAACCACCCTTCACCCGACCAAAACGAATGCAAGTCTGAGGCGGAGGCGCGCGCTTTCAACGAAGCAGCAACTGTGAGCGCCGAACGAGAGGTGACGTCAGATGATCAGTTGCCGGAACGTTTTGCGCGAGGGAACCAGTGCGTACGAACAGGGGATTGCGTGGGGTTCTGGATTCGTCTTAAGTGAACCTAGCGATTCGCTACCCTGGTGATAGTAGATTCATTGGGTACGAATCCGTAAGACACATCACACGTTGCCAAGGCAACCCTTCATATTTAAGTATCAGACAGACTATCTATAGCGGGGTAATTGTATTTTCATGAGCTGGTGCCTAGAAGGCACGCATGACCATTGGCTGCATATCCCGGCCTGGTAAATACAGCCGCTGTCTCAACAATTTACATTTACAACAATTCTCACATGATATACTTGTTAAATTGTTGTGATAGGAGATTATTAAAGATAGATACATTAAGATGGACCCATTTAATCTACTGTGCAAGGTGTTTCTAACATTTAGCCTATTGACTCAGGGGGCTTATTATATCTTATTATATCTAATAAACAATTGTGTTTTAGTTATCATTGTTATCATTGTTCTTGTACATTTACGGAGTAATTTGTGTGGATTGCCATTTAAGATGTTATAATTTTTTATGTTAAATGTTACAATAACTTTATGATCCAGCCATTGTTTACGCTACCCCGTCTGCCGTCTGATTGTAATAACAGAATAGAAACAAATGATGTACAATGGAAATACAAAATAATTTGATTAAAGAGGCCTAGCACGGCCCCCCACCCACGCACACCCTACTGCTGCTAGAGTGTATTTGACCAATAAAACATTTCTACTTGGAACAGACATACACACAAACACACACACACAAACCCCTATACACACACAAACACACACACACACACACATTGCTCTACTCTCAAACTTTCGGTCTAGAAGTTCTCCCAAGTAGCACAGGTGTGTTGTGACTGCAGTAGTATAAATATAAATATTTCAGGTATGAAGCTCATGTCTATGGGTGGCAGAGCACAGCCTCAATGTCAGAGAATCATCACCTGCAATAAATCTTGTGATCTGGGCAGCATCCCAAATGTCAGCCCTTTTCAAAGGAAGTGTGCTGTAAGGGGATTGAATGGGCTGCTATTGTGGACTGAGTGTGGTGAAAACATTAGGAAGCACTCAGTCAGAAACAAATTCCTGTCTAGAAACTAGGCTGCAGGCAATATAAAACACTTATTGCAATCAATTGCATAGTAAGAAAAATAGGGTGTGGAGCCTGTGATCTCTATTCTATTATAATTCTATTATTATTACCAGGCCCTGGTTTCTATTCTGTTATAATGATATTATTATTACCAGGCCCTGGTTTCTATTCTGTTATAATGATATTATTATTACCCGGCCCTGGTTTCTATTCTGTTATAATGATATTATTATTACCAGGCCCTGGTTACTATTCTATTATGATGATATTATTATTACCAGGCCCTGGTTTCTATTCTATTATAATTATATTATTATTACCAGGCCCTGGTTTCTATTCTGTTATAATGATATTATTATTACCAGGCCCTGGTTTCTATTCTGTTATAATGATATTATTATTACCCGGCCCTGGTTTCTATTCTGTTATAATGATATTATTATTACCAGGCCCTGGTTTCTATTCTGTTATAATGATATTATTATTACCAGGCCCTGGTTACTATTCTATTATGATGATATTATTATTACCAGGCCCTGGTTTCTATTCTATTATAATTATATTATTATTACCAGGCCCTGGTTTCTATTCTGTTATAATGATATTATTATTACCAGGCCCTGGTTTCTATTCTGTTATAACACTATTATTACCAGGCTCTGCTTTCTAATCTGTTATAACATTAGGTAGGTTTATAGAGAGAGAGAGAGGTAGGGTAAGAGAGAAAGCATTGGCTAAATAGAGGGGTATAGAGAAATGTTTATATTGTTACCTTATTATCTCATCAATATATCAATATAATAGTCTATACAGATTGATGCTATGGCAACGTTTATGCAAGGTTTTTTCAGCCAATAATGCAATTTGAATTTGACATGAAGAGAGTTGGGTACAGAGACAGTGAGTTGGGGAAAGAAAGAGTTGAGTAGATAAACAGAGATATAGATTAGTATAGACTAGATAATGTACATAAAACATAGAGTGAGAGCAGTGTGGAGAGAGAACAGGGTAGAGAGAGAACAGTGTAGAGAGAGAACAGGGTAGAGAGAGAACAGTGTAGAGAGAGAACGGGGTAGAGAGAGAACAGGGTAGAGAGAGTGCTGGGTAAAGAAAGAGTAGGGTAGAGCGAGAGAGAGGGTTAAATAGATTGGTATAGAGTAGTATAGACTAGATTACATAAGGAGGTCTTTAACACTGGACCTATGTACATGCCCACTCTCTGCGTACGTTACCATGGCTCCAACACCATGAAGACACACACACACACACACACTGTCATGTGATTCCTTGCATGGCCACCATACACATTTGAGAGCTTTATATAACCAACTCAGACTGAGTCACAACAGGTTGGATGTGCACCTTTGTGTGTTATGTGTGTGTGTTATATCATGTGTATCTGTGTGTGTGTTTGTGTGCCTGAGTGTCTATGTCTGTGTGTGTTATGTGGAGCAGCATAATGTAATTCCTAAACCAAGCCTCGCCCAAGCTTAACAGCCTTCTCATTGGTTGTCAGAGGAGCTGACAGTTTTTGTGATCTGATAAATATTTATCTGAAATGGGTTATAAGTTAATTTGTGATTGGGTATGTAAAGTGTATAGATGCTAAAGTAGTAAGCTTTACAATATTATTATTCTTTTTTAGACAAACCCCTCCTTCCCCACACTGACCAGTGGTGTTATGTAAATGTTACTGAGGTCCATGTGACCTCCTTCCCCACACTGACCAGTGTTGTTATGTAAACTACACCATGTGGTCTGCTGTGAAGGTCTTTTGAGGTCACTGGGGTTAGTTCTAAATATCAACAATCTGATAATAAACAAGTATTGTAAAATGTTTGTGAGCCCCTGAGTGGAGCAGAGATCTAAGTTACTGACTCTCTGTGTGGTTGTGTCCCAGTGTTGGAATCCTCTGTGTGGTTGTGTCCCAGTGTTTGAATCCTCTGTGTGGTTGTGTCTCAGTGTTTGAATCCTCTGTGTGGTTGTTTCTCAGTGTTTGAATCCTCTGTGTGGTTGTGTCCCAGTGTTTGAATCCTCTGTGTGGTTGTGTCCCAGTGTTTGAATCCTCTGTGTGGTTGTGTCCCAGTGTTTGAATCCTCTGTGTGGTTGTGTCCCAGTGTTTGAATCCTCTGTGTGGTTGTGTCCCAGTGTTTGAATCCTCTGTGTGGTTGTGTCCCAGTGTTTGAATCCTCTGTGTGGTTGTGTCTCAGTGTTGGAATCCTCTGTGTGGTTGTGTCCCAGTGTTTGAATCCTCTGTGTGGTTGTGTCCCAGTGTTTGAATCCTCTGTGTGGTTGTGTCCCAGTGTTTGAATCCTCTGTGTGGTTGTGTCCCAGTGTTTGAATCCTCTGTGTGGTTGTGTCCCAGTGTTTGAATCCTCTGTGTGGTTGTGTCCCAGTGTTGGAATCCTCTGTGTGGTTGTGTCCCAGTGTTTGAATCCTCTGTGTGGTTGTGTCCCAGTGATGCTTAAAAAATAACATTAATAAATCAAATGCTCTTTTCTTGTTTCTACAACTACAACTCTGACAGCTTTGATTATCAGCTATGGTCAGTGGAAACCTTCTGACTGAAATACACAGATCCCAGTCTGTTGGACTGCTAGCTCCCTCTAGTGGCTCAGTGGCAGTATGGTGCCTAGTCAAACATTTTGTACAGTTTGTTCATTTTACCAAATCCTTTTTTGTATGTAAAATAGAGAGCTAGCACAAAATGTAAAGTTGTTTTTGTTTTTCCTTTGGGAGGTACAGTATGGGCCAAAAACACATTATTCAACAGTTCTCTACACACACAGGGACACAATGAAGAACGTTTGTACATTCTTTAACCTTATTTCTGAATATATTGGCGCCAATATTTTAAGTCTTTGTTGTTTTATTTATTTATTTATTCATTCTGAGAAATCATCTGAGACCAAGCCCTATATTAGAACAATAAAAACACATACAAAATGGAAAATAAAACATAAATTAACAAAATCACAATTGACAAAAAAACAATTCATAATACATTTCAAAATGTCTTATAGGCACTAAAACATTTAACTTAAGATCATTCTGAATGGCATTTAATGACTGGGGCAAAATATTAAAAAGCAGTTTTACCCAGTTCTGAATAGGCCTGCACTATCTCCAGCACTAAGAGTGTGCTTGTTTCAACACATTTTCTCTGTTAGGTGGTTTTGCCATGTTTCAAGAAGTCAGTGACTCATAGCCAACCGAAGTATATAACAGACAACAGAAAAATTGCACCAGTGATAAATATGCATGAATGATAGCCTGCATCCAGAGATTTGAGTACAGAAGCTGAGGGCTGCATATATAGTATTTCACCATAATCTAGTAGCATTGTAAAAGTTGCTTGAACAATATATTTTCTAAGCTGATGTTACCCTCTGGTTCTAATTTATTTTCAAGGCAACCTGAAGGCATGGACCCAATTGTGCTGGATCTCTTATTATCTTTTATCCTGGGCAGAAAATAACACCATGAGGTGGTATTAGTTAACTTTCATAGTCTCTCTCTTATTACATTCAGTCCAGCAACATAAAACAATATGTGGGTTGAGTACAACATTCTGTAATAATATTCTTGTTTTGAGCTTTATAGTATTTTCTCTCTTCTCTTTTCCCCCCAGAATAAACGGTTAAGAAGCTCCAGTGTTTTCCAGAACAGAGGTTGTGCCGTACCATCCACCCATTCCCGCTTGTATACAAACAGCTGTCTGTCACAGTCCAGACCCCCTGGGCTCTACAGCAAGGCCCTCTGTACGTCCCATGGTCCTTGGCCCCCCTGTTGACCAGGTAGTTGGCTCCCCTCTTCCCTTCCATCCATAGTTCATGCACACCTGTCACTTTATATAATGCACACTTGTCACTTTATATCATGCACACCTGTCACTTTATATCATGTACACCTGTCACTTTATATCATGCACACCTGTCACTTTATATCATGTACACCTGTCACTTTATATCATGCACACCTGTCACTTTATATCATGCACACCTGTCACTTTATATCATGCACACCTGTCACTTTATATCATGTACACCTGTCACTTTATATCATGCACACCTGTCACTTTATATCATACACACCTGTCACTTTATATCATGCACACCTGTCACTTTATATCATGCACACCTGTCACTTTTACATTGCACTACGGTTGTATAGTTGTATATTTATTATTATTGATGCATATCTTTGTATAGTGTTATTACTGATTGATTGTGTTATCTTCTTATTTAAAAAAATTATAATTACTGCTACTTTTCAACTTTTAACTGCACTGTCGGGAGTAGGAAAACCAAGCATTTCATTGCAGTAACTTGTTCTTGCAAATTACAAATAAACATTTGAACTTGAACTAGTCACAGCATTGGAGCTCGTACCCAGCGGTGTCCAGACCCGATGAAGTCAAGGAAACGCCTTCGTGTCTCCAGTAGCAGCCAGACCGGGAGCTCCAACACCACGAATGTCTGCCACTGCCAGAGAGAGTAGAGGCAGACATGTTATTAATGCCTCACACTCTACCCCCATAAGACATTAGTGGCAACAAACACGGACATTTCGACTTAGCTTAGCTGGCACCTTGCCCAACGAACCCTCCCAGTTTATATTCAGAAGAGCCCAGAAACCCCCCTAAGGATATCATACCTCCCAGTTTATATTGGGAAGAGCCCAGAAACCCCCCTAAGGATATCATACCTCCCAGTTTATATTGGGAAGACCCCAGAAACACCCCTAAGGATATCATACCTCCCAGTTTATATTGGGAAGACCCCAGAAACACCCCTAAGGATATCATACCTCCCAGTTTATATTCAGAAGAGCCCAGAAACACCCCTAAGGATATCATACCTCCCAGTTTATATTCAGAAGAGCCCAGAAACACCCCTAAGGATATCATACCTCCCAGTTTATATTGGGAAGACCCCAGAAACACCCCTAAGGATATCATACCTCCCAGTTTATATTGGGAAGACCCCAGAAACACCCCTAAGGATATCATACCTCCCAGTTTATATTCAGAAGAGCCCAGAAACACCCCTAAGGATATCATACCTCCCAGTTTATATTCAGAAGAGCCCAGAAACACCCCTAAGGATATCATACCTCCCAGTTTATATTGGGAAGACCCCAGAAACACCCCTAAGGATATCATACCTCCCAGTTTATATTGGGAAGACCCCATAAACACCCCTAAGGATATCATACCTCCCAGTTTATATTCAGAAGAGCCCAGAAACACCCCTAAGGATATCATACCTCCCAGTTTATATTCAGAAGAGCCCAGAAACACCCCTAAGGATATCATACCTCCCAGTTTATATTCAGAAGAGCCCAGAAACACCCCTAAGGATATCATACCTCCCAGTTTATATTGGGAAGACCCCAGAAACACCCCTAAGGATATCATACCTCCCAGTTTATATTGGGAAGACCCCAGAAACACCCCTAAGGATATCATACCTCCCACCTCACTGCAGCCCCCATGGCAGACTAGGAGGCATGTCTATGTTCACTTCCCTAAGACGAGAACCACACTCTTAATAAAGAGCACCAATAAGCAGGGTTTCGAATCGGGATTGGGGGGTTTGACCACCCTAATTAAGACTTGCCCCCCCCCCCAAAAGAGGTAAAAAAAACATTGTGAAAATTGGAGTGAACTCTGCAGGCAATATTCGGCCCTCATTTCAGGGTGGTTGCGGTTGGTTGGTGTCCCTTTGGTTGATGCTTGGCAATGTGGGTGGATTGACTTCCTGCCTGTGTGGCCTTGTACAGGGCCTCCCCTGGATAGGGCCACAGTGTCACTGGACCCGCCTGTCTCAGGCCCAAGGTCTTACGCTGTGTTATGGAAATGTTTTCGGGTATTTTAGTTATAGCGCCTGTAGTTAGAAGAATATCGTTTTGTTCCATGTCCTGACGACCATTCCCATGCAGCTAACCTATTGCGGGGCGATTTCGTGCAGGATATTAAGCAGTTGGACTGCGGAAGTTGGACTGCTGGAAAATCTTCAATTTAGGTTGGACTTAAATATGCAGTTGAGGTTGGACCTCATCCTTAAAATATCAGAGACGGTAGGAGGGAGTAGGGATGCTCCTGTAAATTGCCTAAATTGGTTTAAATTAGTAGTTGTGCCAATGAAGTTGTATATGCACGCGCCAATTGTGTTGTTCTGTCTGTGGTTGTGGCCCAGGTCACAGGCTTTTGTCGATATCTGTTTGTGGTCGACCTAGTAAATTCATTTGTCCGTTTTGGTATTCCCTGTGCACGAGGGATCCGATTGGCTGCATTGTGTATTCCTTGATTTACCGAGGTTGGTGTTAACTTGGAAGTTTTGTAATCGCAATGTTTTGTCTTGTTTGGTGTCTGTTTGGGTGAACGCATTCATTGCAGGACGGACATGAAAAAGAAAATTGATAGATGGGAGGAATCTAACATGCACTCACGAAAAAGTCGCAAACTGAAAATCTAAGAAAAACTGCTAAGTTAGCAGACTAACACTCCCACGTGTGCCAGCCACCAGCACAACAACTAGAAGGCAAAGTTCAATTTCGCAATTTCAGCACAAAGGCAAAAGCCGAAAGAGTAGGCCTCCCCCAAGAACCACAACCATTGATGTGGCTGTATTTGGAGATCTAGACTGGGGTATCATGGGGATCACTCACTGATTGTTCCTTGATTTTAGGGACTTTGAGCATTTTTTTCCCCTACTGTTGCTAAGTAGCGATTTTGGTTGACTGCCACTATTTTGAGGAACATAGACATACATCTAAGTTGAGAGAATTCCCTAGACTTCAGGAGGTAAATTGAGTCATGATGCTTGTTTTGTTTCACCTTGGTTTGGCCGTTGCCTGTGGACAGGCTAATTTTGAAATGCTAATTTGGGAGTTGTTTCAATATGCTTCCTTCACACAAGCGACCGTGTGGTACAGTTGTTTTTTTTATATTTTTTTGGGGTGTTTTTCTTAGATTTTCAGTTTGCGACTTTTTCGTGAGTGCATGTTAGATTCCTCCCATCTATCAATTTTCTTTTTCATGTCCGTCCTGTAATGGTTCTGCTTTCACTTGGAGTCATTTTCCGTTGACTCTGTTGTGAAAGCAAGGGGGGATTGTATGAAATGATTATCTATGATGAAAATGAGTTGAAATTAGAGTTCCAAGAGAATTAAATAGGTATTTAAAGAGTTAGCTGAATAATTTCATTTTTCTGTTTCCAAAGTTATAGCAGAAAATTGGCATTTGTTAAAATCAGCATCCCTTCACAGTGTTTGTCTAATTAGTTTTTTTTGGAGAAGTTTGTTTTATACAAAATCTATCATGGTTATGGTTGAGTAGAATACATCTTACCATTTTGAAGTGGTTTAGCAAAAATAACTAATTTGATGGGATTGTTCAGTTTGATATTTGATTAGAAGTAATCCTTTTAATCTCATGCATTATGGAATAAGTGTTATTCCTTACATGTTTGAACTCTTTAGAAGAGAAACAGACTTACTGGGGACATTATCAAAATTGGGAATTCTGATTCTAGTTGAATTTCTGTCCTAGTGGGCAATCTTTGGAATGTTAATGGTTAACAGAGGTTTCTTTGAGGTGAATGCTGAGGGGGAAAAAAAGGTTTGTTCACTATTGTCTGGCCTGGGTTGTTTCTCAAGATAACAACAATGTGTCCCTTAGCTGACCTTCAAGATGGTGTGAAATGTTTTGATTTGCAATAAGGTATTTGATCCTTTATGTGAAACAATGGTGAATTTGATTGTAGTTCTGATACAACACAATCAGATTATATACCAACTGAGATCTGGTTAGATGGTGAACTGAGAATTGTTCATGAACTACTCGTTGAGAGTGATACTTCAATGTAAGCAAACTATCTTAACTGATGAGTAATTGAAACAGTAATGGGAAAATGAGAAATTGTGCTCTTCTGTTCTTAGAAAAGAGTGGAATTGTTATTTTGCTGCACTAGCAGAACAGAAGCACCAGAGATGTTAATGTTTTAACGATACTGTTACTGTTTACAACTGTTTTAATCTATTTAGACAAAGGAAGTAGAAAGACATTGGAAATATAGGGTTTGAGTGTTTGATGAGACTGGGTTCTAGTGTATCAGCAAGATGCAACAAGCTAATGTAATGGACATATTTGTGATGGTGTACTGTGCAGTTGCAACTAAGGATAATTCAACACTTCAGGTACAGGACACTTGAAAGCGATTCAGCGATAGAGGACTGGTTGGATCCCAGATAGAGACTGATTTTGACTAAAGGGACAACTGTGAGCTACGAGCGGAGTCTACAAGGGGGCGCCGCACGTCTACAGTGATGGCTGGTTCCTGTGAGCTGGACTAATTCTAGTCCTGATTATTCTGCCATGAGATGGAGAAGGCAACCTCCAACCGAGAGGATGGAGGCGAAGGAAAGCTCCGGTTCTGGACAACGTTTACGGGGGCGCGGAAAGATCTACTGCACGACATCATGCCACGCTGATTTGGTCCACACCAGGTACATCTCATCTGCTGTCCAGGTAGCTGAGTGAGGAACCTGGTGTGTCGTCGACCCGCTACAGGAGGGCTTCAGTGTTTAATGGTTAGGCACAGTGAATTGAAGTCACTGAGGGAAAAGTGAATTTTCTGGTGCTAATAACCATCACTTCTGACCTGGCCTGCAGCTATAGAGCCCTTAGATAAAACTGGTCATCTTGGCATTTACAAAGGAGAGCACAGATTCTCCTGACCTGGCTGATAAAGCAGCTAGTATGAAGACAACTAGAGCTGTGTCTTTTGAGCTATGAAGGACAACAGAAACTTACAACTGAATTTTACGTTCTGTTACATCGGCCTGCCAAGAAATGGTTCATAACTGACTTTGGAGGAGCGTTTGGAGGAGCAGACCATTTGTGATGACTTTGGAAGTACATCTAATTGGACCCATGGAGAGGACTTTTCAGTGAATCGAGTAATTGGCATGAGGGGACTTTGTAACAGTGATGAATTGAAGAATGTATTCAGTGATAGGTGGTAACACACTCATGTGTTGATGCTACATACCCCATTCTGTCAACATATGTGTCACTTGAATTCATTTCCTTTGACCAATGATTTTAACATAAAAGGTTTTGCTGTACTATGTTATAATTCTGTATAATGACAATGTGTGATCTTGGAGTTAATATGAAGGTAAAGATCTAGAAGCATGTAGATGAGGATCCAGACATTTCAGATTTGTTCCGTTCTCTAGTCAGTAAGGGTAATGATATTGACTGGGTCATGTTGTTTAAGAGTACTGTTTTGTTGCAGTCTACATCCTAATGAGTGAACTGTTTAAGGATTGATACCAAGGTTTGACATGGTATCAAGAGGATGGATTGTTATGGAAATTTTGAACTAAGTTGCATTTGAGAAACGTCTGTCTTTCCATTGGCTGGTATGTAAATTTTTACTTTGATTGTGACACACATGTCTGTATAATATCAGAGGATTATTAGGTATTTGGGCCATGTCCTCCTGCCTAGACAAAGAAGGGTGTCAGTTCTCTGTTCCTTAGGAATGTGGTCCTTGGGGGGAAGTAAGATCAGTTGGCCCCTTTAGGTAAACACACCAGTAAACATTATGGCAGGAAGGATAAGGTGGGGGGACAGCCCGCCCTTTGGGTAAAGCCTTTGTGACACAAGACAGATGGGCAACAACTTACCACACTCCTTTTCACTGTAATAAATACGGATTGTGCATGTATGGAGTCAGAGACTCCTCGGACGATTATGTTGGTAAGCGTTTGACGCGTCTCTCTTATTTGCAAATAATATTAAAATGGTTAACTTGTGCCTAGAGAATTCCGTCTCTGTACTTCCTTATTTAAGAGTGTCGATCATCACAGTAGTAGCTGTAATAGTGCTGTGCCCAGGTCTAAAGCCAGACTGATATTGATTCAAAATGCACTCTTGAGCCAAGAAAGAATGGAGCTATGCAACTGCTAGAGACTCCAACAATTTAGTTAGGCAGCACAGTTTAGAAATTAGATGATAGTTATCAAGGAGACTAGTGTTATGGATGCTGCTGGAAATTCTGGCTGCTGTACTTGCATGCCTTCCTTGCAGCTAATCGAGATTGCCAGTTTGTATTATTATTTAATGTTTGTTTATTTTCTTTTAAATCACGGTGTCACAAGCTCGGCCCGGCCCTAGCCTGGCAGACACTTCTCATCTGTTGGGCACCTAAGGGGCCCATTCATAAACTTGCAAAGCAATTAGGCTGCTGTAAAATCCCTCACTGTATCCATTCTTCTGTGTTATGGCAATTTTGAACTAAGGTACATTTGGGAAATGTCTGTCTTTCTATTGGCTGTTATGTAAATATTTTCTTTGATTGTTACACACGTCTGTATAATATCAGAGGATTTTTAGGTACTTTGACCATGTTCACCTACCTAGACCAAGAAGGGTGTCAGTCCTTTGGTTTCTTAGGAATGTGGCCCTTGGGGGGAAGTAGGAGCAATTGGCTTTTTTTTTATTACTTTATTGTAGTTCTTTCATATCAAGTCAAATGTTTTTACATATTTTTTCCTATTGCACTTCAATTTTTTACAGTGTTATATTATTTAATACCACAAAGAGAAAACACAAAGAAAACACAAAAAAAAAGAAAAAAAAAGGAATGGGCTTGTTTAGGTAAATGCAACAGTAAACATTATGGCAGGAAGGATATGGTGGGGGGACAGCCCTCCCTTTAGGTAAAACCTTTGTGACACAAGACAGATGGCCAGCCACTTACCACACCCCTTTTTCCTCTATAAATACGAACTGTTCGTGTATTAAGTTAGAGACTCCTCGGATGATTATGTTTGTAAGCGTTTGATGCGTCTCTCTACTTGCAAATAAACTATTAAATTGTGCAAGAGAATTTTGTCTCTGTTCTTACTCCTTTAAGAGTGTTGATCGATGGAATTGCCATCACATTTGTCAGTGTTTTCCAAAAAGCATAGGAATTTCACGATGGCTTGTTGCCCTTCACTCTGGCCGTGATGCCCCGAGAATCATTGTATGCCATACAGTTACCGTTGCCTTTGTGCCAGTGCTACAGTAAAAATCTTGTGGTCAGCAGTCAGTTTGGTTGTTTGTAAGTTTGTATGTAATTCGCAACTGAGAAAAACCACAAGAACGGACTAAATGCAGGTAAGCAGCTAGCTAGTTATCGATCAATAAATAGCTGACTTAGTGCTAAACTGAATCAAACCTCTCCATTTTGGAAGGTGCATTCATGAGCAACTGGGAAGTGGGAGAGTTCCGACCTCTGATGGGGGGAAAACACCTGAAAGCTTTTTGAAAGCTTGGAGAAGTAACGTTAGGTTTGACATCAGTCAACATGGCAACGTTTGTGGTGAAATATTTAAAAACGAAAATTACTTTCTTCACGGCCAAATAATTCACTACATTTGTTTATTTACGTCGTACCCATTAGCGCAGGTGATTGTGATGTTACAGGATACTTTGCGGTATACTTTTGGGTAACTGGGGGTAATGTTAGCCTTCTGGCTAGCTAGCCTTAACGTTACTTAACTGTCAATACTGTTGCCTGTTTGTTGTCGTCATGTGAATGCTCCCAACTAAAACCTCTGAGATGAAACCCAATGAGTTGTTTAAGTACAATATAATTAGTTATATTTCAAGGTGTGATGTTAAAAAAGTGAATAATGTATGTTTTTATGTCATGCAAGCTTTTTTCAGCAATTATTCAGCAATTCAGGCTGATGATTTGTAAGCTCCAAATCCTCCTAGCTATTTCACTCAATGGCCTTTGTGCCCTTAGCAGTTTTGTGACACAGAAGGTCAAATGGCCTTGTCCCTAAAATTACGAAATTCCAAGCTTGACTCCAAATGATTAGGCAACAGCTGTCCAGTGTTTCCCACCCAATAACAGGTTATGAAATTCTCCTGTTCAGATATTTCTTGTGAAATGTATCTACCCCAATGCTTGCACTTCACATAGCCAGAGTTGTATTTTTGGTAATATCACAGTTTGGTAATACTTGGACTATAGGCAGACATTTAAAAAACTAGATTTCAATGACCAACCCAGCTGAGAACTTCTGAGGAAAGAGGAACTGTGTGATACAGTCATGAATCAGCCATGTTCTCATGTTAGCCATTCTCAGCTTATAAAGACTTAGATTAGATTCAAC
Source organism: Esox lucius (assembly GCF_011004845.1). NCBI lineage: Eukaryota > Metazoa > Chordata > Actinopteri > Esociformes > Esocidae > Esox > Esox lucius. The sequence continues at coordinate 35,196,760 of NC_047571.1, forward strand.
TTTATTGTCACTGAAAAAGTACAGTACAATGAACTGCAGTTAGCATCTAACCTAACAACTATTACAAAAGACTGCACGCTATCATTGATGCTAAAGGGGGCAATACACAGTATTAAGAACTAAGGGTATGCAGACTTTTGAACAGGGGTCAGTTAATTTATTTTGTTGTTGTCATGTTTTGTTTTATGAGATTGTGCCACTCTGTTATGATCTACAGTTGAATGTGAATCCCATAAGATATAAAAGAGATGTTTTGTCTGCTCACTCATGTTTTCTTTGCAAATGGTACATACACTCACCTAAAGGATTATTAAGAACACCTGTTCAATTTCTCATTAATGGAATTATCTAATCAACCAATCACATGGCAGTTGCTTCAATGCATTTAGGGGTGTGGTCCTGGTCAAGACAATCTCCTGAACTCCAAACTGAATGTCAGAATGGGAAAGAAAGGTGATTTAAGCAATTTTGAGCGTGGCATGGTTGTTGGTGCCAGATGGGCCGGTCTGAGTATTTCACAATCTGCTCAGTTACTGGGATTTTCACGCACAACCATTTCTAGGGTTTACAAATAATGGTGTGAAAAGGGAAAAACATCCAGTATGCGGCAGTGCTGTGGGCGAAAATGCCTTGTTGATGCTAGAGTTCAGAGGAGAATGGGCCGACTGATTCAAGCTGATAGAAGAGCAACTTTGACTGAAATAAACACTCGTTACAACCGAGGTATGCAGCAAAGCATTTGTGAAGCCACAACACGCACAACCTTGAGGCGGATGGGCTACAACAGCGGAAGACCCCACTGGGTACCACTCATCTCCAATACAAATAGGAAAAAGAAGCTTCAATTTGCACGAGCTCACCAAAATTGGAAAGTTGAAGACTGGAAGAATGTTGCCTGGTCTGATGAGTCTCGATTTCTGTTGAGACATTCAGATGGTAGAGTCAGAATTTGGCGTAAACAGAATGAGAACATGGATCCATCATGCCTTGTTACCACTGTGCAGGCTGGTGGTGGTGGTGGTGTAATGGTGTGGGGGATGTTTTCTTGGCACACTTTAGGCCCCTTAGTGCCAATTGGGCATCGTTTAAATGCCACGACCTACCTGAGCATTTTTTCTGACCGTGTCCATCCCTTTATGACCACCATGTACCCATCCTCTGATGGCTACTTCCAGCAGGATAATGCACCATGTCACAAAGCTCGAATAATTTCAAATTGGTTTCTTGAACATGACAATGAGTTCACTGTACTGAAATGGCCCCCACAGTCACCAGATCTCAACCCAATAGAGCATCTTTGGGATGTGGTGGAACGGGAGCTTCGTGCCCTGGATGTGCATCCCACCAATCTCCATCAACTGCAAGATGCTATCCTATCAATATGGGGCAACATTTCTAAATGCATGAATGCACCTTGTTGAATCAATGCTACATAGAATTAAGGCAGTTCTGAAGGTGAAAGGGGGTCAAACACAGTATTAGTATGGTGTTCCTAATAATCCTTTAGGTGAGTGTATATTACCAATTCTCTAAGGGTATTCAAATTTTTTAACACAATGGTACTGTTGTGTTCAAAAGTTTGCATACTGCATACTACAGTATATGGTATGTAGAATGTAGAATTAGTATGCAAGAAGATTAGTATCTCTCAAACCATAGAATGCTGAAAATAGTATGCCAAAAGTTCCCGAACGTTCAACTATTTCTGGTGGATTTTCGAAGTACGTGCTTGATTGTACGTGCATGCTTTTGGGGGTAATTTAAACCACAACTCCTTGTGCAGTAAAAGAGGAGGGGTTTCCATTATTCTCTTGGCTTTTCACTAGACATGTCACCTATATTGAAGGTTATGGCATCAATGTCATTCAAATATGATAGAAAAACAAATGCTGTTGCCCCATGAAATGAAATTGCAGTAAAGTTTGTCTTCCGTCTCGCTAGCAATTGTTTAATTCTTATTACTATTCCAAATAGTGAGATACTAGTATTACTGGCTTATAAGCTGTTAAAATGGCTAGTGGCAAAAGCCATACAGTTCATAGATGCTATTTGTGGTGGAAGTCAACTTCATAAGTCCTTGTTTTAACTTTTGACTCTAAATGTTTGCCAGGGAAAATATGGGTATATGATAATTCTGAATAATATACCTAGGACACTGGTATTGTTCTTATTATTAATTTTTTATTCTCATCACACACTTTGCTGTGAAGACAAAGGACAAACGTTCACAACAGGTAAAAGATGCAGGTATGAATTGGTGAATGAGACACACTGAATTACTCCCCTTATGCAATTTCAATTGACATCTATTATTAATAGGCCATCTGTGCACAGCCACCAGAGACGGCTGGCCCACGGTAGAGTCGGCCGGTCAACCTGCACAGAAGGCTGATTGGGACCTCGACGAAGTTGCCCCCTACTCAAAGACCCTTGCCTGCTATCATCTAAACCTGAGGCAGAAAACCCAGGAGTTGGCCACAGTGCTTCAACACTGTTGTTGCTTGCTCCTCGTGGTTTCAGACTTGGATGTTTTGTAAAAGCCCTTTGTGACAACTGCTGATGACCGGCTTTATAAATAACTTGGATTGATTGACTTAACGTTTGAACATTATACAGCTCTGGAAAACCAGACACCGCAATGATTAGGTTCCCCCCCATTGAAGGAAATATCGTATTGTGAGATCTTTTCCCAGGGATACTGCAGACAGGATCAACAGACACAACTTTTCTGATTGGCTGTCATCCAACGACATCTTGTGAAATTCAGGGGGCTTCTATTTTGCGCTTCATACCAACTTCACACTGCCCCGCCAACATGGTCACATGACTCCATAGGACATTAATGGGAGGCATCATTTCCGTAGCTGAATTTCTTTTTTGAAATGCAGAGTGGACAGGACCCATTAGCATTGTTCTTACAGAGACGTTTACACAGCCCAGTCCAAGCGGATCCCAGAGGAACGCCCCCACGCTAAAGGTACCACAGGGGAGTGACCTATGGGGCAGGAACATCCCGCTGGGGTTTGTGTGGACTGATTGCCTTGGCAGTGCTCATCGAAGTGTTCCCAGATGGTGGCACTGGTGAGCAACCAGCAGGGGCCACTGGTCATTAGTTGTCAACAGAAAGAACTGCAACAAAATTATGTTATTTTTAATGTAATTTATTATCTATGAATATAGCATCTTCCTAAATTGCGTTGGAATTTTATTTCATGTTCAACGGTCACTGACTTGCTGCTTCAGACTGTGTTCTGCCAAATCGAGTTTGCAGTAGTAGGCCATAGGCTAAGCGTGAATGTGGGGCTAGCCCCTCTCTCACAATGCAATGTACATTGTACGTGTGAAAATATAAATAAACATGCTCAGAATGTTAGTGTGAACAATGTAGATCACATATTTCATGCCAAATGGGGCTGACAGCCGGTAGCCCAACTACAGCGTCATTTCGTATTTCAGACCTGATTGGCAAGAAAAGCGAGGAGGGTAGATTTGTCTTAGCTAGCTTGTTAGCTTCACAAACGCCAGATAACTTGAGAAAATGAATAAAATGGATTTCATACTTGAGCACTAATTTGAAACCCTTAATTTGGAGGAGAAAATTTAAGTGAAGCGACTTGGTGCCCATCAGCCACGGGATATTGTCATCACTCAATCTGCTGGTAAAAGTAACTGCGGGTTTAACGTGGAGTGGTTTTTGAAGAAAAAGTGGCTAACGGTTAGCATAGAAAAGAAGGCACTCTTCTGTTTTCCATGTCTGCTATTTGGTGGAGATGGTACTTGGTCGAGGACGGGTTACAAAGATTTTAAACATATTTCTGAGAGGATTGCATAACATGAGAGCAGCAGGAGTCATCTGGACAATGCTGTGAAATAGGGCTTACTTGGAAGGGTAAATGTCCCAGCCCAAGTTGACAGTGCATACAGGCACTCCATTGAGCAGCATAACAAACAGGTGGAGGAAAACAGGTACGTTCTCAGTCGGATCATAACATGTATTAAACTGTGTGGGAAATGTGAAACTCCACTGCGGGGGCACGACAAGTCAGTGGACTCCATGAATCCTGGAATATTCAGATGCATTTTTGAGACTGTGTGTGAGGGCGATTCAAGACTTCAGAGGCACTATCACGCTCAGCCCATTTCAAAGGGACATCTAGCACTGTACAAAACAAACTGTTAGACTGTATGTATGAAGTGTACAGGGAGGAGATAGCCAAGCAAGTGGACGAGACATCATTTGTTGCCATACAGGCAGATGAGACAACTGATGTTTCCTGTAAATCACAAATGGTGGTTGTGTTGTGATACATGTTGTCTGACAATACAGTGACAGAGAGGTTTTTGGAGTTTGTGGAAGTCAAAGATATAACTGGACTCGGCCTCTCCAATAACATCAAGTGTGTGCTGTAACCACTGAAGCTGGAAGAAAAGCTGATCGCTCAGACTTATGATGGTGTGGCTGTAATGAGTGGAAACGTAAGAGGGGTACAGACGCTAATGAAAGAGAAATAACCACATACCCAGTTTGTTCACTACTATACTCACCAGCTGAACCTGACCTTGCAGCAACTTTGTTTTCCAAGGATTGCTTTTGCCACCTTTTTCTCTGGCGGTCCAAAATGCGTTGCGGGACTTGATAAAGGCAACACAGAGACGCATTCCAAGGCCACCCGCTGTACGATGGAACTTTAAAAGTAAAACTGTCAATGCTGTTCAGGAAAACCGTGCTGCGCTGGCCATGTTGTCCATCAATCAATCAATCAAATGTATTTATAAAGTCCTTTTTACAACAACAGTTGTCACAATGTGCTTTTACAGAAACACCCAGCCTTAAACCCCAAGGATCAAACAACAGTAGTGGTGAATTTCAGTGGCTAGGAAAAACTCACTAAAAAGGGCCGAAATTTAGGAAGAAACCTAGAGAGGACCCAGGCTCAGAGGGGTGACCGGTCCTCTTCTGGCTGTGCCGGGTGAGATATTAAGAGTCCAATTGGAATAATTAATAAATGCATGTTGGCTAAATCCAGAGTCTATTCCAGATGGACAAGGACAGGGACAACATGGAGGAGGGAGGAGGTGTCAGCACAGTGGCAGCAGAAATCGCCAGGTATCATCTTGATCTGCAACACAACCCGGAGGATTTTGGACAGGGACAGCAACGGGCCCCCCAAACCATGTACTCCGCAGGGGTGGATCAGGATCAGGACCTCATGTCCTCCTAAAGTTTAAAACGGGAGGAGACTGGGAAAATTCAGAAAATGCATTCCTCATTTCAACAACGATTTATAGTGGAGAAGGAGAACTTAGTGAGGAAGGAGAACTGACCCTACTCCCCCAGCACAATAGTATAGCAGCGTAAGACCTTGAGACTGAGACAGGGGGGGTCCGGCGACACTGTGGCCCTAACCGGGGGAGGCCCCGGACAGGTCCCAACAGGCAGGAAATCAATCCACCCACATTGCCAAGCATCAACCAAAGGGACACTGACCAACCGCAACCACCCTGAATGAGGGCTGAGTATTGCCTGCAGAGTACAGCCCATCGAAAGCCAGCTGGTTCCGCAGCTACATGACTTCATTCCCAAAGTAATAGAAAGGTTTGTCCAGAGGAAGAACCGCTGTGCCACCTTTCTCTTCAAGTGAGCCCTCAGCCTTGGTGAGTGAAAGCATATTTTATCATCTTGCCTTTGTGGTGCTGGTCCGTGCATTGGTCATATTTTCGTGCTGGATCGATTGATATAGATGGTGACGAGTGTCAGTGTGTCCATGCTTATCTATTAAGGTTGCTGTCATAGAATGGATCTGTTCCCTAAAAAGCTGTCTTTCCGCTTCGTTGTGGCCTTCAGTGGTGCTCATTGCTGTTCGGGTATGGCCCTGTAGACACATTGGTTCTGAGCTTGGTTGCATTCCTAATTTAGGTTTATAAATGTGACAGTGGTAATTTTACATGTGTGTGAGAGAGAAGGAGAGCAATTACACCAGAAGGTCTCTCTCTCCAATATGTGTACAACACCTGGTAGAAGCAAGCCGCTCTGTCGGTAAAGGTGTTTTGTGGAGCCACGCTGTTTGTTGATGTGTTAAATAAACACATCACTAGCATGAGGGAGTTTTGTAGCTTTACTGGTATGTATCTTCTATTTTGAAATGGTTTGTGCCCCACCAATTTTTTACATATAATAACGCCACTGGCAATCAGGCACATATTCTGAAGAAGATGTATAGCAGTTTTACTGCAGATTTCACACTGCAGATTTATTGCCATTCATTCACCTCCTGGATACACAGACATATTCAGTACATCACCAGACCAATGGACTGTTCCTGTCGGTTTTAAGCTTTCCATTTAATTATTCAATTTCCTGAAACTACCCAGAAACTGTCCTGGCTTGAGAACTACCAACCTGAGTCACTAATCTCAGACGACATCAGGAAAATGTTTGACTGAAATTTGTACCTCAGACATTAACGGTTGTCTTGTGAATCACACTGTTCAATGAAACCACAGTGTTTTAAGATCAGTGTTTCCTATGAAAATCAATATCCCTGACAAAGTGATTTTCTTAACGTTCAGTAAATTATGGCTAATCAAGGGTGTGTCAGTGTCTCAACCATTTACAAGAAGTACTGATGTTGAAATCTTTCAATGACAGCCCATTTGACAGAGTATTTCTTGTCATTTAAATAGCAGGTCCCAGTTGTACGTTACACATTCTTGGATAGGTGGCCTGTCAGCCAGTTCAGTCTGTCAGCCAGTCCAGTCAGTCAGTCCAGTCTGTCGGTGACCCTACTGGGACAATGATAACCTTCCTCATAACAGGTGTCCTCTTGCTCTTCCTTCAATCCATCCTGGGGGCTCCTGGAACAGGTATGTTGTCCCTCTCATTGGTTGATAGATTACACCTGGAACAGATATGTTGTCCTTATGATTGGTTGTTAGATAACACCTGGAACAGATATGTTGTCCTTATGATTGGTTGTTAGATAACACCTGGAACAGATATGTTGTCCTTATGATTGGTTGTTAGATTACACCTGGAACAGATATGTTGTCCTTATGATTGGTTGTTAGATTACACCTGGAACAGATATGTTGTCCTTATGATTGGTTGTTAGATTACACCTGGAACAGATATGTTGTCCTTATGATTGGTTGTTAGATAACACCTGGAACAGGTGAAGATGGTTAAGTTGATCCTACTTCTGAAAGCAGGAAAATAATCCAGCAGCAATGGGAATTGTGAATTACATGGATCATAATTAATGGACATTTTTGTACATAATTATTCATCTTGGGCAAGAAATGAAATATTCTAAATAAACTGTTGCTGTATTTTTTCTTTTGTAGATGGTCCCTTTGTTCTCTACAATACAGGCAGTAAGACATGCTTGGGTCCATGTAACTCAGATACACTGCGCTGGCTGTCAGAGGGACGTCTCTACTACACCAAAGAAGGGAAATGTCTTGGGGTGTCTGGGAAGACAGAGGGCAGTAGTGTGGTATATTTAGACTGTGATGGGAAGAGTGATCTCCAGCAATGGGAGTGTCATAACAACACCCTGCTCACCCTCAAAGGACACAGTTTGTACCTCAACAACAACAACAACAATAAACTGGTGCTGTCTAAAGACACAGGGTCCCGGAGTCTCTGGGTCATCTTTGGAACAACAGAAGGCCCCTGTACAAGGACCCACAGAGGTACAGAACAATTATCACATCTGTCTAGTCTATTTGGTTTTTACACAGTCTCAACAGGCTGCACACCGAATAAGGTTTCCTTTTGCAATATCCAATATAATTATTTCTGTAGATTCTTAGAAATTGACAGGTTTGTTTTAAATTTGTTTCCCTCAGAACTCTATACCATTGTTGTAACACCTGCCTCTGTTTCCTTCAGAACTCTATACCATTGTTGTAACACCTGTCTCTGTTTCCTTCAGAACTATATACCATTGTTGTAACACCTGTTTCTGTTTCTTTCAGAACTGTATACCATTGTTGTAACACCTGTCTCTCTTTCCATCAGAACTCTATACCATTGTTGTAACACCTGCCTCTGTTTCCTTCAGAACTCTATACCATTGTTGTAACACCTGTCTCTGTTTCCTTCAGAACTCTATACCATTGTTGTAACACCTGTCTCTGTTTCCTTCAGAACTCTATACCATTGTTGTAACACCTGTCTCTGTTTCCTTCAGAACTCTATACCATTGTTGTAACACCTGTCTCTGTTTCCTTCAGAACTCTATACCATTGTTGTAACACCTGCCTCTGTTTCCTTCAGAACTCTATACCATTGTTGTAACACCTGTCTCTGTTTCCTTCAGAACTCTATACCATTGTTGTAACACCTGTCTCTGTTTCCTTCAGAACTCTATACCATTGTTGTAACACCTGCCTCTGTTTCCTTCAGAACTCTATACCATTGTTGTAACACCTGTCTCTGTTTCCTTCAGAACTCTATACCATTGTTGTAACACCTGTCTCTGTTTCCTTCAGAACTCTATACCATTGACGGTAATGCATTTGGACGTCCCTGTCAGTTTCCCTTTCGGTACAAAGACAAATGGTATGTGGATTGTACCACCATAGACTCCTCTGTCAAACGCCTCTGGTGTGCAATAGAAACAAACTACCAAGACAATGAACTGTGGGGCTACTGTCCAACCACAAGTGAGTATTAAATCAATTACTGGATGTGGGTCAATATATTCTAGTCTTAGACAACACCTAATAGATGTGCTCCCTCACCTCTTACTTTATCTCTTTCTTTTATCAATCTCTTTATTCTGTCTTCATCTCTCTTTCATCCCTCTCTTTCTCCATCCTTCTCTTTATTTATTGTCTTTACCTCTCCTTCATCCCTGTCTTCCTCCCATCCTTCTGCAGCCACTGAACATTGGCATAAGAACCCGGTCACTGGTTCATTTTACCAGTTGAACCTCCACTCTGCCCTGACCTGGCACCAGGCTCGGACCAGCTGTCAACAGCAGGGAGCAGACCTTGCCTCCATCACTGAACCCCACCAACAGACTTACATATCAGGTAAAATGTTCTGCTAACAACACTCAGAAACACACTATCGTAGCTGGAAACGACTGATTTTCAAAGGAATATAGGAGTACAGAGGCCCATTATCAGCAACCATCAGTCCTGTGTCCCAAAGGCACTTTGTGTTTGCTAATCCAAGTTCATCATTTTAAAAGGCTAATTGATCATTAGAAAACCTTTGTGATAATGTTAGCATAGCTGAAATCTCTTGTACTGATTGAAGAAGCAGTAAAACTGACCTTCTTTAGACTAGTTCAATATCTTCAGCATTTGTGGCGTTTCAATTACAGGCTCAGAACTTTCTTCAGATTTTTAGGGTTGGGTAGGTTACTTTGTAAATGTAATCCGTTACAGTTACAATTACCTGTCCACATATGTAGCTAGTTATGTGACTTTTAGATTACTCAAACTCAGTAATGTATGCCGATTACTTTTAGATTACTTTAATATGAAGAGGCATTAGAAAACACATAGAACACATTTTGCGGCAACAGTGAATGTTAGAGTTTACATAGCTGGACAAAAACTGACTTTGCTTTCACTTGCTGCACTAAATCTGCAGTAGTCTGATGTTTTCCTCCACAACCACAAAGTCGTCAAGACGTGTCAAAAGCCCCAGGCACGTGAATGCACGTTTGCAATCGCGAACACCCGCAGATAAATGCATTTTACCCGCGCGAACGTAACCAGTGATTATTAGGGCCACCAGCGATGGATTTTCAAAACGCAAATGAAAGAAATAAACTGTGATTATACACCTGCACGCTTGAATTCAATGCGGTCAGCAGCCACAATTTTCTGAGGTGCAAATCAAAACCAGGATCACAGTGCCTACCTGTATGGACCGAGTTGAGGTGGCTGCGTCAAATGCAAATCATCATCCTTTGGAAAAGTGCTTCCCAACACATTTTCTTCTCAAATGTCGTGATAAATTCCTTTTAATGTTATTTCCTTGAAGGTAGTTACATGTTACCAACTCTGCTTGTTTTGAGAATTGAAGGCTATTCCATGTGAGAAATTGCCAAGAGACTGAAGATCTCGTACAACAAAGTGTAGTACTCCTTTTACAAAAAAGCACAACCAGAATAGAAACCAGAAAGAGTAGTGGGAGGTTGCACTGGAACACAGGAGTGATGGTTGGGAGGTTGCAATGGAACACAGGAGTGATGGTTGGGGGGTTGCAATGGAACACAGGAGTGATGGTTGGGGGGTTGCACTGGAACACAGGAGTGATGGTTGGGAGGTTGCACTGGAACACAGGAGTGATGGTTGGGAGGTTGCAATGGAACACAGGAGTGATGGTTGGGGGGTTGCACTGGAACACAGGAGTGATGATTGGGAGGTTGCACTGGAACACAGGAGTGATGGTTGGGGGGTTGCACTGGAACACAGGAGTGATGGTTGGGGGGTTGCACTGGAACACAGGAGTGATGGTTGGGGGGTTGCACTGGAACACAGGAGTGATGGTTGGGAGGTTGCACTGGAACACAGGAGTGATGGTTGGGGGGTTGCACTGGAACACAGGAGTGATGGTTGGGGGGTTGCACTGGAACACAGGAGTGATGGTTGGGAGGTTGCACTGGAACACAGGAGTGATGGTTGGGGGGTTGCACTGGAACACAGGAGTGATGGTTGGGGGGTTGCACTGGAACACAGGAGTGATGGTTGGGAGGTTGCACTGGAACACAGGAGTGATGGTTGGGAGGTTGCACTGGAACACAGGAGTGATGGTTGGGGGGTTGCACTGGAACACAGGAGTGATGATTGGGGGGTTGCACTGGAACACAGGAGTGATGGTTGGGGGGTTGCACTGGAACACAGGAGTGATGGTTGGGGGGTTGCACTGGAACACAGGAGTGATGGTTGGGAGGTTGCACTGGAACACAGGAGTGATGGTTGGGAGGTTGCACTGGAACACAGGAGTGATGGTTGCTGAGAGTGAGCCTGTTTCCAGCTACTATAGTTTACAACATTAACAATGTCTACAAGGTTTTATACATTTTATGGTTAATTTAATGGACAAATAATGAGCTTTTCTTTCAAAATCGTTAGTTTAAATATACCAAAACTTACCTTCTCTTGGGTTTTAGTTATTTATTCATTACTTTTAGTAATGGTGCAATTAGATGGGTCATGTCTTACATAAATATTAGTATTTTAAATATAAATGTTCTATAACCTTCCTGTTTTCTCTCTCCCTTCCTCTTTGTTCCACACAGGCCTCTTTGGTAAAGCTCATGTGTCGGTGTGGACGGGTCTGAACGCTCTGGAAGAGGACGGTCTCTGGCAGTGGATCAGTGGGAAGCCTTTCCCCTACTTCCGCTGGGACTCTGGTCAGTCCTCACTGTTACACTTATACCCATTTAATGTCCCGTTACCAGGGTTTATAGGAGGGTTAACACTGTGTTTATCTGTAGGTCACCCTCTCCGTGATCCTGGTCAGGTCTGTGGAATGGTGGACTCATCACAGCAGTCCTTCTGGCAGAGCTCCCTGTGTTCCAAGACACGAGGCTACATCTGTCAGAAAGACCCACCTGCAACCCACACTGTTCACCCAGGTAGGTCTGTCAGAAAGACCCACCTACAACCCTCACTGGTCACCCAGGTAGGTCTGTCAGAAAGACCCACCTACAACCCTCACTGGTCACCCAGGTAGGTCTGTCAGAGACCCACCTACAACCCCTACTGGTCACCCAGGTAGGTCTGTCCAAAAGACCCACCTGCAACCCACACTGTTCACTCAGGTAGGTCTGTCCAAAAGACCCACCTACAACCCCCACTGGTCACCCAGGTAGGTCTGTCAGAGACCCACCTACAACCCCCACTGGTCACCCAGGTAGGTCTGTCAGAGACCCACCTACAACCCCCACTGGTCACACAGGTAGGTCTGTCAGAGACCCACCTACAACCCTCACTGGTCACCCAGGTAGTGATCAGACCTCCATGTACATATGGGTTTGAGAAGGTTTGGTCAGACAGGCATGGCTGGTTCATTTGGGTCAATGCATGTGTCAAGACCCCAAACATTTTTCATTTCTCTTTGTCCTCATCTATCATCTCTCATAGTCAGAACATAATGTGTAGAGGTGTTATAAGTTGGACAAGTTACCATCACACAGTATTTTAGATGCTGTTTCTCTGTGTGATGAACAGAAGAGTCTGGGTTTTGCTCCCATCCGTGGATTCATTATGCTGGTAGGTGCTACCGCATCGAACACACAAAGAAGACCTGGACTGAAGGTCAGACAGAATGTCGTAAAGACGGAGGAGACCTGGCCAGCATCCACAACATTGAACAGCAGAGCTTTGTGATGTCCCAGCTGGGATATGGTTAGTGAAACACTGATACACTACAACTCCCATGATAGACAGTGAGTGACAGTGCTAACTTTCTCTTTCTCTTTCCTCTGTCCCAGTGGCCACTGAAGAGTTGTGGATTGGGCTGAATGACGTCAAGACACCACTACTGTTTGAGTGGAGCGACCAATCTGCTGTCACCTTCACCAGCTGGGACTCAACCATGCCAGCAGGGGGCAACTGTGTCCTGGTCAGGGGAGAGGTACAGTAAATAACCCTTCAACTCTGACCTTTACCCCTTAACCCTAACCCCACCCTGTCACTAACCCCCTCCACCATCACCCCTCCACCCTGTCACTAACCCCCTCCACCCTGTCACTAACCCCCTCCACCCTGTCTCTAACCCCCTCCACCCTGTCTCTAACCCCCTCCACCATCACCGCTCCACCCTGTCACTAACCCCCTCCACCCTGTCTCTAACCCCCTCCACCATCACCCCTCCACCCTGTCACTAACCCCCTCCACCCTGTCACTAACCCCCTCCACCCTGTCTCTAACCCCCTCCACCCTGTCTCTAACCCCCTCCACCATCACCGCTCCACCCTGTCACTAACCCCCTCCACCCTGTCTCTAACCCCCTCCACCATCACCCCTCCACCCTGTCACTAACCCCCTCCACCCTGTCACTAACCCCCTCCACCCTGTCACTAACCCCCTCCACCCTGTCTCTAACCCCCTCCACCATCACCGCTCCACCCTGTCACTAACCCCCTCCACCCTGTCTCTAACCCCCTCCACCATCACCGCTCCACCCTGTCACTAACCCCCTCCACCCTGTCTCTAACCCCCTCCACCATCACCCCTCCACCCTGTCACTAACCCCCTCCACCATCACCCCTCCACCCTGTCACTAACCCCCTCCACCATCACCCCTCCACCCTGTCACTAACCCCCTCCACCATCACCACCTCCACCCAGTCACTAAACCCCTCCACCATCCTCCTTCCTCCCTGTCATTAACTCCCTCCACCGTCAGTTCCTCCACCCAGTCACTAACCCCCTCCATCCTTACTCCACCTGGACATTGTCCTGTCTGTCATGCAGAAGGTCAGATGGTCTACCCAGGAGTGTGAGAAGCAGTATGGTTTCATCTGTATGAAGAGGTCTTCCTCCCAACCCTCAGGACCCCAGGTGGACACCAACCCAGGCTGCAAACCAGTGAGTTAACAGAGAGGGGTTCAATCTATTCAATCTATTTTATTTTTCTAACTGGTCTAACATCATCATCCTTCTCAGTGAGTCTTCTTCTTGTTCTTCTATAAAGTCTTATCTTCTCTTCTTTTTTAAGTGTCTTATTATTTAATAAAAATGTGTGTCTTTCTGAAGCATTGGATCAGATATGGCTCCTACTGCTACTTTGTGGGACAGGAGACCAAGACCTTTGATGAAGCCAATGAGAACTGCAGGAGCTTACAGTCAAATCTGGTGGATGTTTCTAGCGGGTGAGACATTAATAGTAGATTTAAATTGTGTTAAGATAATGGGTCCCAATAATGTTTAATAGTTATGTTAACAGGGTGGACAATGTTCCATTTCATGTTCATCAATATTTATTTAACTGGTCTTACTTTCTTTGAATGATTAGTGAAAGCACACCGTTTGGTTGCAGATAAGTAACACATGTTTAAAAAATACTTTATTCATATAATAAAAGACATATTTATAACATGTCCAAGATGAATGTATTAAAGTGCAATATCTACGATTTGTCTAACTTCATAAATTGCTTGTAATTGTTGGATTGTCTCTCTACAAATGCTACTCCATCATACAGAGAGAGTAGGTGTGAGCTAGCAGGAGTACAATGTCATCTGGTTATACAGCTACGGAAATAATTCAGAAAGAAAAAGGTGCAGCGGTCTAAATTTTTTTTCCGGAGCTGTATTTGTATACTGCAACTACTATGATTTATTTTTTTTACTTTGTGAAATAACAATTATATGCAGGAGAAATAAATGCTCTCACACAGCAAAAACACAACATTGGCAAACAACATTCGATTGTGATATTTATCATATACATTTTAATGTGAAGAATGATGGTTTTAAATTTGACATTTTCTAACATGTCCTCCATATAATGAGATGTCTTTCCACTGTGCATAATGTCTTGATGATAATGTGTCAATGATGTTTGGTTCAGGTTTAATAATGCCCTAATCACAATGTGTCCAGGGTGGATAATGCATTCCTGATTAGCCTGGTTGGCTACAGGCCTGAGAAGCACTTCTGGATCGGTCTCTCCAACCAGAAACACATTGACATCTTCACCTGGACCAATGGAAACCGGGTCAAGTACACCCACTGGAATGCACAGATGCCAGGTAGGAAACAATCAGTCAATCAATAAATAAACCAAGCCTGCAGATAATCAGTTTTGCAACATATAGACAGAAATAAAAAGTTCGATAATAGAGTGATATTGACATTCAGATTCGTCTTTACAATTTCAAAGTTCATGAGTGTTTGAGTCAGGGGGTCATGTTGATATGCATTGTCTCACCTCAGATGCATAAAGCTGTCATTCCATTTCCATTCATCTCAGAATGGTTGATGGGATAGTTTGAAAGTAGTTTGACCTGTGGTCAGTAAATTAGAAAATATGACATAGATTAAGCATCTGCTAAGCCCCATTTCTGCCTCAAAACCATCTGGATTAAGCTAATCTAAAAACGATGTATATCAATGATTTCATGTTTTCAACTAAACGTGTTTTCAGACAAGAATAATGTTAGCCTGATTTCTGATAAAATGTTTCCAAACATTCAGTAAGGTTAACAATACAGGTGTAAAATTATATGACATGTTAAGTTGTTGTGAACTTCAGATTTCACAAACCTTTATGTGAATGCTTTATTGTAATTAATTCAAAATAACTTACTGATACATCATTAAGAGAGAATTTCTGATTAATTTGCAGCAAGATTATTATATTGTCAACATAAAAAAAAAATTCTACTGTAACATTGGCAGCAAATGCAAAGATCAGTAATGTGTCCTATTGGAAGCGTTGCTTTTACCAAACTGAAAATTTGATCCTAATGTCACTAGCAAGTAGTCAGAATTCTTTGGTGTTATGAAGAACCATCAGGTGTTAAGAAGAATTCTCAGTTTTTTGAAGAATCTTGAGGTGTTTTTAAGAATTCTCTGGTGTTTTGAAGACCCCTTAGGTCAGGGGAGGGCAAACCTTTTGGCTCAGGGGCCACTTCAGGAATTAGAAATTAAATGGAGGGCCCCATTTTTGTTTGTAATTTGTTAATCAAATGATTTGCAGGTCAGAAAAGGGCAATCATTTAAATGTTTAGGCAGTGCAATAGGTCCATTATAATGTCTAAATAATGTACATTCTGATTCAGTTGTATAAGAATGGGCTGAAGAGTTTTTGTTTTATTTCCCCTCAAAACTATTTTATTACCTACCGCGGGCCTGAGTTTGCCCACTCCTGCCTTAGGTATTTTGAAGAACCAGGTGATTGATGACGTTCGGATGTCACGAAACCATCTAATGGGTTTTTTAAAGACATGGTGCTTTCCAACCATGCTTTAAAACATATGAAACTAAATTAGTCTAGAGCCTTATTATCAAGAACCAATGGAATTCATAAGCTGGTGAATGTCAAAACATTTCTGCTACACATTCATCATTAATAACAAACGGTTAGGCCCAATACCACAGACGGTTAGCACTGTCCACCTGGTTGATGGCTCAATGGGTAGAGCTGTGGACGGTTATGCAGTTACTTTACAAAGCCCTGGTTCAAGCCCCAATTATTACTTTCTAATACATGGTTTGGTAACAGCAAGACAAACTTCATTTGCAATTCCTACATAACGTCTGGAATATTTGCTCGTCTTTTTTTAAAATCACATCTTAAATCAAGCATTGGATCCACTATATTTTATGAATGTTTTAACTCCAGCATTAATAGAAGCCTGCATTTTCAGGGTCAGTGCAGCTTACGGTATGTTCTTAACCCGGTTACATAATGAAGAAACATTATAAACTGTTTAACAATTAATTATTTATCACCCTCAGCCACTAGCATGTCGATTTACATGTATTTGTCCTGTTGAAATGTCTCTAAAGTGTTAGCTTTATTCAACCAAGTTATGTTTAACTGAATGTCATTGACCATATTAATAGGTTCTCTTAGTAATATTTAACTGAATGTAATTGATCAATTTAATAGGTTCTCCTAGTTATATTTAACTGAATGTCAGTGAACATTTTAATAGGTTCCCCTAGTTTTATTTAACTGAATGCCTGTGAACATGCTAATTGGTTCTCCTAGTTGTATTTATCTGAATGTCACTGAACATGCTAGCAGTTTCTCCTAGTGGTAAAACAGGAGTATTTGTGTTCTATCTCTGCATCACTGTGAATATAGGTATTTCACAAGGATGTGTAGCCATGACAACAGGGATTCTAGCAGGATTATGGGATGTGCTGAGCTGCACCAATCAGGAGAAGTATATCTGTAAACACCAGGCAGAAGGGGTTGTGCCAACACAGGAACCTGTCACACCAGTCCTTCCCAGCTGCCCTGAAGACTGGGATCCTGTGGGTTCTCGAAACTACTGCTTCAAGGTAGACAATTTATATAACTCATACTTCTGCTTCTAGGTAGACATTATACACTCACCAAAAGGATTATTAGGAACACCTGTTCAATTTCTCATTAATGCAATTATCTAATCAACCAATCACATGGCAGTTGCTTCAATGCATTTAGGGGTGTGGTCCTGGTCAAGACAATCTCCTGAACTCGCAAACTGAATGTCAGAATGGGAAAGAAAGGTGATTTAAGCCATTTTGAGCGTGGACATTATATAGTCTAAACTACTGCTTCTATGTAGACATTATATATAGTCTAAACTACTGCTTCTAGGTAGACATTATATATAGTCTAAACTACTGCTTCTAGGTAGACATTATATATAGTCTAAACTACTGCTTCTAGGTAAACATTATATATAGTCTAAACTACTTCTTCTAGGTAGACATTATATATAGTCTAAACTACTGCTTCTAGGTAGACATTATATATAGACTAAACTACTGCTTCTAGGTAGACATTATATATAGTCTAAACTACTGCTTCTAGGTAGACATTATATATAGTCTAAACTACTGCTTCTAGGTAGACATTATATATAGTCTAAACTACTGCTTCTAGTTAGACATTATATATAGACTAAACTACTGCTTCTAGGTAGACATTATATATAGTCTAAACTACTGCTTCTAGGTAGACATTATATATAGTATAAAGTACTGCTTCTAGTTAGACATTATATATAGTATAAACTACTGCTTCTAGGTAGACATTATATATAGTCTAAACTACTGCTTCTAGTTAGACATTATATATAGACTAAACTACTGCTTCTAGGTAGACATTATATATAGTCTAAACTACTGCTTCTAGGTAGACATTATATATAGTCTAAACTACTGCTTCTAGGTAGACATTATATATAGTCTAAACTACTGCTTCTAGGTAGACAGCTTCTAGTTAGACATTATATATAGCCTAAACTACTGCTTCTAGTTAGACATTATATATAGTCTAAACTACTGCCTCCCATGGGAGCACATGACTGGAGAAACACGACGGTGCATGGACGCCACGAGCTTGCGGAAGTATTCTGTAGTCAACACCATACTGCCTGCAGAGTGGTCCACAATTCCGTTGTATTCCGAGGTGTAGGATTTCTGTGTTCCACAGCGGTTTGATTGGCATCCCAGATGTGTTCAATAACGTTGAGATCTAGTGACTTAGGTGGGAATGGCAAGACCCCAAACTCAGATGAGTGTGTCTCTAACCATCGTTTGGTGTGTCTAGACTTGTGTGGTGGTGCATTGTCCTGTTGGAAGAGGCCAAACCCATCAGAATGAACGCAGGACATGAACGGGTGTAACATGTCAGAAAGGATCCACACAGTGTTCACCTGTCAGAGATGTTTGTAGATGTACCAGGGGTCCCATTGAATACCAGCTAAACAAACCCCATACCATGATAGAGCCCCCACCAGCCTGTACAATGCCCTGTTGACATGGAGCCCCCACCAGCCTGTATAATACCCTGTTTACATGGAGCCCCCACCAGCCTGTACAATACTGTGTTTACATGGAGCCCCCACCAGCCTGTACAATACTGTGTTTACATGGAGCCCCCACCAGCCTGTACAATACTGTGTTTACATGGAGCCCCCACCAGCCTGTACAATGCCATGTTGACATGGAGCCCCCACCAGCCTGTACAATGCCATGTTGACATGGAGCCCCCACCAGCCTGTACAATGCCCTGTTGACATGGAGCCCCCACCAGCCTGTATAATGCCCTGTTGACATGGAGCCCCCACCAGCCTGTACAATGCCCTGTTGACATGGAGCCCCCACCAGCCTGTACAATGCCATGTTGACATGGAGCCCCCACCAGCCTGTACAATACTGTGTTTACATGGAGCCCCCACCAGCCTGTACAATACTGTGTTTACATGGAGCCCCCACCAGCCTGTACAATGCCCTGTTGACATGGAGCCCCCACCAGCCTGTATAATACCCTGTTGACATGGAGCCCCCACCAGCCTGTACAATGCCCTGTTGACATGGAGCCCCCACCAGCCTGTACAATGCCATGTTGACATGGAGCCCCCACCAGCCTGTACAATGCCATGTTGACATGGAGCCCCCACCAGCCTGTACAATGCCATGTTGACATGGAGCCCCCACCAGCCTGTATAATACCCTGTTGACATGGAGCCCCCACCAGCCTGTACAATACTGTGTTGACATGGAGCCCCCACCAGCCTGTACAATACTGTGTTTACATGGAGCCCCCACCAGCCTGTACAATGCCCTGTTGACATGGAGCCCCCACCAGCCTGTATAATACCCTGTTGACATGGAGCCCCCACCAGCCTGTATAATACCCTGTTGACATGGAGCCCCCACCAGCCTGTATAATACCCTGTTGACATGGAGCACCCACCAGCCTGTACAATGCCATGTTGACATGCTGGATCCATGGAAACGTGACTTGTCAGACCAGGCTACTTGTTTCCAGTCATCAAGTGTTGAGTGGTGGTGTTCCCGAGCCCAGGCGAGGCGCATCCCTGTGTGTCCAATATTCATCAGGGGTACTCGAGTTGGGCGTCGACTCCTAAAGCCCATTTCCCGGAGGGAACGTTGCACAGTCCTCAGGCTGATGTTTGTTGAGGGCCCAGCATGGAATGCAGATTTATTCATTTGTTATTTGAGGCTCATGCCTATCACGTGAACCGGTTCTTGCCAGCCGACACTGGTCACGTTCTCTCACAGTCTTTTTACAGCCACACTGCTGTCGTAAGTTAGATGTTTTGCCAGAATTCTTGTATTCACGGTAAACCCTTGAAATGGTAGTACGTAAAAATCCAAACTGCTCCTCTGCCTCCGAAATGCTATGACCCATCTCACAAGCTCCAACTATTAAACCGGGTTGAAACTTGGCATCCTCATGGCGGAAGCCGTTCTAGATGCTTCTACAGATGTCTATCACATATATGCACTGGCAGACACAACCAATGACATGCATAGGTGGAGTTGCTATATATTTTGTTTGGGCTCGTCTGTACCAGTTTTTCTGGCACTTCAGTGTGTATAGTCTAAATTCACTAGACATTATACACTGCTCAAAAGAATTAAGGGAACACATAATCATCACAGTATAACACCAAGTCAGTGAAACTTCAGGGATGTCGATCTGTCCAGTTAGGAAGCATAAGCGATTGTGAATCACTGTCACCTGTTTTGGTGCAAATGAAAGTGACAACATGTGCACTGGAGAGGCACCATCAAAACAACCCCCAAAAAGGGAATGGTTTTGAAGGTGGTGGCCACAGACAATTGCTCTCTCCTTGTCCTTCCTGACTGATTCTTCACTAGTTTAGCATTTTGCTAGTTTCCTTGTCACTACTGGTAGCATGAGGCGTTACCTGCAGCCCATTCAAGTTGCACAGGTAGTCCAGCTCTTCCAGGATGGCAAATCCATACATGCCTTCGCAAGAAGGTTTGCTGTATCTCCCAGTACAGTCTCAAGAGCATGGAGGAGACACCAGGAGACCAGCCATTTCATGAGTAGAGCTGGACAGGGCATCACCCAGCAGCAGGGCCAGTTTCTACTCCTTTGTGCGAGGAGGAACAGGAGAATCACTGCCAGAGCCCAACAAAATGACCTCCAGCAGGCTACTGGTCAGAATCAGAATAAGAAAGGGTTTTATTGCCAAAAAAGTTTCACAACAAATAAGTAATTTGTTCTGGCTGTTGGTGCAACAATCAATACAAAAGGAAATAAAAACAAATAAGAACTGTGGATTGAGCATTAAAAAAGTAGACTGTATTAATAAATTACTAAAAATAAACTGAAAGTCTATGTAAGGTGCCAGATTTTGGTGTGCATGTTTCTGACCAAACTGTCAGAAACAGACTCCATGAGGGTGTCATCAGAACCAGACGTCCTCTAGTGGGACCTGTGCTCACAGCCCAGCACCATGCAGGAGGCATATCTTTGGAGGGTCGCACAGACCTCCACATGCTAGCCAATGGTACCCTGACTGCTGTACCAGGATGAAATCCTCAGACCCGTTGTCACACCTTATGCTGGTGCAGTGGGCCCTGGGTTCCTCCTGGTTCAGTAGCGCTAGAGACTGTCCAGGAGCTCAATGATGCCCTGATCCAGGTCTGGGAGGAGATCCCCCAGGATGCCATCAACCGCCTCATCAGGATCATGCCCAGACGTTGTCAGGAGTGCATACAGGCACATGGGGGTCATACACACTACTGAGTCACATTGGAACAGGCTGTGATTTCAATTGTTTACATAGATTTTTGGGGTGAGTTTGAATCCGCCCTCAGTCGGTTGGTGATTTTGGTTTCCATTGATCGTTGTTACATAATTTTGTTTGCAACGAATTACACAATGTACAGTAAAGTTTTTGATCTTTAATGTATTTTGTTCATCGAGACCCAATGTGTGATTTGAGTGTTCCCTTAATTATTTTGAGCAGTGTATATAGTCTATACTTCTGCTTGAAGTTGGACGCTATTTATAATCTAAACTTCAGCTTCAAGGTAGACATCATTTGTAGTCTTGTAACAGGATCCATGGGGTTTAAGTCAGAACTACTGTATTATATATCTGTGTGGTCCAGTTCTTCACAGGGCCTCGCAAAGATGAGAAGACCTGGTTTGAGGCTCGGGAATTCTGCAAGGCGATTGGAGGAGACCTACTCAGCATCCACAGCGCAACTGACCTTCAGTCTTTAAGTCTTGTGTAAGACCTTTAAACAACCGCCAGGCTGTGCATAAACACTCAGATATTCCAAAACACATCTTTATTGCCAAGCATTATGGATGTTTCTCTGGTATTATTCTGAAATCCAAACAATGTTCATTCAAAAAGTTATTTTTCCTACAACAAAGTATGTTTGGACATACTTTCTATTTTATTGTTTTGCCACAGAGGCAATAATTTAATACTCCCCTAGATGCTGCACCATAAATATTATAAATGTTAAAATTGTTCACCTAAAGGTTTAAAATAGATTAAACCATACATAACACATTGTGTTGTATTCTTCGTTAGCCTTTTTTTGTTAATACGTAATGTGTATCAGAATGATTTGCATAATTAGAAATAATTCACCCTAACAAAGTATCTCTTCTACTGTTGAAGCTAAAAATACCTAATATAATTAATTTCATATGTCTGGGATAACTTACAATTCTTAATATTTTATCAGTTTTAACAATCACCATAAATGTATCCTGAGACAGTGTTTACTGAACAGTTCAAGCTACAGAGACCAAAGTAGGTTTATTTCACTTGTTTAGGCTGTTCCAACGTAAAACTCTTAAACATGTATTGTATATGATTATGTTAATTACTGAAATGTTAAAAATAATGAACTTGAATTAACACTAAAACAGTACCTTTTGAACTGTACGAGCTAGTTAGACTTGGTTTGGGTATCCCAATATAAAATTATGGCATGTTTATTGTCTATAACTACATTATTGAGAGTAATTTCCATAATTAGCATTAATTAACCCTAAAACACTGTTACACCATACAAGCTACAGAGTTCAAATTAACTTTGTATCCCATGTGTATGATTTCCCAACTTAAAAGGATTTAATATTTATCAATTATACTAATAGGATAAAAAAGCGTTGAAGAGTAAGACTAACAGTACTAAAACCCTGAGTCTACAGAAGACCAACAGTACTTAAACCATGAGTCTACAGAAGACCAACAGTACTAAAACGATGAGTCTACAGAAGACCAACAGTACTTAAACCATGAGTCTACAGAAGACTAACAGTACTTAAACCATGAGTCTACAGAAGACCAACAGTACTTAAACCATGAGTCTACAGAAGACTAACAGTACGTAAACCATGAGTCTACCGAAGACCAACAGTACTTAAACCATGAGTCAACAGAAGACCAACAGTACTTAAACCATGAGTCTACAGAAGACCAACAGTACTTAAACCATGAGTCTACAGAAGACCAACAGTACTTAAACCATGAGTCTACAGAAGACTAACAGTACGTAAACCATAGTCTACCGAAAACCAACAGTACTTAAACCATGAGTCTACAGAAGACCAACAGTACTAAAACGATGAGTCTACAGAAGACCAACAGTACTTAAACCATGAGTCTACAGAAGACCAACAGTACTTAAACCATGAGTCTACAGAAGACCAACAGTACTAAAACGATGAGTCTACAGAAGACCAACAGTACTTAAACCATGAGTCTACAGAAGACTAACAGTACTTAAACCATGAGTCTACAGAAGACCAACAGTACTTAAACCATGAGTCTACAGAAGACTAACAGTACGTAAACCATGAGTCTACCGAAGACCAACAGTACTTAAACCATGAGTCTACAGAAGACCAACAGTACTTAAACCATGAGTCTACAGAAGACCAACAGTACTAAAACGATGAGTCTACAGAAGACCAACAGTACTTAAACCATGAGTCTACAGAAGACCAACAGTACTAAAACGATGAGTCTACAGAAGACCAACAGTACTTAAACCATGAGTCTACAGAAGACTAACAGTACTTAAACCATGAGTCTACAGAAGACCAACAGTACTAAAACGATGAGTCTACAGAAGACCAACAGTACTTAAACCATGAGTCTACAGAAGACCAACAGTACTAAAACGATGAGTCTACAGACGACCAACAGTACTTAAACCATGAGTCTACAGAAGACTAACAGTACTTAAACCATGAGTCTACAGAAGACCAACAGTACTTAAACCATGAGTCTACAGAAGACTAACAGTACGTAAACCATGAGTCTACCGAAGACCAACAGTACTTAAACCATGAGTCTACAGAAGACCAACCGTACTTAAACCATGAGTCTACAGAAGACCAACAGTACTCAAACCATGAGTCTACAGAAGACCAACAGTACTTAAACCATGAGTCTACAGAAGACTAACAGTACGTAAACCATGAGTCTACCGAAGACCAACAGTACTTAAACCATGAGTCTACAGAAGACCAACAGTACTAAAACCATGAGTCTACAGAAGACCAACAGTACTAAAACGATGAGTCTACAGAAGACCAACAGTACTTAAACCATGAGTCTACAGAAGACTAACAGTACTTAAACCATGAGTCTACAGAAGACCAACCGTACTTAAACCATGAGTCTACAGATGAGAAGTAGAGGATACCTAGTCTGAGAGGATTATAATGGACTTGGTGGAAGGGGCATGATAACACTTTCATAAGCATACAGACATATGTCCTGAGTCATGTCCCCACAGCTGGACTTCCAGGTACTGAGTCATGTTCTCACAGCTGGACTTCCTGGTCCTGAGTCATGTTCTCACAGCTGGACTTCCTGGTCCTGAGTCATGTCCTCATAGCTGGATGGCTTTTTACTGGATAATGGGTTACCTGCTAGTAAAAATGTTGATTGATTGTATAGATGCATTTCGATTTTTATATTTGATTAAATTAATTAAAAGAAATTCTTCAATAAATTGGTTTTTTAAAATGTTTGAATATAACTACATATCAGATTAAGAATCCACAGGGATGATTATGAATAAAATGACTTGTAGAGACATTTAGCACACTTTGGTGATAACTTAATATTTTAGCCATAGTAATAATATAATATAATTTTAAATACTGTATCCATGGGGATAATATATTATTATTCTGGATATCGTAGCCGTGGTGATAATACATTAATTCTTTGATACTTTAGCCGCAGAGGAAAGGCTTGGATCGGCCTGAGTGCTCAGGACCCAAATGCTGGCTACGTCTGGACTGATGGGTCACCAGTGAGTTATATTTAAATATAAATAACAATTATAATATCTTTGGTATTGATCATAAAAACCTTAAACTTAGGTAACTTCCGTCTCTATTTTGTCCATGAGGGATAATTAATTTTGTCATGGTGGTCTGTAATGTCTTTCAATTATTATTTATCAGTAGTTCACCTCATGGTAAAGTTTCTCTCTGGATGGCTTTGTCATCAGCTGTACTTCCAAAACTGGAAGAATGGTGAACCCAACAATTACAATGGAGTGGAGTCCTGTGCTGAGATGTATTTCAGTTACAGTCATTACCGGCAGCCTGGAGGATCCTGGAATGATGCACACTGTGAAAGTTACAACGACTGGATGTGTGAGATCCGTAAAGGTACTGAATTCAGAACCAGACTAATTATAATCCCTTCATAGTACATTACTCTAGACCAGGGTTCTATTCCCTTCATAGTACACTACTTTAGACCAGGGTTCTATTCCCTTCATAGTACACTACTTTAGACCAGGGGTCTATTCCCTTCATAGTACACTACTTTAGACCAGGGGTCTGTTCCCTTCATATTACACTACTTTAGACCAGGGGTCTATTCCCTTCATAGTACACTACTTTAGACCAGGGGTCTGTTCCCTTCATATTACACTACTTTAGACCAGGGGTCTATTCCCTTCATAGTACACTACTTTAGACCAGGGGTCTATTCCCTTCATATTACACTACTTTAGACCAGGGGTCTATTCCCTTCATAGTACACTACTTTAGACCAGGGGTCTATTCCCTTCATATTACACTACTTTAGACCAGGGGTCTATTCCCTTCATAGTACACTACTTTAGACCAGGGGTCTATTCCCTTCATATTACACTACTTTAGACCAGGGGTCTAATACCTTCATAGTAAACTACTTTAGACCAGGGGTCTGTTCCCTTCATAGTACACTACTTTAGACCAGGGGTCTGTTCCCTTCATAGTACACTACTTTAGACCAGGGGTCTATTCCCTTCATAGTACACTACTTTAGACCAGGGATCTATTCCCCTTCATAGTACACTACTTTAGACCAGGGGTCAAAGGGGATACTGGGCCATTCAGGATGTAGAGTCTCTGTCTGTGGAACTCACTACATGATGAGTAACTTTACCACATCTGCTGGTCTCTTTATTCTTCTCCTCTCTCAACCCCTCTTTCCACACATATCCTCTGTCTTTACTCTTTGTCTCTTTCGTCCTCCTTTTCTTCTTCTATGCTCTTCTCTCGTTTCTCCACCTCACTGTCTCTCCTCTAATCTTATGTGTTACAGGAGTGACCCCACTACCTCCTCCCCAAAACACTGTTCCTGGTAAGTCCTCATCTCTCACGCATGTTGCTGATCCACACTAGTTGTTGGTCCTCACAGGTCTTCACTGTAGTCACACATTCCAGACTAGCTCCTAGTCTTCACAGTTCTTCACTGTAGTCACACATTCCAGACTAGCTCCTAGTCTTCACAGGTCTTCACTGTAGTCACACATTCCAGACTAGCTCCTAGTCTTCACAGTTCTTCACTGTAGTCACATATTCCACACTAGCTCCTAGTCTTCACAGGTCTTCACATTCCAAACTAGGTCTGTCAAATGTTCATCTTTTGAAGCTGAGATTACAAAGATTAAGTGTTGTCTCCTTCTTGTTTAGAGTACAATGTGACAGAGGATGGTTGGCTGGAATATGGAGGCTCCCAGTATTACTTCAATAGTCATGTGATGGCCATGGAGGACGCCAGAGACTTCTGTCGCCAGAGACATGCGGACCTGGCAGTTATCAACACACTCACAGAAAATACATTCCTGTGGAAAAAGGTAAGGGTCACTGGGCCATACTTGTTTCTTTTTGCGGGAAATGTGGAATAAACAAAGCTTTGTCTTGAGAAAAATTTTATGTAACATCAACCTCCTCACTCACTACGGCTGCATATTCAGTGAGAACAATCAGGGTTTTCTCAGAACTATTTCTATTCTACTTGTGGAGAGCAAGTCTACAAGAGGTGGACAGTGTGACAACAAAGAAGGTAGAAGAAACTATGCTTCACTAATGTCTGGTGGGAGTCGCTTTCGCACATTACTTTGCGTTTGCAAATCAAAATACATTTTAATTTTTAAAGCCCGTTATATATCGCCAGTTGTCACAAAGTGCTTTTACAGATACCAAATTTTGGAGTCTCTGTGGGAATTTGTGCTCATTCAGCCAAAAGAACCTTTGTGAGGTCAAGCATTGATGTTGGACGAGAAGGCCTGGCTCGTAATCGCCTTTCCAACTCTTTCTTAAAGCATTCAGTGGAGTTGAGGTCAGGGCTCTGTGCAGGCCACTCAAGTACCTCCACACCAACCTCGTTGGACCATGTCTTTAAGGATCCCACTTTGTGCGTAGTCATGCTGGAACAGGAAAGGGCCTCAAAGCTAGAAGCACCCAATTGTCTAAAATGTCTTTGTGTCTTGTAGCATTAAGATGACCATTCACAGAAACTAAGGGGCTTAGCCAAAACCCTGAACCACAGCCCCATACCATTACCCCTTCCATACCATAACTTTACATCAGGCACTATACATTCCAGTAGGTAGTGTTCTCCTTGCATCCACTGCATCCAGATTCCTCCATCAGACTGCCAGATAGTGAAGCATGATTCATCACTCCAGAGAACACGTCTCCACTGCTTCAGAGACCAGTCGCGGTGTGCTTTACACCAGTCCATTCGACCCTTGGCATTGCACATGTTGATGTGAGTCTTGCATACAGCAGCTCGGCCATTAACACATATTTCCTGGAGCTCCCAAGACAGTGCTTTTGCTGATGTTGCTTCCAGAGGCAGTTTGGAACTGTGTGGTGAGTAGGTGATGTTTACATGCTATGTGCTTCAGCACTCGGCGACTCCACTCTGAGTTTATATGGTTTATATGGTTTATATGGTTTATATGGTTTATATGGTCTACCACATTATGGCTGGGATGTTGCTTCTAGATGCTTGCACTGTAAGTTCTTCACATTTATAGCACTTACAGTTGACCGGGGCAGATTTAGTAGAGCAGAAATGTCACAAACTGACTTGTGGCAAAGGTGGCATCCTGTGTCAGTGCCACGGCTAAAGTCACTGAGCTGTGTCCAGAGTCTATCAACAGAATCCATCAGAATCCATCAGTGGTCGATGGTCGTGATTAAAGTTAACTCCCTCCCATATGTGTACTGGAAGTTGTTGTGTTCGGCTTTGCTGAGTATTCTCGAGGCGAAAGCAATAGGTTTTTCCTCTCCATTTGGGAAAATGTGTGTAAGGACTGCGCCCAGATGCCAGTCTAATGCCTAGCATTAGAAAGGTCCACTTTCCTGAAATGTTGTCCGCTGGCTCATGATACAAAAAGATCTGTGATGCATAGAATGGAATAACTATCCACACAGAGGGCTTGGTTTACTGTGACTTTAAAGTCACCACAGAGTCTCACTGAGCTATCCATCTTGAGGACTGGAACAACGGGTGTAGCCTATTCACTGCACTTTACTGGTAATGACATGTTAGTCTTTGTTAAACGTGTCAAAGCAGCATCCACCTTGGGTTGCATTGCATATGGAATGACACTTTAGTGTGTTTGGCTTTTAGTTGCACTGTGGCTTCAATGCATTTCATTGTCCCAAGCTACTTAGTAAAACTTGCAGAATTTCTCATTAATACACTCTCCAGTGTGTCCCAGTGCACTTGTATTTTCTTTATTTCCTGTCAGTTCAACTGGAATTTCTTTAGCCATTGTCTGCCAAACAGTGGTGGCGCATTACATTTTACCACATACAAAGGGAGCAGGGCGGTTTGTTCAATTGTACTGTTACTTTGGTAAACCTCCTTCTGGTTTGATAGCTTCCCCTGTGTAAGTCTTTAGTATGATGTCAGTTGGTTGCAAGAGGCAAATGCATCAGCATCTATTCATGTTACTCCAGTGAAGTCAATGACACTGCTGCACCCATATCTGATTCTTTTTCTATTAAATGTCCTCCATTTTGCTTTTGAACTTGTCTGACACGTCCTCTTCCCTCAACACATGCAGTCAAACTTATTTTCTGTATCAGAACCATCTGACTCACTAGTCTGGTTTTGCGCACTTACTCCGTCTCAATTTGTTTGTAGTTGTAGCATGGTTTGCCTTTAAGTCTTTTCCTACAGTACTTTGTATTTAAGATGTGGCCTTTTTCCCCGACAATTATAGCACTCTTGATCTTTGTACCAGCAAGTATTATTACTGTGATTTGTTTTTCCACAATGCATTGCCACTTGCGCAGGGAATATTAACCATTCCTAGTGTCAAGCCACTCCAGAACCAGATACCACGTCAGAAGTGTCTTACCTGGGCGAAGGAGAAAAATAATTGGACCGTTGCTCATTTCATCTGGAAATCAAGGTCCCCGAGTCTCGAGGAAGAGTGGAGAGGCGCAGTATCCAGTGTGACGTTTCCACAATTAGTGTTGATTTGGGTGCCATGTCATCTGCTGGTGTTGGTCCAATTTATCAAGTCCAGAGTCAATGCTGCTGTCTACCAGGAGATTTTATGGCACCTCATGCTTCCGTCTTCTTGGAGATGCTGATTTCCTTTTCCAGCAGGACTTGGAACCTGCCCACAGTGCCAAAATGACTGGTAACTGGTTGGCTGCCCATGGTATTACTGTGCTTGATTGGCACAGTCCCTGTGCTTGATTGAGAATCTATGGGGTATTGTCAAAAGGACAATGACATACACCAGACTCAACAACACAAACGAGGTGAAGGCCACTATCAAAGCAACCTGGGCTTCTAACACCTCAGTAGTGCCACAGGCTGATTACCTCCATGCAACGCTGCATTGATGCATTCATTTGTGCAAACGGAGCCCCGACCAAGTATTGAGTACATAAATTAACACACTTAGGATACATTTTCAGTTTTTTTAGTTAATTAGCAGATTAGAGCTCTTCTCGGGTCGACATTTCTGTATTATGATTTAATTTTTTTGAGATACTGGATTTTTTATTTCCATGAGCTGTAAGCTGTAATCACCAAGATTGAAACAAATAAGTCTTGAAATGTTTTACTTTACGTGTAATGAATATATTATATATGGTATCACTTTTTGATTAGAATTACGGGGAAAAATAAACTTTTCCAGAATATTCAAATTTTTGGAGATGCACCTGTATATATGCTGACACCATTGGACTCATTTTAGCTTTGCTTTATTCAAGGAACAATGAGGAAGTTCACATCTAACATATCTCACTGCACCACCTAGCATGCAATAACTACAGTACACATTACACATACTGAAAACAATAACTAGGTCGCTACAATATCACAGACAGATACAATGTCAAGTCGCTTCAATATCACAGATACAATATTAGGTGGCTACAGTATCACAGACAGATACAATATCAGATCGCTTCAATTTCACAGAAAGATACAATATCAGGTTGCTACAATATAACAGACAGATACTATACAGTTTCAGGTTGCTACAATATTACAGACTGATGTACATCTAAGAACTTAGAGAAGTGTTAGTTATAAAATACACATAATTGACTGATTTTCATCTGCTCAAATGTTTTGATGGAAACTATAGCATGTTGGACTGTATAGTACAGGTAACACCAACCAGTTTATAATTGCAATAATGCACCTAGAAGTTTTGTAGTATGAAGTAAAACATACAATGGCCAAGGCACTAAAACACATGATGCCTAAGAACAGACCATGGCCATTGTATATGATCGATATCCCAATATAGTCATTCCCAGTGGCTGAGGGAGAGTGCCTGCTCACCAGAGGAAATCTAGGCTTTAATGTCAATTGTTATTTTTCAGATAAAGAAAGAGGGTTTTGGATCACATTACATTGGACTAACAGTTGATCTTGACAAGTCGTTTGGGTGAGTATAAAAAATACATCATCAACCTAAATTAAACATGTAAATATTTACCAATCAAAGGCAGATAAACATTAATATGTGTAATAAATATTTGATGCGCAAATAAATACATGCATTGAGTAATAGCTTTGCCAACTCTCCAGTCACCTGTACCAGTTGATCTTTTTTGACTGACACAGAATATTGGTTGTGTCTGTATTGCTATGGACAGTAGATAACATACAGTATATCTGAATAACATCCATATTGGATGTGTAAGTCTGTGTTGCTATGGACAGTAGATATCGTACAGTATATCTGAATGACATCCATATTGGATGTGTAAGTCTGTGTTGCTATGGACAGTAGATATCGTACAGTATATCTGAATGACATCCATATTGGATGTGTAAGTCTGTGTTGCTATGGACTGTAGATAACATACAGTATATCTGAATGACATCCATAGGATTATCAGACTTGGATAGAGTGTGTTTAGACCCCTTTGTCCACATGTTTTGTTAAAGACTTAATTTAAAATTGATTAAATTACAGTTTTTGACATCGAGCTATACACAAATGACAGAGCAAAAGGACACGTATAGGAATTTGTGACAATTTATTGCATATTGTTATGGGTTAGAGACAAAGGAAATGGACAGCCTAGGGTTTCTCTCTCTTTCCCACTCCTGCCTCACAGGTGTTTCTCTGCCAGATTGTCATGGCCTGGAAATTTTATGACAGTCTACCAAAATGAATTGTTAGGTTTTGTAGACAAGGCCATACAAAATACTACGTTTTGTTAGTTGTATTTCTGAACATTCCAATATGTCTTGAATGAAGCAACTTTCTGTGTTCTGTCTGTTTTATATGTGATCTCTGTTCTGTGTTTTGAGGTATTGTGTTCTATGTTCTGTCCAGGTGGATGGACGGTTCTCCAGTAGTGTTCCAGAGATGGGATGAAAACCAACCAGACTTCAAAAACAACGATGAGAACTGTGTAGTCATGACAAGCTATTTGGGTGAGTTAAAGACAAGATCAGGCCTTATTGTACGTTTTCAGTATCTGTTGCTATTTGTATTTCATAAACCATAAACTGCAGCCCATTCAGGTTGCACAGGTAGTCCAGCTCCTCCAGGATGGCACATCCATATGTGCCGTCGCAAGAAGATTTGCTGTGTCTCCCAGTAGAGTCTCAAGAGCATGGAGGAGATTCCAGCAGATGGGCCGTTACACGAAGAAAGCTGGACTGGGCCGTAGAAGGGCATCAACCCAGCAGCAGGGCCGGTATCTGCTCCTTTGTGCGAGGAGGAACAGGAGGAGCACTGCCAGAGTCCTACAAAATTTACCTCCACCGGGCAGCTGGTGTGCATGTTTCTGACCAAACTATCAGAAACAGACTCAATGAAGGTGGCATGAGGGCCTGACATCCTCTAGTGGGACCTATGCTCACAGCCCAGCACTGTGCAGCTCAATTGGCATTCGCTAGAGAACATCAGAATTGGCACCCATTTCTCTACATAGATGAGAGCAGGTTCATACTGAGCACATGACAGATGTGAAAGAGCCTGGAAACGCCATGCTGAAAGTTATACTGCCTGCAACATCACCCAGCATGACCGGTTTGGCTGTGGGTCAGTGATCGTCTGGGAAGGCATAGCATTGGAGGGTCACACAGACCTCCATGTGCTAGTCAACGATACCATGACTGCTGTTAGGTACCGTGAAGAAATCCTCAGACCCGTCGTCTGACCTTACGCTGATGCAGTGAGCCCTGGGTTCCTCATGTGGCCAGAGTGTGTAGGCAGTCCCTGGATAATGAAGGCATCGATACCATTGACTGGCCCTCATGTTCCCCAGACCACTGGGACGTTATGTATCAGTGCATCCGACACCGTAGCGCCACAGACTGTCCAGTAGTTCACTGATGCCCTGATCCAGGTCTGGGAGGAGATCCCCCAGTACACCATCCACCGTCTCCTCAGGAGCATGGCCAGACGTTGTTGGGGAGTGCATACAGGCATATGGGGGCCATACACACTACTGAATCACATTGTTTTGCCGTGATGAAATTCACTTAAGTTGGAACAGCCTGTGATTTCAAATCTTTACTTGTGAGTTTGAATCCAGCCCTCAATTGGTTGGTGATTTTGGTTTCCATTTACCGTTGTTACATCATTTTGTTCTCAAAAAAGTACACAATGTACAATAAAGACCTTGATCTATAATATATTTAGTTCATTGTGACCCGATGCACGATTGAAATGTTCTCTTAATTCTTTTGAGTAGTGTACTGTATCTATCGTCTAGCTTTTTGACTAGACCGACATAACTATATGTGTTTTAAACTATATGTATATTTTATTTACAGGTTTTACATTAACGGTATATGTGACTGTATTTCCAGGTTTCTGGCATGATTATAACTGTGGTACTGAAATGAGATCCATCTGTAAGAGGAGTGTCTCTCATCCACCAAACAGCACAGTGGCTCCTACTGTTCCCCCAACTGGAGGTTGTCCCCCAGATTGGACCCAGTACCAGTCAAAGGTCAGTATGCAGAGAGGACATGAACCCAGTACCAGTCAAACATCAGTATGAGGAGAAAACATGAACCCAGTACCAGTCAAATGTCAGTATGAGGAGAAAACATGAGCCCAGTACCAGTCAAAGGTCAGTATGAGGAGAAAACATGAGCCCAGTACCAGTCAAATGTCAGTAAGAGGAGAAAACATGAGCCTAGTACCAAACAAATGTCAGTATGAGGAGAAAACATGAGCCCAGTACCAAACAAATGTCAGTAAGAGGAGAAAACATGAGCCCAGTACCAAACAAATGTCAGAAAGAGGAGAAAACATGAGCCTAGTACCAAACAAATGTCAGTATGAGGAGAAAACATGAGCCCAGTACCAAACAAATGTCAGTAAGAGGAGAAAACATGAGCCCAGTACCAGGTGAAGGTCAGAGATAAAAGGTGGCAGAACTGGATTTTCACCCGTTTTATAGATGATTCCTAGGATTATACTAATTAATGTAACAGATTAATTGAATAAGTAAAGAGAGTATTACTTGAATTACAAGCATCAAAGACAGCAATACTTATCACAGTTAACGAGGTAGGACAGAGTTATAAAAATACATTCCTTTAAAATGAGGCAAGCAAAACAAGAGTAGTACAACCACAACAAAATGCACACAAGGCATTTATAATGACCCACACCGCGGTGTGGACAAATCCAACTTAAATGGGTTCCCCAATTAGAGGCAACGATGTACAGCTGCCTCTAATTGGGGAGAACAAAAACACAGAAGCTGTTTGACACGTCGGTCCAAAACCTCCCAATTGGGTTGAGATCTGGTGACTGTGAAGTCTGGGTTGAGAACTGGTGACTGTGAAGTCTGGGTTGAGAACTGGTGACTGTGAAGTCTGGGTTGAGAACTGGTGACTGTGAAGTCTGGGTTGAGATCTGGTGACTGTGAAGTCTGGGTTGAGAACTGGTGACTGTGAAGTCTGGGTTGAGAACTGGTGACTGTGAAGTCTGGGTTGAGAACTGGTGACTGTGAAGTCTGGGTTGAGAAATGGTAACTGTGAAGTCTGGGTTGAGAACTGGTGACTGTGAAGGCCACAGCATATGATTCACATGATTTTCATACTCATCAAACCATTTAGTAACCTCTTGAGCACTGTGGATGAGGGCTTTTTAAACTGGAAGAGACCAAATAATGAACCTTCTTTGAAAGGCACTTAGATCCTTCCCTCTTGCCTTCTTTATCCAAAATGGAGGTCATCTGGGCCAGCTCAGCATGTTCATACATTCATTGCATTTTGATGTGTCCACAGTGTTACAAGTTGATTGGATACCGGTCACCAAGTACCTGGCTGGAGGCCAGAAAGCAGTGTCAATCAGTGGGAGCAAACCTGGCGTCCATCGCCAATAGGGGAGAACAAGGTTGGTAAGATGTTTTTTGCCTGCAGTGTTTCTGATCAGTCCTCTGTGGTCTGGTCTGGGGTGGTCTGGTGGTCTGGGGTAGTGAGTCTAGTGGTCTGGGGTGGTCTGGTGGTCTGGGGTGGTCTGGTGGTCTGGGGTGGTCTGGTGGTCTGGGTTAGTGAGTCTAGTGGTCTGGGGTGGTCTGGTGGTCTGGGGTGGTCTGGGGTGGTCTAGTGGTCTAAACTGTTGAGTCTGGAGGTGTAAAATGGATCAGGTCGGTGGGTTTAAATCTGTCCCAGTGATCTTTTATCACATCCTCTCTCCTGTTCTTCACCTCTGCCTTTAGTTATCCTAAAACATACAAAACACAGACGGATATTATTTTTCTCATCAGTACTGTATATACTGTGTATTGTATGTATTAACTTTCATCAGTTAGCTAGATGGTGAATGCCCACAGACCTCAAAAATATGAATCGTTAAATAAATCAAAGACACCAAAACACCCCACAAATACTACTTATATCACTTGGACCCTGCTTGTCAGAGGGTTGTTAAGTCGTATTAAATAATAAACAGAAACGTTGTTGTAAAATAACAGAACAGCTAGTCAGTTTTGATAGAAGTTGTCTTCTGCTCAACAATTGTCTCTCCTCTCAGTTCTACATCCTCACCATCACCTTTTGTGAAGTAATGCTTGCAATTATGAAAATGTTTTCTCTTCTATTATGGAATTGGTTGATGGCAAATTCATTGAGAAAGGTGTACTTACTATTACTGGGTTTTGTCCCATGTAGCTACTGCATCTTAAAATGAATGCACCATAAGTTGCTCTAGATAGGAATGTCTAATAAATGATGGAAATGTAAATAACTCCACTTGGAAAGAAGCTGTTTTGGCTTTGCCATATCCATTCAGGGCTTTGCACCGTTTCAAAGTTGCCCATTAGGTGGATTATTGTGGCTGGAATGATCAGCCGACGATTGTCTTCTTCGGCCTGTGGCTGTTTGAAAACACTTCATTTTTATCCTATTTAAAATGGTGATAGCCCTTTAAAGGTTTGTCAATACAGTCCCAGAATCCACTTTGACAGTTATAAATGAGTCTTCTTTCTACCACTATGTTTGCCTGCAGTGTTTCTGACCACCCAGATGGGTCCTGGTGCTACTGACCTGTGGATTGGACTGAACTCCTTAGAGCGTTCATCCTTGGTTTGGACCGATGGCCGGGCAAGGAAGTACTTCAACTGGGTTCCCAATTGGGTATGCATGTAAACACTGATTTACTTGGAAGGCATATGTGTGTATGTGGTTGTCTATAGGGGACAGACAGGGGTGTATGTGGTTGTCTATAGGGGACAGACAGGGGTGTATGTGGTTGTCTATAGGGGACAGACAGGGGTGTATGTGGTTGTCTATAGGGGACAGACAGGGGTGTATGTGGTTGTCTATAGGGGACAGACAGGGGTGTATGTGGTTATCTATAGGGGACGGACATGGGTGTATGTAGTTGTCTATAGGGGACATACATGGATGTATCTGGTTGTTAAAAGTTGACAGACAGGGTGTATGGGATTGTCTATAGGGAACAGACAGGGGTGTATGTGGTTGTCTATAGGGAACAGACAGGGGTGTATGTGGTTGTCTGTAGGGAACAGACATGGGTGTGTGTGGTTGTCTAGAGGAAACAGTCAAGGCTGAATGTGGTTATCTATAGGGGACGGACATGGGTGTATGTAGTTGTCTATAGGGGACATACATGGATGTATCTGGTTGTTAAAAGTTGACAGACAGGGTGTGTGTGGTTGTCTATAGGAAACAGACAGGGGTGAATGTGGTTGTCTATTGGGAACAGACAATATTTCCTAAATAAACCCTTAATTCTTAAACAATTTCAGTCTGTGCTCCAGCCTTTTGGGGGCGTCTCTCCCCTAGTGTTTGGGGGCCTTAAGTGACCACTAGTGTTGCTGATGCCTGGAACCGACCCTGTTTGCAATAAGATTTGATCATTAAACCAATAATGAATTGAATGAACATTGCTAATATATAACACAATATTCCTCCAATATTGTTTCATAATAACACTAATGCATACAATTTTTTGCTCTCATTTAAGGATTCTCGCTATCGTGATATTCCTAATTTATTTTGGGTAAGTACCATTTGACCTTTACAGTTGTGCTCAAAAGTTTGCATACCCTTGGAGAATTGGTAATGAGTAAGCAGGCAAAACACATCTTATATTTGTTATGGGATTCACATTCAATGTAGGTCATAACAGAATGGCACAATAATAAAACAAAACATGGCAACAAAGAAAAAAATGAAATGACCCCTGTTCCAAATTCTGCATACCCTTAGTTCTTAATACTGTGTATTGCCCCTTTAGCATCAATGACTGCATGTAGTCTTTTGTAATAGTTGTCTATGAGGCCCTGAATTCTTGCAGGTGGTATAGCTGCCCATTCGTCTTGGCAAAATGCCTCCAGGTCATGCAAAGTCTTTGGTGGTCTGCACGTTTGAGATCTCCCCAGAGTGGCTCGATCAGGAGACTGTGATGGCCACCCCAGAACCTTCACCTTTTTCTGCTGTAACCACTGGAGGGTCAACTTGGCCTTGTGCTTAGAGTCATTGTCATGGTGAAAAGTCCAAGAGCTTTCCATGCGCAGCTTTCATGCAGAAGAATGCAAATTGTCTGCCAGTATTTTCGGATAATATGCTGCATTCATCTTGCCATGAATTTTCACATGATTCCCCGTGCCTTTAGAGTTCACACACCCCCAAATTATCAGTGAGCCAGTAGCATACTTCACAGTGGGGATGGTATTCTGTTCACTAACGCCTCCAGGTCAGAGGGAATTCCGGCCGGATTTCACTACTTGGACATTTTGGATCCTAGATTCATTTCTGTAAAAGATACAACCTATTATGATGTATCCTGGTAATCAAAACCCCCTTGGCTACAATAAAAAAAACATAAAAACATACTTTTGGGTCACCATTAAGAAAACTGACCTATTGGAAAGGCAAACAAATATTTTTCAGAAAAAAATTCTGCCATTCAGCATAATGTTTTTTTTTTTAAAGCATCATAATGTTTTGTGTCAATGGTATTCACTCATATTTCTATGCCTTTACTGTCAAATGACACTGTATTGGGTTGAAACTAATAAAAAAAAATAATACTTGAAGGTAAAAAATATAGGCACCCCAAAAAAATGTGGTTCTTCTACCTAGAAATAAAACAATAAAATAAATAACAATGAATGTATATCACTTCTTTTTGCGTGTAATGACGCAGAATGGCCACCAGATCGCTAGTGAAGTTTGGACTTCTATAATTTATAAACTCAGAAAAATTACCAACTTCTTTATATCATATTTATTATACAAACGATGTATTACGGTTCAATACATCATATATAGTGATGTACACCCTTGTAATCCCTATAGTCTTGTCTACACATTAGCCTTTCTAAGTTGCCTGGTCAATGTCGTTGCCTGGTGAAAAGTTTTCTTCCTGCAGGCTGTGGTTCCCATAGCAACCCAAACTATACACAGATAACCCAAGTTATACACGGAATGCTTCATGAAGGTGGCTACATAAAATATATTATTGAAATGGACGATTGTGGCGATTCAATTATCATGACTATTTATGCAAATGAGCACAGAGCGCTCCGTCCGCGGATCTGCGGATTGAGACCTGGGAAGCCTAATGGCCTTGTTGACCCCTCTCCAAACATTGCACTTATGCTTGAGACCATAAAGCTCTATTTTGGTCTCGTCACTCCAAATTACAGTGTGCCAGAAGCTGTGAGCCGTGTCAAGGTGTTGTCCGGCATATTGTAACTGGGATTTCTTGTGGCATTTTGTGGCACAGTAAAGGCTTCTTTCTGGCAACTTGACCATGCAGCTCATTATTGTTCAAGTATTGTTGTATTGTGCTCCTTGAAACAACCACACCATCTTGTATTTCTCCAGAGGTTACCTGTGGGTTTTTCTTTGTATCCCGAACAATTTGTCTGGCAGTTTTGGCTGAATCTGAGGTTCAGGAGGAACAGTGTGGTTTTCGTCCGTTGAACACTGGACCAGCTCTATACCTTCTACGGGGTGTTGGAGGGTTCATGGGAGTTTGCCCAACCAATCCACATGTGTTTTGTGGATTTGGAGAAGGCATTCGACTGTGTCCCTCGCGGCATCCTGTGGAGAGTGCTTTGGGAATATGGGGTCCTGGGTCCTTTGCTAAGGGCTGTCAGGTCCCTGTACGACCGAAGCAGGAGCTTGGACCTCATTGCCGGCAGTAAGTCAGACTTGTTCCCAGGGCTTGTTGGACTCTGGCAGGGCTGCCCTTTGTCGCCGGTTCTGTTCATAATTTTTATGGACAGAATTTCTAGGCGCAGCCAGGGGCCGGAGGGTGCCAGGTTTGGGGACCACACGATTTCGTCTGTGCTTTTAAAAGATTATGTTGTCGTGTTGGCCCCTTCAAGCCAGGACCTTCAGCATGTATCCAGGGTGGACAGGATCAAGCCTACCGGTCACCTTCACCTTATAAACCGTGCTGTAGAGATGAGTTTTTAGTAGACTCTTGAAAGTTTGCACTGAGTTTGCATTTCTAACCTTAATTGGCAGATCATCCCACAGGAGTAGAGCTCTATGAGAAAAGGTCCTGCCGCCAACTGTTTGTTTAGAAATTCTAGGTACAATTAAAAGGCCTGCATCTTGCGATCTAAGGTTACATGTAGGTATGTATGGCTGGATCATTTCAGCAAGGTAAGTAGGAGCAAGTCCATGTATTGATTTATAGGTTAACAGTAAAACCTTAAAATCAGCCCTAACCCTAACAGGCAGCCAGTGTAAGGACGCCAGGACAGGAGTAATGTGTTCAAATTTTTTTGTTCTAGTTAGGATTCTAGCAGCCGTGTGCAGCACTAATTGAAGTTTATTTATTAATTTGTCTGGATAACCAGAGAGAAGAGCATTGCAGTAATCTAGTCTAGAAGTAACGAAAGCATGGATACATTTTTCTGCATCAGTTTTTGATAGAAAGTTTCACATTTTTTGCAATGTTTCGAAGATGAAAATAAGCAACTCTTGAGACATATTTTATATGTTCTTCAAAGGAGAGGTCAGGGTCAAGGGTAACGCCAAGGTTTTTTACAGTTTTTTGGGATACGACCATGCAGCCGTCGAGGTTCACAGTGAGATCTGCTAACAACGCTCTTTGTTTTTTGGGTCCTAAAACAAGCATTTCTGTTTTATTTGAGTTTAAGAGCAAGAAATTCACTTTCATCCACTTCCTAATATCTGAAATGCATGCTTCCAAAATAGCTAATTTAGGGGCTTCTCCATGCTTTACTGAAATATATAACTGTGTGTCATCAGCATAACAGTGAAAGTTAATATTGTGATTTTGGATTACATCGCCCAGAGGGAGCATATATAGTGAGAAAATAATGGGCCCAGAACCGAGCCTTGAGGAACTCCAAAGCATACCTTTGACTTATACACGGAACGCTTCATGAAGGTGGCTACATAAAATATATTATTGAAATGGACGATTGTGGCGATTCAATTATCATGACTATTTATGCAAATGAGCACAGAGCGCTCCGAGGATTTGCCATCCACACTAACGAACCGGTCCAGTGAGTGCTGAAGGTCACAGACCGTTGATGCCATCAGGACCACATCATCCACAAAAAGCAGCGAGGAGTTCCCCAGACCACCGAACTGCAACCCCTCCCCATCCCGACTGCGCCTCGATAAATTTACAAATAGGATTGGTGACAAAGCGCAGCCCTGGCGGAGTCCAACCCCCACCTGGAACGAGTCTGACTTACTACTGAGAACCCGAACACAGCTCTCACTTTGGACTTACAGGGACTGGATAGTCCTTAGAAGGGACCTCCTCACCCCATACTCCCGCAGCACCTCCCACAGTATCTCCCAGGGGACCTGGTCATACGCCTTCTCCAGATCCACAAAACACATGTAGTGTGGATGGGCATATTCCCCCGCCCCCTCCAGGATCCTTGCAAGAGTAAAGAGCTGTTCGGAATCCAGGAAGGAATCCGCATTGTTCCTCTTCAATCTGAGGTTCGACTATCTGCCGAATCCTCCTTTCCAGTACTTTTGAGTAAACTAGATTAGACCCCTGTAATTGGCACACACCCTCTGGTCCCCGTTTTTGAACAGGGGAACCACCAACCCCAGTCTGCCACTCCTTTGGCACTGTCCCAGACTCCCACGCAATGTTGAAGAGGCGTGTTATCCAAGACATCCCCTCCACACCCAAAGCTTTCAACATTTCTGGACGGATCTTGTCAATTCCCAGAGCTTTGCCACTGTGGAATTGTTTGACTATCTCAGTGTCTTCTGCCATGGAGATTGATGATGCTTCCCCATCAGCCTCCAGCTCTGCTTCCACTATAGAGGGCGTGTAGGTGGGATTTAGGAGTTCCTCAAAGTGTTCCTTCCATCGCCCAATTTGCTCCTCAGTTGAGGTCAACAGTGTCCCATCCTTACTGTACACAGCTTGGATAGTTCCCTGTTTTCCCCTCCTGACGTGGCGGACGGTTTTCCAGAAGCACCGTGGTGCCGACCGAAAGTCCTTCTCCATGGCTTCCCCAAACTCCTCCCACACCCGCTGTTTTGCCTCTTTCATAGCAGAGGTCGCAACCCTTCGAGTCCGTCGGTACACTACAACCGTCTCGGAAGGCCTCCTTCTTCAGTTGGACAGCTTCCCTGACCACCGGTGTCCACCAGGGTGTTCGAGGGTTACCGCCCCTTGATGCACCTAAGACCACAGCTCCCCGCCGCAGCTTCGGCACTCAGGTTCAATGCCCCCAACCTCCACAGGGATGCCAGAAAAGCTCTGCCGGAGGTGTGAGTTGAAGATCTTTCGGACGGGGGCCTCCTCCAGACGTTCCCAGTTCACCCGCACTACCCGTTTGGGTTTTCCCAGTCTGTCCAGAGTCTTCCCCCACCCCCTGACCCAACTCACCACCTGATGGTGATTGGTTGACTGCTCCGCTCGTCTCTTTACCCGAGTGTCCAGATCCGATGACACGATCACAAAATCAATCATCGAACTTCGGCCTAGGGTGCTCTGGTACCACGTACACTTATGAGCATCCTTATGTTTGAACATGGTGTTCGTTATATATAATCCATGACTAGCACAGAACTCTAACAACAAACGACCACTCCAGTTCAGATCAGGGAGGCCGTTCCTCCCTATCACACCTCTCCAGGTGTCTCCATCATTGCCCATGTGTGTGTTGAAGTCCCCCAGCAGAATTATACAGGCCCCATACATGACTCTATTCAGGGTCTCCAAGAAGCCCAAATACTGCTTTTCGGGGCAAATGCACAAACAACAGTCAGAGATTCCCCCCCACAACCCGTAGGCGTAGGGAGGCGACCCTCTCATCCACTGGGGTAAACTCCAACATAGCGGCACTCAGCCGGGGGCTTGTGATTATCCCAGCCCCCGCCCGGCACCTCACACCCTGGGCGACTCCAGAGAAGAATAGAGTCCATCCCCTATCCAGGAGTATGGTTCCAGAACCAGGACTGTGCGTAGATGTAAGGCTCACCAGATCTAACTGATAGCGCTCCACCTCCCCCACAAGTTCCGGCTCTTTCGTCCACAGAGAGGTGACATTCCACGTCCCCAGAGCCAGCTCCTGCCACCCAGGTCTGGTCCGTTGAGGCCCCTGGCCTTTACTGCCACCCATTTGGCAGCACACCCGACCCAAGCGGTTCCTCCCATGAGTGGTGGGCCCATTGGATAATCAGTCATATTTTCAAAATCAATGCCAAAATGTTTGCAATTTC
The DNA here is from genome assembly GCF_011004845.1 of Esox lucius. Classification (NCBI taxonomy): domain Eukaryota; kingdom Metazoa; phylum Chordata; class Actinopteri; order Esociformes; family Esocidae; genus Esox; species Esox lucius. The sequence continues at coordinate 35,239,192 of NC_047571.1, forward strand.
TGCCAGGGAATGGAAACTCATGAGCACAACTGTAACTAAGAATGTTATTTATAGAACACATTGACACATGAACAATAGAAACATATGCTACACATGTAATTGACATATATCTGTACACACACATCCACTTTGTGATTGTAGAGGTGGTTACAGCGATATTAACTACCATTAACATTTATTTTTTAATTGTAGAGGCGGATGAGGCCGTTGAATAATCTGCATGAGGTAAGGTCAATTTAATGATTTAGAATTACTAACAAGTCAAATATAATAATCTTAATTATAATACTCTCTTTAAATCTATCATGAATCATATTTGGGGTAGAATTACCCTAACCTGGTGTTGTTTATAATTTATGTTTATACCTATATAATATACATATTTGTGTGAATATATTCATGAGCCAAGCAGGTGAAGCGAATAACGCTGATCATCTCCTAACAAGGGCACATGTCAAGGTCTGAGTAGATTAGATGGTAAGAGAATAATCGTGTGTTGGATGCAGGAGAAATAGGCAGGAGTAGAGACCTGAGTGACTTTGACAAAGGCCAAATTGTCATATCCAGACCAGTCTGTCAGAGCATCTTTGAAACAGTAAGGTTTGTGGGGTGCTCTCGGTCAGTGAGTACCTACCGACAGTGGTCCGAGGAGGGACAAACCAAACCATCTTTAACTCGATTATAAAGAGAAGTGGGAGGACCCAGTGTACAACTGAGCAAGAGGACAAATACATTAGAGTATCTAGTTTGAGAAACAGACGCCTCATAGGTCCTCAACCTGCAGCTTCATTAAATAGTACCCACAAAACACCAGTCTCAATGTCAACAGTGAAGAGGTGACTCCGGGATACTGCCCTTCTAGGCAGAGTTGCAAAGAAAAAGCCATAACTCAGGCTGGCCAGGTGCACCCCCAGACCATCACATTGGCACTCATTTATCATTCTTGCGTAGAAACGGGCGTATATGTTGGTGTAAGATTTTGCATACACTCCTCTCACCGCCTGATTTATGAAGCTGTGCGTACCTTTAAAATCCAGGTGTACGCAATACCTGCCCTTGATAAATGCCGCGGCTGAAAACGATCGTCATTAGAATAACACGCCCCTATATATTCAAGTCTCCACTTCCCCCACGCCCTCATTTTACGCCATGGACACACAGAAGACGGCAAAAAAGAGAAACTTCTCTGACGTGGATTGTTTTATTTGGCAGTAATAAAAGATGATGATGTGATGTGGAGTACCATTCATTCATATAATTGCATGACAATTTGTAATATTCGTCTTATTATTTTATGATATTTATTATTAATGACGTTTATTGTTATTTAGAAGAAGAATGTCGTTATTATTATTATTTCTATTATTATTATTTAAAAGAAGAAGAATGTCATTTTTATTATTTTGTCAGTCTGAATTATATTTTGGTCATTAAAAGTATTTTATTACTGAACCCAGTCCGTGCGCAACTGCCGGGCCTAACCCTGAAACGTCATGTAAAGCGCACAGGCTCGCATCTGAAGGAATACATATAAATCAAATGCTTTGGTAAAGTCACACAAATTAATCATTGAAGTCCATGTTGCACAAAAAGAAACACTGAAGTTTGTAATTATTATGTTGTTGTTTTTTTACAGTTGGTCATAATATATCATATCTTTTAGTTTGTCAGTGCGTTCAGATTTTTTTTTCTGCGCATTAACTCAAAACGTGCATCTACTGAGCTGGCGTAGGATTTGAGAGTGCAGTACGCCAACGTCCATATTGATAAATCTCAAAGTCATCGTGGTTTTGGGTGTACGCTGGAAATCTGGTGTACGCACTTTTGATAAATGAGGGCCATTGTCTCCACCATGCTTGACAGATGGTGTCAAGCACTCCTCCAGCATCTTTTCATATGGTCTGTGTCTGGCGAATGTCATTCTTTATAAAACTTAAATTTGTCTGTCCATAAGACTTTTTTTCCAATCTTCCTCTGTCCAGTATCTGTGATCTTAATCTTTTCTTTTAATTGGCCAGCCTGAGTGGTAAAGTGAGAGATTCGTACAGTGTAAAAGGGATCTTGAGGAAGGAAGGCTATCACTCCATTTTTCAACGCTATGCCACAACCTGTGGGCAGCACTTGGAGACAATTTTCTCCTACAACAGGACAATGACTCTGTTGAAAACAATAATACAATTAATGAGCATTCCTAATGTAAAACATGATGTTCCTAAACCCATATTGTTACTTTACAAACAGCAATAATGCATAAAACATTTTTATTTAATTTTAGGAATCTCATTATGTTCCTGAATATATTCTATTGTTGTTCATTAACACATGAACAACAATAGAAACATACACTCACCTAAAGGATTATTAGGAACACCTGTTCAATTTCCCATTAATGCAATTATCTAATCAACCAATCACATGGAAGTTGCTTCAATGCATTTAGGGGTGTGGTCCTGGTCAAGACAATCTCCTGAACTCCAAACTGAATGTCAGAATGGGAAAGAAAGGAGATTTAAGCAATTTTGAGCGTGGCATGGTTGTTGGTGCCAGATGGGCCGGTCTGAGTATTTCACAATCTGCTCAGTTACTGGGATTTTCACGCACAACCATTTCTAGGGTTTACAAAGAATGGTGTGAAAAGGGAAAAACATCCAGTATGCGGCAGTGCTGTGGGCGAAAATGCCTTGTTGATGCTAGAGTTCAGAGGAGAATGGGCCGACTGATTCAAGCTGATAGAAGAGCAACTTTGACTGAAATAACCACTCGTTACAACCGAGGTATGCAGCAAAGCATTTGTGAAGCCACAACACGCACAACCTAGAGGCGGATGGGCTACAACAGCGGAAGACCCCACCGGGTACCACTCATCTCCACTACAAATAGGAAAAAGAAGCTACAATTTGCACGAGCTCACCAAAATTGGAAAGTTGAAGACTGGAAGAATGTTGCCTGGTCTGATGAGTCTCGATTTCTGTTGAGACATTCAGATGATAGAGTCAGAATTTGGCGTAAACAGAATGAGAACATGGATCCATCATGCCTTGTTACCACTGTGCAGGCTGGTGGTGGTGTAATGGTGTGGGGGATGTTTTCTTGGCACACTTTAGGCCCCTTAGTGCCAATTGGGCATCGTTTAAATGCCACGGCCTACCTGAGCATTGTTTCTGACCATGTCCATCCCTTTATGACCACCATGTACCCATCCTCTGATGGCTACTTCCAGCAGGATAATGCACCTTGTCACAAAGCTCGAATCATTTCAAATTAGTTTCTTGAACATGACAATGAGTTCACTGTACTGAAATGGCCCCCGCAGTCACCAGATCTCAACCCAATAGAGCATCTTTGGGATGTGGTGGAACGGGAGCTTGGTGCCCTGGATGTGCATCCCACAAATTTCCATCAACTGCAAGATGCAATCCTATCAATATGGGCCAACAGTTCTAAAGAATGCTTTCAGCACCTTGTTGAATCAATGCCACATAGAATTAAGGCAGTTCTGAAGGCGAAAGGGGGTCAAACACAGTATTACTATGGTGTTCCTAATAATCCTTTAGGTGAGTGTATTCTACACATGTAATTTACATTTATCTTTACTCACACAGATACGCACATACCTAACACACAACCACTTTGTGATTGTAGAGGTGATAACAGTAATATTAAATACCATTAACATTTGTTTTTTTTATTGTAGTGGTGGATGTGGCAGTATAATAACCAGAATAAGGTAAGGTTAATTTAATTACTAACAAGTCAAATATAATATTAATTATTATTCCCTCTTTAAATAGTTTGACTTGAATCATATTTGGTTTAAAATTACCTTAACCTGGTGTTGTTTATAATTGATGTTTATACATATGTTTATCTCGACGGACCTGCCAATTCTCAGTCAGGAAGGATATCAGTCAGGAAGGATATCAGTCAGGAAGGAGAGAGCAATTGTTTGCGGCCACCATCTGCAAAACCATTGCCTTTTTGGGGGTTGACTTGCCGTTGCCTCTCCAGTGCACCTGGTGTCACTATTTGCACCTGTAGTTTAGTTGACCTGGTGTAATCCAGTGATGAGTACGTGTTCCCTTACATTCTTTGTGTGTACTTCAAACCGTCGGGGTTCACCATGAGATCTGCCAACAAAAATGAGTTTTTTGAGTTTTAATGCAAAACGTTCTTTCATCTATTTCCTAATATTTGAAATGCATGCTTCCAAAATAGCTAATTTGGGGGCTTCTTTATGTTTCATGAAAATATAAAATGGTGTGTCATCAGCATAAGTGAAAATGGACCTTGTGGTTCCGGATGACATCACCCAGTGGTGGGATGAACAGCTCTGGAACAAATGAAGAGACCGCTGCAAAATTATCAGTTTCTCTGGTTCTCAGGAACGCTACCAACTTGTTTTATCTCGTGTGTGACGTCATTCCGAGTTCTTTGGAACTGGAAAGCGCCATTAGGGGTCATGTGTGTTTTTTTGGCTGAACCCATGACATTGGCATTGGTGTGGGGTTTTCACGGGGAGGTATTACAGAGATATGAGAGAGATGAAAGAAATACACAGAAAACATAAATAAAATACAGTTCTGATTCATCTGAATATTGGTAGGGACTATTAGACATGTCCCTACCTAAAGCTACGCCTATGAGCCTGGTGAACTTTAATGCGTAAAACTTCAAAAGAATGAAAACCAGTGATGTGTTTAAGAGTAAAATTATACTTACTGTCATAAATATTAGCAACACCCCCCTTTTCAGGATATAGGGGGATATGATCACTAGTGTAGCCAGGAGGTGAGGCCTTATTTAGGGCAATAAATTGATCAGGCTTTAGCCATGTTTCACACAGGCCAATTATATCTGGTTTTTATCAGTGATTATTTCATTAACTATAATTGCCTTTGGAGCAAGGGATCTAACATTAAGTAGCCCCATATTAAGATGTGAGGTAATACAGTCATTTTTATTCATGACCAAGATGGAGGAAAGCTTTGTCTTAATAAGGTTGCTATTTTTAGCACTGTTTAACATTTCTCAGCCAGGAATGAGACATAATCTCAATATGCTAACTGCTCTGGCTATGCTATCAACAGACTCCACTATGCAAGCAGGCTAGCTAACAGCCTGCGGTCTGTCCTGCACCTCATGGTGAGGCTATAGGAGTGAGACTCTTGTCAATGTTCCTAGATAAAAGATGAACACCACTCCAGCTAGGATGGAGTCCATCGCTCCTCAGCAGATCCGGCCTGGCCCTATTTCTGGCTGAGTCCCAAAATGAGAGCCAGTTATTTACAAACTCTACCTCCTGCGACGGGCAGAACTCCGTTTTCAGCAGCGATTGAGTTGCGCAAGTCTGCTGTAGAGCTCGTCACCACCCCTAGCTGGGAGGGGGCCAGAGACAATTACTCGATGCCGACACATCTTTCTAGCTAATTTACACGCTGATGCTATGTTCTGCTTCGTAACCTCTGACTGTTTCATCCTAACGTCATTGGTGCCAACGTGAATAACAATATCTCTGTACTCTCTATACTTGCCAGTTTTAGACTTCGCTAGCACCAACCCCAGATTTGTGGCTACATCGGTGGCTCTGCCCCCCAGTAAACAGTGTACGATGGCCAGCCAATACTTTAAACCTTTGTTGGCTCTAGTAGTGACCCAGATTTAACTGGTCGTGGCATTTCTTCCCAGTGACCAAGAGGTGAAAGTTCTTGCCCAGCTGCAGGCTCTGCCGGGGGGCTAACAAAACTGTTGTTTCTTCCTGGTGGATCAGACGCTGTTTTTTCTGTTTCTACACTAATGTAATCCTTGACTGACATTTGCATCTAAAGCCGTGCCTCAAACTTTGTTATCTTTACCTGAAGATGATAGTTTTCCTTCATGTTGAAATGACAACAACTGCAATGATTAGGGACACTTAGCTTTAGGTGTGCTAAAGGCTAACTGTTAAAGACGATTTAGCTGCTGTGTAATTTCATCACACAGAAAATTATCAATAAACACTGAGTCTAATCCTTCTCAACTCCTGAGGAGTCACAATGTCTGGACCATTGACAGATAGACACTAAAGGGATACTGATTTACGAGTAACCCTCTAATCCGCTGGTGCCGGTCAAGGATGTCCCCTAGGCAAACACCAGATCCCTCTCTGCATCTTTAACTAGTATCCCATTTATTCATGTATATGACGACCAAGTGCAAGAATTTCCACAACAACCCTTTCTGACCAATCAAGTGTTCCTTGTGTGCCATCTGTTTTGGCCCTAACTACTATCATAGAGGACTGGATTACAAAAGGGATAGTTCACCTTAAATCTCTATTAATCTCTAATATCTCCTAGTGTGCTGTGATGTCAAGCACCCACTCCATCTTGGGAAAATGGAAACTCATATCCTGCAATGACACACACGGCTTCATTTGTCAACGCAAAGTTGGTGAGAAGATTATTATTCTCCATATTCTTATTGTAATACATGTCTCCTTCTGGTTCTTTCTTCTTCATATTATTATTGTAATACATGTCTCCTTCTGGTTCTTTCTTCCTCATATTCTTATTGTAATACATGTCTCCTTCTGGTTCTTTCTTCTTCATATTTGTCTTCATTTTATTATTGTAATTCATGTCTCCTTCTGGTTCTTCATATTTGTCTTCATATTCTTATTGTAATACATGTCTCCTTCTGTTTCTTTCTTCTTCATATTTGTCTTCATATTCTTATTGTAATTCATGTCTCCTTCTGGTTCTTCATATTTGTCTTCATATTCTTATTGTAATACATGTCTCCTTCTGGTTCTTTCTTCTTCATATTATTATTGTAATACATGTCTCCTTCTGGTTCTTTCTTCTTCATATTTGTCTTCATATTCTTATTGTAATACATGTCTCCTTCTGGTTCTTTCTTCTTCATATTTGTCTTCATATTCTTATTGTAATTCATGTCTCCTTCTGGTTCTTCATATTTGTCTTCATATTCTTATTGTAATACATGTCTCCTTCTGGTTCTTTCTTCTTCATATTCTTATTGTAATACATGTCTCCTTCTGGTTCTTTCTTCTTCATATTATTATTGTAATACATGTCTCCTTCTGGTTCTTTCTTCTTCATATTTGTCTTCATATTCTTATTGTAATACATGTCTCCTTCTGGTTCTTATTTCTTCGTATTTGTCTTCATATTCATTCTGTCTTCCATTTATTCCTATTTATCTTTGTGGACTTCATATTCTTATTTTCATTTGGATTCCACTTCATGGTCTTCTCATTATTCTTCTTATTTTTATTATTGAGTTGTGATGTGTCTCTTTTTCTCTGCCCTCCTAGACCCTGGCATCCCAGTCCCAGCCCCAACTGTGTTTCCCAGAAGCTGGATGAAGGTCGGCAATGACTCCTACAAGGTACCAGAGACACATTCTGCACTTAGAGAGTTGGACAAGTTCTACATCTGTGAATAGTGTTCTAATTCTAGACAGTGTATAACAAAGCAACAATTTACTATTGATATAATGTTGTAAATGTACAAATGTAATATTATGTAAATGTATGATAATGCAGCAACATCAATGTCCCATCTCACTAATGATATGACTCTACAAGGTCCTGCTACAGAACATGACATGGTCGGAGGCCCGGGTCCAGTGTGAGACTGAGCAGGGCCAGCTGGCCAGCACCCTGGATGAACTGTCAGCAGCCTACCTGGAGCTGCAGGCTCTGAAGCTGGAGACACCAGTGTGGATTGGACTCAATAAGGATGAGGTACAGAACCAGATGACTAATCAGGTTTAACCAGTGTGGATTGGACTCAATAAGGATGAGGTACAGAACCAGCTTTCTAATCAGTTTTAACCAGTGTGGATTGGACTCAATAAGGATGAGGTAAAGAACCAGATGACTAATTAGGTTTGACCAGTGTGTATTGGACTTGTCAGGTTCAAAATCACTAGTCAGAGGTTGTAAGGCTCTGACATATTAGTTTTAAATCAAAAGAACCAACTGGAAACAGTGAACTGGTCTTAAGCGTTTATTCGGAGAGCTCTGATATAATTTGGAAAACACATACATTTTCTACTTGTCAGTAGACAAATCTGAATACTTCCTTGTCCCGCCCTGTCCTATTTCTCTTCCTTCGTATTGGTTACACATGTGCTAAGACTGTTTTAGTGTGACATCTGGGGTTGTCCTTTGTCTGACCTATTTCTACTTGACAAAATACATCGAAAACCGGAAACACATGTGAATGAAACAAGAACAAGTATATGCAATTGTTATCACCCTTAACCACAGCTCTATGTTCATCAGACAGTTCGTCAGACAGTTAGTTCATCAGACAGTCCGTCTGGTCATTTCTACTCTTAGTAACCTTTTTGCTAAGAGCAAATAATAGGAAACAACATCAGCATTTAGTAAATGTCAGTTCTTACACAAACCTTTATATATTGGTGACATTAAGGTCCTCACAAAGGTTAATCAAAGATTAGTCATGTAAGCACAATTCTCTATTTAATATTGATAAATGCATACTATATTACAAATTTACCCAACAGGACTCAATAAAGATGAGGGAAAAGGTAGCTGACTAATCAGGTTTAACCAGTATGGATTGGACTCAATAAGGATGAGGTACAGAACCAAGTTTCTAATCAGGTTAAACCAGTGGATCAGCTGACTACAGTGGAAAAACATGTAGAGAAATATATTGACAGCAGTGGAAATGTTACTTAATTCAACACTAATGTTGATAAGCACTTTTTACCCACCTGTTGATTTACCACTAAATCACTTGGTGAAACAGACTCCTCTTAACCAACACTGTTACTGTAGATAGAGGGACTGGGTTTAAACCAGGACACTGTTACTGTAGATAGAGGGACTGGGTTTAAACCAGGACACTGTTACTGTAGATAGAGGGACTGGGTTTAAACCAGGACACTGTTACTGTAGATAGAGGGACTGGTTTTAAACCAGGACACTGTTACTGTAGATAGAGGGACTGGGTTTAAACCAGAACACTGTTACTGTAGATAGAGGGACTGACTGGGTTTAAACCAGAACACTGTTACTAGAGATAGTGGGACTGACTGGTTTTAAATCAGGACACTGTTACTATAGATAGAGGGACTGACTGGGTTTAAACCAGGACACTGTTACTATAGATAGTGGGACTGACTGGGTTTAAACCAGGACACTGTAACTATAGATAGAGGGACTGACTGGGTATAAACCAGGACACTGTTACTATAGATAGAGGGACTGACTGGGTATAAACCAGGACACTGTAACTACAGATAGAGGGACTGACTGGGTTGTTTAGGGAATCACACCACAAACTGTTAACCCTTTAATCTTTTGTTTCTGATTTGTTTTTGCAGGGTGACATGAATCTTTTTCAGACTCTCAGGAAAGACTAGTGTTCTCTGTCAGTTACAGGAGCCAGCTGACAGGTTTTCTACTTTTTCTTGTTCCAGACACAAGGCTACTTCAGGTGGATCGACGGCTGGCACCTGAACATGGTTCAATGGGCCAAGAATGAGCCCAGCAGAGACCGACCCTGTGTCTACCTGGATGTAGACGGCACCTGGAAGACATCCCTCTGTAACCACACCTACCCCAGTGTGTGTAAACAGTCAACAGGTGAGACAGTCAGCTACCCCAGTGTGTGTAAACAGTCAACAGGTGAGACAGTCACCTACCCCAGTGTGTTTAAACAGTCAACAGGTGAGACAGTCACCTACCCCAGTGTGTGTAAACAGTCAACAGGTGAGACAGTCACCTACCCCAGTGTGTGTAAACAGTCAACAGGTGAGACAGTCAGCTACCCCAGTGTGTTTAAACAGTCAACAGGTGAGACAGTCACCTACCCCAGTGTGTGTAAACAGTCAACAGGTGAGACAGTCACCTACCCCAGTGTGTGTAAACAGTCAACAGGTGAGACAGTCACCTACCCCAGTGTGTGTAAACAGTCAACAGGTGAGACAGTCACCTACCCCAGTGTGTGTAAACAGTCAACAGGTGAGACAGTCACCTACCCCAGTGTGTTTAAACAGTCAACAGGTGAGACAGTCACCTACCCCAGTGTGTTTAAACAGTCAACAGGTGAGACAGTCACCTACCCCAGTGTGTGTAAACAGTCAACAGGTGAGACAGTCACCTACCCCAGTGTGTTTAAACAGTCAACAGGTGAGACAGTCACCTACCCCAGTGTGTGTAAACAGTCAACAGGTGAGACAGTCACCTACCCCAGTGTGTGTAAACAGTCAACAGGTGAGACAGTCACCTACCCCAGTGTGTGTAAACAGTCAACAGGTGAGACAGTCACCTACCCCAGTGTGGGATTTACAGTGAAAAGGATGGGTGTAGTTTTTCAATCCATCTAGCTGCTTCCTCATAGAGAGGTCATCCTATTGGTTGATCACTGTCCATTACTGTAATCGTATTGGTCGGTTCTCCCCAACAGACATCCCGCCCACCCCCCCACCCCAGTACCCAGGGGAGTGTTACCAGGACGATGATGAGACCGGTTGGTTGCCCTTCAGAGGACACTGTTACAGCTTTTTCACTGACGACATGGTGTGGACGGATGCCTCCACCAGCTGTTTGAGGAAAGGTAGGAACTTCAGACCAACGCTGTGAAACAGGGACTTTTTGTTTTGTTTTGACGGGGAGAATTTAAAATGAAAAACAGCTATAATAAAAATGTTGTATTTGTGTGTTCAAAGGGGCGACCCTGGTGAGCATTGAAGACCCTGTAGAACTTAACTTCATAATGAAAAACCTGGAGTTTCTGAAAGACAGCCACCCCTCCTTCTGGATAGGACTGTACAAAACACACCTAGGTAACTATTAATCCTTCTATATACCTGTACAAAACACACCTAGGTAACTATTAATCCTTCTATATACCTGTACAAAACACACCTAGGTAACTATTAATCCTTCTATTGTTCTGTACAAAACACACTTAGGTAACTATTAATCCGTTCTATAGACCTGTACAAAACACACCTAGGTAACAATTAATCCTTCTATAGGCCTGTACAAAACACACCTAGGTAACTATTAATCCTTCTATATACCTATACAACATTCACCTACCAATCCTGAATAATATAGTGTATCATATATATATATATTTATATATATACAGTATCTCACAAAAGTGAGTACACCTCTCACATTTTTGCTAATATTTGATTTTATCTTTTCATGTGACAACTCTGAAGAAATGCCACTTTGCTACTATGTAAAGTAGTGAGTGTACAGCTTGTATAACAGTGTAAATTTGCTGTCCCTCAAAATAACTCAACACACAGCCATGAATGTCTATACCGCTGGCAACAAAAGTGAGTACACCCCTAAGTGAATATTTCCAAATTCGGCCCAAAGTGTCAATATTTTGTCAATATTTTCCAGCACTGCCTTAACCACCTTGGGCATGGAGTTCACCAGAGCTTCCAATTGCCTTCTTCCCACAGATGCTGAATATGGTTTAGGTCTGGAGAAATGCTTGGCCAGTCCATCACCTTTACCCTCAGCTTCTTTAGCAAGGCAATGGTTGTCTTGGAGGTGTGTTTGGTGTTATTATCATGTTGGAATACTGCCCTGCAGCCCAGTCTCTGAAGGGAGGGGATCATGCTCTGCTTCAGTATGTCACAGTACATGTTGGCACTCATGGTTCCCTCAATGAACTGTAGCTCCCCAGTGCTGGCAGCACTCATGCAGCCCCAGACCATGACACTCCCACCACCATGCTTGACTGTAGGCAAGACACACTTGTCTTTGTACTCCTCACCTGGTTTCCGCCACACACGCTTGACATCATCTGAACAAAATAAGTTTATCTTGGTCTCATCAGACCACAGGACATGGTTCCCAAAGACAACCTCTGGATATGACGCTGAGCACGTGCACTCAACTTCTTTGGTCGACCACGGTGAGGCCTGTTCAGAGTGGAACCTGTCCTGTTAAACCGCTGTATGGTCTTGGCCATCTTTGAGGGTCTTGGCAATCTTCTTATAGCCTATGCCATCTTTATGTAGAGCAACAATTCTTTTTTTCAGATCCTCAGAGAGTTATTTGCCATGAGGTGCCATGTTGTACTTCCAGTGACCAGTATGAGGGAGTGTGAGAGCGATAACACCAAATTTAACACACCAGCTCCCCATTCACACCTGGGACCTTGTAACACTAACAAGTTACATTGAGACCGGGGAGGGAAAATGGCTAATTGGGCCCAACTTGGACACTTTCTCTTAGGGGTGTACTCACTTTTGTTGCCAGTGGTTTAAATATTACTCTTCAACTGTGAGTAAAACAAAAATCCAGAAAATCACATTGTATGATATTTTAGTAATTAATTTGCATTTTATTGCATGACATGAGTATTTGATATATCAGAAAAGCATAACTTCATATTTGGTACAGAAACCTTTGTTTGCAATTACAGAGATCATAGGTTTCCTGTAGTTCTTGACCAGGTTTGCACACACTGAAGCAGGGATTTTGGCCCACTCCTCCATACAGACCTTCTCCAGATCCTTCAGGTTTCGGGCTGTTGCTGGGCAATACGGACTTTCAGCTCCCTCCAAAGATTTTCTATTGGGTTCAGGTCTGGAGACTGGCCAGGACCTTGAGATGCTTCTTACGGAGCCACTCTTTAGTTGCCCTGGCTGTATGTTTCGTGTCATTGCCAGGCTGGAAGACCCAGCCACGACCCATCTTCAGTGTTCTTACTGAAGGAAGGAAGATGTTGGCCAAGATCTCGTGATACATGGCCCCATCCATCCTCCTCTCAATACGGTGCAGTCGTCCTGTCCCCTTTAAAAAAGGCATCCCCAAAGAATGATGTTTCCACCTCCATGCTTCACGGTTGAGATGGTGTTCTTGGGGTTTTACTCATCCTTCTTCTTCCGCCAAACACGGCGAGTGAAGTTTATATCAAAAAGCTAAATGTTTGTCTCATCAGACCACATGACCTTCTCCCATTTCTCCTCTGGATCATCCAGATGGTCACTGGCAAACTTCAGACGGGCCTGGACATGCGCTGGCTTGAGCAGGGGGATCTTGCGTGCGCTGCAGGATTTTAATCCATGACGGCGTAGTGTGTTACTAATGGTTTTCTTTGAGGCTGTGGTCCCAGCTCTCTTCAATTAATTGACCAGGTCCTGCCATGTATTTCTGGGCTTATCCCTCACCTTCCTGTTGATCATTAATGCCCCACGATGTGAGATCTTGCATGGAGCCCCAGACCGAGGGAGATTGACCGTCATCTTGAACATCTTCCATTTTCAAATAATCGCGCACAGTTGTTGCCTTCTCACCAAGCTGCTTGCCTATTGTCCTGTAGCCCATCCCAGCCTTGTGCAGGTCTACAATTTTATCCCTTATGTCCTTACACAACTCTCAAGTCTTGGCCATTGTGGAGAGGTTGGAGTCTGTTTGATTGAATGTGTGGACAGGTATCACACCGATGAACGGGTGGGGACCCAAATGCGGACACAGAGGCAGAGGAGGGCGGTCCAAAGTATTTATTGAACAACCAGGCAGTGGGCAGGCTCGTAGTGGTGGACAGGCAGGGTTCGTAATCGGGCGTTCAGATGGTCGAAAGTACAGGAGTGGGCAGGCAGGCTCGTGGTGGGGGACAGGCAGGGTTTGTTGTCGGGCGGTCAGATGGTCGAAGGTACAGGAGAGGGCAGGCAGGCTCGTAATCCGGAAAACAGGCAAGGGTCGTAACCGGGGAATAGAAGGACAGGTAGACTGGCTGATGAACACATAGAACGCTGGAAACGACTGTACGGGACAAGACGATCTGGCAACTGCCAAACAGAGAACAGGGTTTAAATACACGGGGCTAATAGGGAACCGGGAACACCTGGTGAGGGGCGGGGACAAAACAACAGGTGAAACACATCAGGGTGTGACAACAGGTGTCTTTTATACAGGTAACGAGTTCAAACAGGTACAGTTAATACAGGTAATGAGTGGAGAACAGGAGGGCTTCTTAAAGAATAACTAACAGGTCTGTGAGAGCCGGAATTCCTACTGGTTGGTAGGTGATTAAATACCAATGTCATGCAATATAATGCAAATTAATTATAAAAAAATCATACAATGTGATTTTCTGGATTTTTGTTTTAGATTCGGTCTCTCACAGGTGAAGTGTACCTATGCTAAAAATTACAGACCTCTACATGCTTTGTAAGTAGGAAAACCTGCTAAATCGGCAGTGTATCAAATATATATATATATATAATAAGTGTATATATATATAATATGTATATATATATAATGTGTGTGTGTATATATATATATATATATATATATATATAATAAGTGTATATATATATAATATGTATATATATATTGTGTGTGTGTATATATATATATATATATAATATGTCACCTCGCATCTCAAAATGGGACTCCTAAATGTTAGATCCCTTGCTCCAAAGTTGCAGTAAATGAATTCATCTCTGATCATAAACTAGATGTTATTGGTTTATGTGAAGCGTGGCTAAAGCCTAATGAATTCATTGCCTTAAATGAGTCCCAAAAAGACCAAGAGAAGCTCATCCATGCTTTTATCTCTAGTAGGGTTGACTACTATAATGGCCTCTTAACTGGACTCCCCAAAAAGACAGTAAAACAACTGTAGCTCATTCAGAATGCTGCTGCTAGAATGTTAACAAGGACCAAGACAACAGAGCACATCACTCCAGTTCTTAAATCTTTGCACTGGCTTCCAGTCAGTTACAGAATAGATTTCAAAAGGGTGCTTTTAGTTTATAAATCTCTGAATGGTTTAGGACCCGAATACATTTCTGATATGTTTGCAGAATATAAACCGAGCAGGGCTCTTAGATCCATGAACACAGGTCAGCTAATAGAGCCCAGAGTCCAAACTAAACATGGAGAAGCTGCGTTTAGCACTTATGCTGTACAAAACTAGAATAAACTACCAGAAGATCCTGGACGTGCCCCAAAACTATCCATTTTTAAATCCAGGTAAAAAACACTTCTCTTCTCACGTGCCTGTGACTGAGCACTTAAACTTAACCACACTGTTTAGCCTCATAGCTTCCCACTTTTAATCGTTATATGTTTTCTTATTGTATTTTTTCCTTATTATGATGTGTTAATTTGCTTTGATGTTTTCATTTGAGTATTTGTTTTTATGTTATTGTACTGTCATATATTTTTCTTTGTAAAGCACATTGAATTGCTTCGATGTATGAATTGTGCTATATAAACTTGCTTTTCTATAAAATAGCTGGTGCCTGTCAGGTTTGCCATCCAAGAGTGGGCGGAGCCTGGGAGGAGGCAGGAGGATCTGAATTTCTGTGTCAAACAGATAGGCAACAGATAGATCTAGGAAGATAAGAACAGATAACATTTATTTTTGAATGTAAGTAACTACAGAGCAAACAACAGAGGTGTCCTCTACTGCAGGTCAGTGGAAGTGGCTGGATGAAAGCGTGCTGGACTATACTAATTGGGCTGAAGGAGAACCTCGGAACTCTTCCAGAAACATCTATGGATATGGAAGGATTCTCTCTTCTGATGGGACCTGGAGCACTGGAACAAGCTGGAGTGACAAACCATACATCTGCAAGAGACCCAAAAGTAAGAGTTCAAATATGATAGAATTATCCTCTGATTTATGTCTGTCTGCCAGGAACCACATCTGTCTTAACAATGTCTAAATAAGTTGATCTGATGCAGACAGTGGTGAATTGAAATCACAGTCAAAACCTATGATCTAACATAGTGGATATCCAGCAAATCTGTCTTGTTTTATATACTGAAATTAGATTACATTGAGGTTACTTTTGTCAGATTGGGATATACATTGGGGAGAACAATTTTGCAGGTCTGTAATTTTTATCATAGTTACACATCAACTGTGAGAGATCCAGAACATCACATTGTATAATTTGTAAATAATTAATTAGCATTTTATTGCATAAGTATTTGATCACCTACCAACCAATTCCGGCTCTCACTGACCTGTTTGAACTTGTTACCTGTATAAAAGACACCTGTCCACACACTCAATCAAACAGAATCCAACCTCATCAATGATCATGAGGAAGGTGAGGGATAAGCCCAGAACTACACGGCAGGACCTGGTCAATGACCTGAAGAGAGCTGGAACCACAGTCTCGAAGAAAACCATTAGTAACACACTACGCCGTCATGGATTAAATTCCTGCAGCGCACGCAATGTCCCCCTGCTCAAGCCAGCGCATGTCCAGGCCCGTCTGAGGTTTGCCAGTGACCATCTGGATGATCCAGAGGAGGAATGGGAGAAGGTCATGTGGTCTGATGAGACAAACATTTAGCTTTTTGATATAAACTCCACTCGCCGTGTTTGGCGGAAGAAGAAGGATGAGTAAAACCCCAAGAACATCATCCCAACCGTTAAGCATGGAGGTGGAAACATCATTCTTTGGGGATGCCTTTCTTTAAAGGGGACAGGACGACTGCACCGTATTGAGAGGAGGATGGATGGGGCCATGTATCACGAGATCTTGGCCAACATCTTCCTTCCTTCAGTAAGAACACTGAAGATGGGTCGTGGCTGGGTCTTCCAGCCTGGCAATGACACGAAACACACAGCCAGGGCAACTAAAGAGTGGCTCCGTAAGAAGCATCTCAAGGTCCTGGCCAGTCTCCAGACCTGAACCCAATAGAAAATCTTTGGAGGGAGCTGAAAGTCCGTATTGCCCAGAGACAGCCCCGAAACCTGAAGGATCTGGAGAAGGTCTGTATGGAGGAGTGGGCCAAAATCCCTGCTGCAGTGTGTGCAAACCTGGTCAAGAACTACAGGAAACATTTGATCTCTGTAATTGCAAACAAAGGTTTCTGTACCAAATATGAAGTTATGCTTTTCTGATGTATCAAATACTTATTTTAAGCAATAAAATGCAATCTAATTACTTAAAAATCATACAATGTGATTTTCTTGATTTTTGTTTTAGATTTCATCACTCACAGTTGAAGAGTACCTATGATAAAAATTACAGACTTTTACATGCTTTGTAAGTGGGAAAACTTGCAAAATCTTTTTTTTTCTGACAGCCGTCTTTTAAATTACTGTAGCGGTCTCTGAACGGGCGTGTTTCTTTAACAATAATAGTTTTGTATATATCACAAAATCTACTTGATAAAGATATTATTTCCTTTTCATATTTCAACACAATTTTCCAAATGCAAACAAAGGTAATGGGTAAAAAGTTCACGCAGATGGGGGACAACATGTCAGATACTAAGGAAATGTCTGCATTATCCACAGTCGTTCTTATCCATCCGAAGAGAACATATCCATGGCAATAAAAATATATGAAAAGAAAACATATTGAAATGATGTAAACAATTGACTCCTTTACTGATAACCTTTATTTAATCCTCTCTTTTCCTCCAGTTTTACCAGAAACACAACCAACTCATGGTAAGTTTTGAAAAGTTGTCAATCAAATAATCAGTTTAGTAATAAAACCATTCTGTCATGGTTGTGGTAGGTGTAGGACACGGGCGCAGAGTCGAGGAAAAGAGTATAATCCATGTTTTAATGAAACAAAAGACTCAAAACAAACAGCAGCAACCAGTGACATGGGGTATTCCATACAGAGGAGAAAGCAAAATGAACCACACTGGTGTGGCAAAACAGGGAACTTAAATACGCTTCCCAATTGGAGGCAACGACCAACGCCTGCCTCCAATTGGGGAGACCAAAAGGATTGGAGGTGGCTAGAGGCACCACCTCCTGTCCTGTCCTGACTATGCCCCCAGCCCAGCGCAGAGATGACTAGTGGCATAGCCAGGACATGACACATTCATTCATCCATTCATTCATCCATAGAGTATTATCACTCAATTAATATTGTCAGTCAAACCACATACATTTCAATGTTTCCACATATACATAATAATCAGTCTATTAACCAATCAGTTAACCAATCAGCTCATCTCCTTTTTGTACAATGTATCCCTGTCATCCAGGAACCTATCAGAAATTAGGTCAGAAGCGTGTGTATTATGGTCTGGCTGTGGTGGTGGTGATGGCTGCATTCTGTCTGATGGGACTCACAGCTGCATGTCTCTACAAGAACACCGGTCGTCCCCTGCCCTCCTTCAGTAAACCCCTGGTCTTCCACCCAGGATGGAGAGCCTTCAACAACCCCCTTTACAGTGAGCCGGTCAACAAGGACGACCTGGTCAACACCAACACAGTCGACAGTAGCCAACTGGTTGACCACATGGAGGAGGAGCCACAGTCTATGATTACTCTGTGATAGGAGGATGGTGATGACATAAGGGAGGAGCCACAGTCTATGATTACTCTGTGATAGGAGGATGGTGATGACATAAGGGAGGAGCCACAGTCTATGATTACTCTGTGATAGGAGGATGGTGATGACATAAGGGAGGAGCCACAGTCTATGATTACTCTGTGATAGGAGGATGGTGATGACATAAGGGAGGAGCCACAGTCTATGATTACTCTGTGATAGGAGGATGGTGATGACTAGAGTGTTCACAGTGTTGTTTGACTAATTGACTATATTGTATGAACATTGGACTTTATAATCTTCATTTATAATTATAGAAGTGCATATTTCACTTTCAATACTTCTAGATACATGTTCTCCAATAATATATGTAAGCAATATGTTACGTGGGGGTGTGGTATATGGCCAATATAGCACAGTAAAGGGCAGTTCTTGGACACAGCTCTCAGTCATGTTATATTGGGGATATATCACAAAGCCCACCAGATGCCATAGGGTAACTGACACCATGTCTAAGTGTTCAGGCATGCTATGGTTTATCGGTCGTATACAACACCCCCCATGCCTTATTACCTGAATATATAGCTCCAGAACAAAATTTTACCACTGCACCTCTTTCTTTCCTTTCCAAAAAAGTTGAAAAGGAAGGTTTTGAGTGAGAAACTGAAGCATTGCAGTGATCTTTTAATTTTAACCCTTCTGTTCCTCACAAAATTAATAAAACAACTAAATGGTAATGCCAGTTGACAGATGAGCCTAACACCAGCACAGTTTAACAGATTGGAACTTAGAAAGAAATGTAGAGAGGAACTAGACTCTGAACGGTGGCCAGTCCTCTTCTGACTTTGCCGGGTGAGGACTTTGGACACTGACAGATACAAGTCTTGAGCCTTGTAGTCCTGTAGCTCATGTCCTCCTAAACATAACTGGACCGGCACCGTAAAACCTCGGGGCTGAGACAGGAGGGTCCAGAGACACTTTTGACGATAAACCCAGACAGGGCTCCACAGGCAGGAAAGTTATCATATCTTCTTGTGAAATGTGCCCACTGCAATCCTTCCACTTCACTTAGCCAGAATTGTATTATTGGTAGAATCACAGTTGGGTAATGTAGCAATTGGGTAATATTTGGGTTTCAGGCGAACAAAAATGCAACCACAGATTTTAATGACCCACCCAGCAGAGAACAGAGGAAAGAGGAACTGTGTGATACAGTCATGAATCAGTGAAGCAGCTACGTTCTTACTCTCATGTTTGCCATCTTGTGTATTTGGCTTTGCTCCTCAAGAAATGTGAGAAACTAATGAAAAGATTCTGCATGGTCCCGTCTTATATCATATTTATAAAGTGCTACTTTTCACTTTAGTGTTCCACACAGTTCAGCTCTTGGACCCCTGGTGTTTTCTGTATACTGTAGATGTTAACAAGGAAATACATGCCACAATGTAAATAACCATAACCATTTTGAAATCACTCTCAAAGTTTTGAGCTACAGTGCCTATAGAAAGTCACAAATACGTGCTACTTATGCCGTATAATGAATTGTCCATAATCATTATAAAATGACTGTGAAAGGGTTGTTATGGACATTTTGAACTACGGTGCATTTGAGAAACGTCTGTCTTTCTATTGGCTGGTATGTAAATCTGTACTTTGATTGTGACACACATGTCTGTATAATATCAGAGGATTATTAGGTATTTGGGCCATGCCCTCCTGCCTAGAAGAAGGATGTATTCTTTGTCGTCATATACATGTATGAATGAGTTACTAGTTAAAGATAACCGAGAGGGGTCTGGTGTTTGAATAGGAGACATCCTTGACCGGCACCGGTGGATTAGAGGGTTACTCGTAAATCTGTATAACTCTTTAGTGTCTCTGTTGATTATCCAGACATTGTGTCTCCTCAGGAGTTGAGAAGGATAAGGTGGGGGGACAGCCCGCCCTTTGGGTAAACAGATGGCAGCATCTTAACACACCTTTTCTATGTAATATATACGGATTGTTCAAGTATGGAGTTAGAGACTCCTCAGACGATTATGCGTGTGTAAGCGGTGGACGCGTCTCTCTCATTTGCAAATGATTTAATAAACATGTGAAATTGTGCCAAGAGAACTTGGTCTCTGTTTCTTACTCCTTTAAGAATGTCGATACATGGAATTTCCATCACAGGGTACCTACAGCACCAATAGAAAGTCTGCAAGCCCTTTTTCAAATGTTATAATTTCATGCATTTAAACCAGTCTATACACCACACTCCTCCAATGTTTATTATTATATATATATATTATATATTAAACTTGTTTTTTTTGTCCTAAATTAGCATAGGTGTTACCAATCACCTTCAAAATCCCACAGCAATTAAATTGACCTTCAGTTGTGTCAAATGTATGTAGTTCTGTCTGTTTCTGAGGGTTTCCATAGTTGGGATGGGAATTTCAAAGCAAGCACTTATTATGATGAGTAATGACTGGAACTGGCTTGTAGAGTTGGGTTTGAGAGTTCTATTACAGGTTTTTTACAATCACTTTGGCACTAACCTTGATGTCATTTTCTAAAACTCTACACACAAAACTCACAACCAATGATCAAAATGCAAATCTTTCAAAACTCTTAACACTTTTTTCAATTGCTTGGATACAATACACATAAAACTAAGATAATTTGTTCATTTAACAAAAATCACCTGTTCAGTATGACACAACTTAACATCAAAGTACTACTATTTCAAAAGGCAATTCACACATTACATTTCAGAGTGTCTGTTCATTTCATTACAATGATCCAACTATCCAACTGCTCAAAATGATCAGTAACTATTGCATTACACTTAATGCATAGTTGTATGGAAACAGACAAACAATATTCCATGTTTAGATCATGAAAGTTTCAAGATAACGAGATTAATTGTCACCAATTTGCATGGAGCATGAACCAATTAGACTACATTATCTATGGATGTAATATTTAATCATCATTCTTAATCAGACACCGTTTCTATGGTCCCATGTACCACCTTTTCAGACTATTTACAGTATTGACAGTACTGCACTGTATGGATGCAGGCCCTTCTAATTGCTTGTCCAATCCTGCCAACTCGTTATTGATGACTGAGTTCACATTGTGGAATGAGTATATAAACAATTGATTGGGATCCACTTGCAACAACATAGTGATACGTAACATGGAGCCGGCAGGTGATCCAGGTCACAATAGAGGTCAAGCAGTGGTGGGAGGAAGACGAGGAAGACGTGTTGGGGAAAGGAACGGCAGGGGACAAGCACCCCTTCTGAGAGGTGGTCGTGGGCCTCGTTTTAGAGGTGTGGGGGAACGTGGTAGAGGACAAGGCCACGGACCAAGACAGCAGCAGCAACAGCAAAGAGTGTCCAATAAAAACCAAGCAATAGTTGTTGACCATGTCATAAATCATGGCATGACAATGACTGAGGTGCCTACAATGATAAAACCAAACCTCAGAAGGTCAACCGTGGCCTCAATGATCAGAACTTTCCTCAATAAGAACCGGTAAGTCCTCAGCATGCACTAAACATCATGCTACTCTCAATTGTCAAATGACAGCATACCAATGTGTATCACAGAGTAGGTGATGTGACCAAAACTGTCTTCTTACTGTAATGTTCCCTGTAGAATTGAGACTAGGCCAAATAGGGGTATTCTGACTCACCAACAAGAGCAGGTTGTGGTCGATTTGGTTCGGACCAGGAATGATATTCGCCTTACAGAAATTCGCCAGCATATTTTGGACAATGAAGACATGTTTAACAATGTGGAATCCACAAGTTTGCCGACTATTGCACGCATGCTGAAAAGGCACCAGGTGTCTTTAAAACAACTATATCATGTGCCTTTTGAAAAAAATGCAGACAGAGTGAAGCAAATGAGGACTGAGTATGCTCAGGTATGTTTCAAGATGGGTGTAGTTATATAATTCTACATTGCACAGTAATCAGTGAATCTCTTTCCAAAATGTATTTTTAGAGGGTGATGGAGCTGGATGCTGACGATAACCATCACAAATTCTTATATTTGGATGAGGCAGGCTTTTACCTGGCCTACACAAGGAGAAGAGGTCCGAATTTCATTGGCCAGCGGGCAACTTTCCAAGTACCTGGACAACGTGGGGCCAACTCAACCATGTGTGCGGCTATGTCAGAAGATGGTGTGGTGGGACACAGACCTCGTATTGGATCATATAATGCAGCTCTCCTTGTAACCTTCCTTGATGAGCTCGATCAGGTCTGTAGAGCTGATGGTGTGACCCATGTCACTGTGTGAGATAATTTCAGGTTCCACCATGTAGAGCTGATGGTGTGACCCATGTCACTGTGTGAGATAATTTCAGGTTCCACCATGTAGAGCTGATGGTGTGACCTATGTCACTGTGTGAGATAATGTCACGTTCCACCGTGTAGAGCTGATGGTGTGACTTATGTCACTGTGTGAGATAATGTCAGGTTCCACCATGTAGAGCTGATGGTGTGACCTATGTCACTGTGTGAGATAATGTCAGGTTCCACCATGTAGAGCTGATGGTGTGACCTATGTCACTGTGTGGGATAATGTCAGGTTCCACCATGTAGAGTGTTGTGGAAATTTCTATATACAATGTATTCTCTCTGAGTAAAGGATTGAGTCCCACTGTTAAGATAGGTACAGGAATGTGTGGGACCTGGTATTTGCATAGGGGACATCTATTGTCTGTCCAGATGCAGATCAATGGGTTTTAGGACAGGGTAGGAGAAGATACAGCAAGGGGGCAGTAAGGTCAATTGGCCCCTTTGGGTAAACACTACAGAAAACATTATGGCAGGAAGGATAAGGTGGGGGAAGATAGCATTTGACGTGTGTGATAGAACAAAGGGAAAGGTGTTTGATTGACATGAAACAGATGGCAGCATCTTACCACACCCCTTTTTCCTATGTAATAAATACTGTCGAAATGATGTTTTTATTTAGAAACTATTCACCGTTACCTTGTAACCTGCATACTTTCTCCTTGCAAGCAAGATTAAAACCGTTTATTGCGCAATTGATTTCTCCTGTCTTACCTACCATTTTCATAGAACTTTGGATTTTAGAAATTGCCATCACAAGAGCTGATGGCGTGACCTATGTCACTGTGTGGGGTAATGTCAGGTTCCACCATGTAGAGCTGATGGTGTGACCCATGTCACTGTGTGAGATAATGTCAGGTTCCACCATGTAGAGCTGATGGTGTGACCTATGTCACTGTGTGGGATAATGTCAGGTTCCACCATGTAGAGCTGATGGCGTGACCCATGTCATTGTGTGGGATAATGTCAGGTTCCACCATGTAGAGCTGATGGCATGACCTATGTCATTGTGTGGGATAATGTCAGGTTCCACCATGTAGAGCTGATGGTGTGATGTCACTGTGTGAGATAATGTCAGGTTCCACCATGTAGAGCTGATGGTGTGACCTACGTCATTGTGTGGGATAATGTCAGGTTCCACCATGTAGAGCTGATGGTGTGATGTCACTGTGTGAGATAATGTCATGTTCCACCATGTAGAGCTGATGGTGTGATGTCACTGTGTGGGATAATGTCAGGTTCCACCATCTAGAGCCTTTTAGGGGCATGCTGTGACAGTGTTTTGGTTTGCCTTTATGTGAGCCATCCCCGTCTGGGGAACCGTTTTTGAGTTTTCAATGTTTGAGGATTTCCAGGAACACAAAAGACCCGAGAGAACTGTGATTTGACTCTTTTCCATTTTCCTCCTTCCTTCTCCTTCCTTCTTTTGCCTAATGGTACTGACCGCCTGTGGTCCTGCATCAGGGCATAAGTGAGCTCCTGGACAGTCTGTGGGGCTACTTGGCGGCATCAGATGCACCGATACATTACGTCCCAGAGGTTCTCAAATAGATTCAGATCTGGGGAGCGTGAGGGTCAGTCAATGGCATCAGTGCCTTCGTCGTCCAGAAACTGCCTACACACTCTGGCCACATGAGACCAGGCATTTTCCTGCACCAGGAGGAACCCAGGGCCCACTGCACCAGTTTGGGTCTGATGATGGATCTGAGAATTTCATCCTGGTACCTAACAGCAGTCAAGGTACTGTTGGTTAGCACATGGAGGTCTGTGATTGGTTAGCACATGGAGGTCTGTGGTTGGTTAGCACATGGAGGTCTGTGGTTGGTTAGCACATGGAGGTCTGTGGTTGGTTAGCACATGGAGGTCTGTGGTTGGTTAGCACATGGAGGTCTGTGGTTGGCTAATTAGTACATGGAGGTCTGTGGTTGGTTATCACAAGGCTGCTGCCTCTAATTGGGGACAATCAACAAACTGTGCGCAGAGATACGCAGTTCCGTGCGATTACCTTCCACTACAACCCTGGTCATAACTTAAAGATGGCAGTGCATTGATGGTCCCCAAGGAGCTTGAAAGAGATTGAACAGATTGTAAAGAGGAGAGCTTAACTATTGCCAAATGTAGCTGTGCAATTACTGTCATATGGGTTTTCACTAAGTATTGGCATGGTGGAGAGTTATACAATTATAACAAATCCCAATTATAACAAATCATAATCTTATAACAAATCCTATGCATTTAATGGCTCCTAAATCCTCTACATGACAAAACGTTCAAAGAGGTCAAGGGGAACTAGATGTTCTAAAGCTTTTAGTTTTTTTGGTTTCGTCTGTCACCCAGTGAGTCCCTGTGAATCACATCCTCTCTATTCACCCATCCCTCTCTCTGTCCTCAGGGGTCAATTAGAGTCAGCGTGATTTTCTAATAATAAACTTGTCTGTCTCACTCAAAGGAGTGTGTGTGTGTGGTCAGCTGTGATCGGTTTAATCTGCTGCAATATCACATATAAGTGTTATCAAGCTTTAGACTGCTGTAAGATAAATGGCTTACATTCCCAGATGCATGTATTAACTTGCTGATCATCTGAACAAGTAAAAAATTGACAAGGCCCTCGGCGTCTGGTTCCTCTCTAGGTGAGTTTTTCCTAGCCACTGTGCATCAACCTTTTTTGCTTGCTCTTTAGGGTTTCAGGTTGGGTATCTGTAAAAGCATTTTGCTGCTGTAAAAAGAGCTTTTAAAAATAAAAATGTAGGCCCCTGACCTGGGAATGTTGGCGTGCTTCCCCCCCACCACTCCTGCACCCCCCAAAAAAGACTGACATGTCCTCTTAAAAGTCAACACAAATTCAGTTTGATTACATTTTAACACACGTTAAAAGTGAAAGAGTGAAGTGGAAAGGTTTTAAAAATGTTTAAAAAGGACAGAGAAAACTGACATTTTAAATGAAGCTGGGGTCAGAAAGATTCACTTGGCCTTTATAGTGTTATAAATGTCTGAGCAGCTTTAGGCTCTTGCGTATTCAGTATGTCACTAGAGCAATGCATTGTCCCTGTCTGTTTCAAATGTTACGTTTAATGACTTCAGTTTTCAGTCATCAGGAAAAGGATTTACTGAAATGTGTACCTCAGACACTCCATGTTGTCTTGTGAATCACAGTGTTTCCTGTGAACATCACCAATATTGCTGACATGGTGATTAAATTATGTCGAATGTCAGTGTCCCACCCATTCACAAAAAAGAGGTGTTGAAATGTCTCAACCACATCCTTTGATAGTTAAATATGTACTATGTGACAGTATTTTTTTCCATTTAAATAGAAGACCCTTGTCATACAAGACAATCCAGTGTTTAGTAACAGACCAGTCTGTCAGCCAGTTCAGTCTGTCAGCCAGTCCAGTCAGTCAGTCCAGTCTGTCGGTGACCCTACTGGGACAATGATAACCTTCCTCATAACAGGTGTCCTCTTGCTCTTCCTTCAATCCATCCTGGGGGCTCCTGGAACAGGTATGTTGTCCCTCTCATTGGTTGTTAGATTACACTGGAAATAGGTCTGTTGTCCCTCTCATTGGTTGTTAGATTACAGCTGGAACAGGTCTGTTGTCCCTCTCATTGGTTGTTAGATTACACTGGAAATAGGTCTGTTGTCCCTCTCATTGGTTGTTAGATTACACCTGGAAAAGGTATGTTGTCCCTCTCATTGGTTGTTGGATTACACCTGGAACAGTTCTGTTGTCCCTCTCATTGGTTGCTAGATTACACCTGGAACCGATATGTTGTCCCTCTCATTGGTTGCTAGATTACACCTGGAACCGATATGTTGTCCCTCTCATTGGTTGCTAGATTACACCTGGAACCGATATGTTTTCCCTCTCATTGGTTGCTAGATTACACCTGGAACCGATATGTTGTCCCTCTCATTGGTTGTTTGTGAACATCTGGAAATGTGTTTACTGTAATGGGGTAATATGTACTTTGTGCATTGTGCTACTAGTATAAATACAAGCAGAAATTACTAGTAGACATCTGCAGGTAAGGTTTCAAATAGATTTTTCTAATCATATTTTCTACAAAACTGTGTGCCTGAGACATTCCCTGTTTTTACTTTCTCACCAGTCCGTCTATCAGTTTGCATTGATTTGTAATCTCTTCAAACTCACTTTAGACATTCACAGTTCTTTCATTCAAACCACCCTGGACTAGTTGAAATTACTCCTGTCTCCTTCTGTGAAGGAAGATGAGGAGGAGACATGTTGTGTCTTTGGTTATAGGCAGGATTCTACAAAGTTTAACAGTAGTGAAAGTAGTTGCACTTTATAAAGTATACATGAAAACAATTGATCTATATTGTGTGTTGTTTGCTTACAATTTCAAAAACCTTTAATTACATTAGAACCAATAAAAACAAACAACCACTAAAGCCAATAACTTTGTTACCATTCTCCTCATTATATGAAATGAAAGATAATGCTAAACGGTTTACAGACTTGGTCGTTAATGGTGGTTATTTGTCCTTTGTAGATGGTCCCTTTGTTCTCTACAATGCAGGCAGTAAGACATGCTTGGGTCCATGTAACTCAGATACACTGCGCTGGCTGTCAGAGGGACGTCTCTACTACACCAAAGAAGGGAAATGTCTTGGGATGTCTGGAAAGACAGAGGGCAGTAGTGTGGTATATTTAGACTGTGATGGGAAGAGTGATCTCCAGCAATGGGAGTGTCATAACAACACCCTGCTCACCCTCAAAGGACAGAGTTTGTACCTCAACAACAACAACAATAAACTGGTGCTGTCTGAAGACACAGGGTCCCGGAGTCTCTGGGTCATCTTTGGAACAACAGAAGGCCCCTGTACAAGGACCCACAGAGGTACAGACCAATAATCTGTCTAGTCTATTTGGTTTGAATAGTGGATTTTACACAGCCAATAAGGTTTCCTTCTGCAATATCCAATTTAATTCTTTCTGTATATTTCTTTGAAACCTAAAGGATTTTTTAAATTGTTTTTTATCCCTGTGAAAAACATTTCCTTAATTCCTTCGGAACTCTATACCATTTTTGTAACACCTGCCTCTGTTTCCTTCGGAACTCTATACCATTGTTGTAACACCTGCCTCTGTTTCCTTCAGAACTCTATACCATTGTTGTAACACCTGTCTCTGTTTCCTTCAGAACTCTATACCATTGTTGTAACAACTGTCTCTGTTTCCTTCAGAACTCTATACCATTGTTGTAACACCTGTCTTTGTTTCCTTCAGAACTATATACCATTGTTGTAACACCTGTTTCTGTTTCTTTCAGAACTGTATACCATTGTTGTAACACCTGTCTGTTTCCTTCAGAACTCTATACCATTGTTGTAACACCTGTCTCTGTTTCCTTCAGAACTCTATACCATTGTTGTAATACCTGTCTCTGTTTCCTTCAGAACTCTATACCATTGTTGTAACACCTGTCTCTGTTTCCTTCAGAACTCTATACCATTGTTGTAACACCTGTCTCTGTTTCCTTCAGAACTCTATACCATTGTTGTAACACCTGTCTCTGTTTCCTTCAGAACTCTATACCATTGTTGTAACACCTGTCTCTGTTTCCTTCAGAACTCTATACACCATTGTTGTAACACCTGTCTCTGTTTCCTTCAGAACTCTATACCATTGTTGTAACACCTGCCTCTGTTTCCTTCAGAACTCTATACCATTGTTGTAGCACCTGTCTCTGTTTCCTTCAGAACTCTATACCATTGACGGTAATGCATTTGGACGTCCCTGTCAGTTTCCCTTTCGGTACAAAGACAAATGGTATGTGGATTGTACCACCATAGACTCCTCTGTCAAACGCCTCTGGTGTGCCATAGAAACAAACTACCAAGACAATGAACTGTGGGGCTACTGTCCAACCACAAGTGAGTATTGAATCAATTACTGGATGTGGGTCAATATATTCTAGTCTTAGACGACACCTCATAGATGTGCTCTCTCACCTCTTACTTTATCTCTTTCTTTTCTCAATCTCTTTATTCTGTCTTCATCTCTCCTTCATCCCTCTTTTTCTATTATCCTTCTCTTTATTTATTGTCTTGATCTCTCCTTCATCCCTCTCTTTCTCCATCCTTCTCTTTATTTATTGTCTTTACCTCTCCTTCATCCCTGTCTTCCTCCCATCCTTCTGCAGCCACTGAACATTGGCATAAGAACCCGGTCACTGGTTCATTTTACCAGTTGAACCTCCACTCTGCCCTGACCTGGCACCAGGCTCGGACCAGCTGTCAACAGCAGGGAGCAGACCTTGCCTCCATCACTGAACCCCACCAACAGACTTACATATCAGGTAAAATGTTCTGCTAACAACACTCAGAAACACACTATCGTAGCTGGAAACGACTGATTTTCAAAGGAATATAGGAGTACAGAGGCCCATTATCAGCAACCATCAGTCCTGTGTCCCAAAGACACTTTGTGTTTGCTAATCCAAGTTCATCATTTTATAAGGCTAATTGATCATTAGAAAACCTTTGTGATAATGTTAGCATAGCTGAAATCTCTTGTACTGATTGAAGAAGCAGTAAAACTGACCTTCTTTAGACTAGTTCAATATCTTCAGCATTTGTGGCGTTTCAATTACAGGCTCAGAACTTTCTTCAGATTTTTAGGGTTGGGTAGGTTACTTTGTAAATGTAATCCATTACAGTTACAATTACCTGTCCACATATGTAGCTAGTTATGTAACTTTTAGATTACTCAAACTCAGTAATGTATGCCGATTACTTTTAGATTACTTTAATATGAAGAGGCATTAGAAAACACATAGAACACATTTTGCGGCAACAGTGAATGTTAGAGTTTACATAGCTGGACAAAAACTGACTTTGCTTTCACTTGCTGCACTAAATCTGATGTTTTCCTCCACAACCACAAAGTCGTCAAGACGTGTCAAAAGCCCCAGGCACGTGAATGCACGTTTGCAATCGCGAACACCCGCAGATAAATGCATTTTACCCGCGCGAACGTAACCAGTGATTATTAGGGCCACCAGCGATGGATTTTCAAAACGCAAATGAAAGAAATAAACTGTGATTATACACCTGCACGCTTAAATTCAATGCGGTCAGCAGCCACAATTTTCTGAGGTGCAAAGCAAAACCAGGATCACAGTGCCTACCTGTATGGACCGAGTTGAGGTGGCTGCGTCAAATGCAAATCATCATCCTTTGGAAAAGTGCTTCCCAACACATTTTCTTCTCAAATGTCGTGATAAATTCCTTTTAATGTTATTTTCTTGAAGGTAGTTACATGTTACCAACTCTGCTTGTTTTGAGAATTGAAGGCTATTCCATGTGAGAAATTGCCAAGAGACTGAAGATCTCGTACAACAAAGTGTAGTACTCCTTTCACAAAAAAGCACAACCAGAATAGAAACCAGAAAGAGTAGTGGGAGGTTGCACTGGAACACAGGAGTGATGGTTGGGGGGTTGCACTGGAACACAGGAGTGATGGTTGGGGGGTTGCACTGGAACACAGGAGTGATGGTTGGGGGGTTGCACTGGAACACAGGAGTGATGGTTGGTGGGTTGCACTGGAACACAGGAGTGATGGTTGGGGGGTTGCACTGGAACACAGGAGTGATGGTTGGGGGGTTGCACTGGAACACAGGAGTGATGGTTGGGGGGTTGCACTGGAACACAGGAGTGATGTTTGGGAGGTTGCACTGGAACACAGGAGTGATGGTTGCACTGGAACACAGGAGTGATGGTTGGGAGGTTGCACTGGAACACAGGAGTGATGGTTGGGGGGTTGCACTGGAACACAGGAGTGATGGTTGGGAGGTTGCACTGGAACACAGGAGTGATGGTTGGGAGGTTGCACTGGAACACAGGAGTGATGGTTGGGGGGTTGCACTGGAACACAGGAGTGATGGTTGGGAGGTTGCACTGGAACACAGGAGTGATGGTTGCACTGGAACACAGGAGTGATGGTTGGGGGGTTGCACTGGAACACAGGAGTGATGGTTGGGGGGTTGCACTGGAACACAGGAGTGATGGTTGGGGGGTTGCACTGGAACACAGGAGTGATGGTTGGGAGGTTGCACTGGAACACAGGAGTGATGGTTGGGGGGTTGCACTGGAACACAGGAGTGATGGTTGGGGGGTTGCACTGGAACACAGGAGTGATGGTTGGGGGGTTGCACTGGAACACAGGAGTGATGGTTGGGAGGTTGCACTGGAACACAGGAGTGATGGTTGGGAGGTTGCACTGGAACACAGGAGTGATGGTTGGGGGGTTGCACTGGAACACAGGAGTGATGGTTGGGAGGTTGCACTGGAACACAGGAGTGATGGTTGGGGGGTTGCACTGGAACACAGGAGTGATGGTTGGGGGGTTGCACTGGAACACAGGAGTGATGGTTGGGGGGTTGCACTGGAACACAGGAGTGATGGTTGGGAGGTTGCACTGGAACACAGGAGTGATGGTTGGGAGGTTGCACTGGAACACAGGAGTGATGGTTGCTGAGAGTGAGCCTGTTTCCAGCTACTATAGTTTACAACATTAACAATGTCTACAAGGTTTTATACATTTTATGGTTAATTTAATGGACAAATAATGAGCTTTTCTTTCAAAATCGTTAGTTTAAATATACCAAAACTTACCTTCTCTTGGGTTTTAGTTATTTATTCATTACTTTTAGTAATGGTGCAATTAGATGGGTCATGTCTTACATAAATATTAGTATTTTAAATATAAATGTTCTATAACCTTCCTGTTTTCTCTCTCCCTTCCTCTTTGTTCCACACAGGCCTCTTTGGTAAAGCTCATGTGTCGGTGTGGACGGGTCTGAACGCTCTGGAAGAGGACGGTCTCTGGCAGTGGATCAGTGGGAAGCCTTTCCCCTACTTCCGCTGGGACTCTGGTCAGTCCTCACTGTTACACTTATACCCATTTAATGTCCCGTTACCAGGGTTTATAGGAGGGTTAACACTGTGTTTATCTGTAGGTCACCCTCTCCGTGATCCTGGTCAGGTCTGTGGAATGGTGGACTCATCACAGCAGTCCTTCTGGCAGAGCTCCCTGTGTTCCAAGACACGAGGCTACATCTGTCAGAAAGACCCACCTGCAACCCACACTGTTCACCCAGGTAGGTCTGTCCAAAAGACCCACCTACAACCCTCACTGGTCACCCAGGTAGGTCTGTCAGAAAGACCCACCTAAAACCCTCACTGGTCACTCAGGTAGGTCTGTCAGAAAGACCCACCTACAACCCTCACTGGTCACCCAGGTAGGTCTGTCAGAGACCCACCTACAACCCCTACTGGTCACCCAGGTAGGTCTGTCCAAAAGACCCACCTACAACCCCCACTGGTCACCCAGGTAGGTCTGTCAGAAAGACCCACCTACAACCCCCACTGGTCACCCAGGTAGGTCTGTCAGAAAGACCCACCTACAACCCCCACTGGTCACCCAGGTAGGTCTGTCAGAGACCCACCTACAACCCCCACTGGTCACCCAGGTAGGTCTGTCAGAGACCCACCTACAACCCACACTGTTCACCCAGGTACGTCTGTCAGAGACCCACCTACAACCCCCACTGGTCACCCAGGTAGGTCTGTCAGAGACCCACCTACAACCCCCACTGGTCACACAGGTAGGTCTGTCAGAGACCCACCTACAACCCTCACTGGTCACCCAGGTAGTGATCAGACCTCCATGTACATATGGGTTTGAGAAGGTTTGGTCAGACAGGCATGGCTGGTTCATTTGGGTCAATGCATGTGTCAAGACCCCAAACATTTTTCATTTCTCTTTGTCCTCATCTATCATCTCTCATAGTCAGAACATAATGTGTAGAGGTGTTATAAGTTGGACAAGTTACCATCACACAGTATTTTAGATGCTGTTTCTCTGTGTGATGAACAGAAGAGTCTGGGTTTTGCTCCCATCCGTGGATTCATTATGCTGGTAGGTGCTACCGCATCGAACACACAAAGAAGACCTGGACTGAAGGTCAGACAGAATGTCGTAAAGACGGAGGAGACCTGGCCAGCATCCACAACATTGAACAGCAGAGCTTTGTGATGTCCCAGCTGGGATATGGTTAGTGAAACACTGATACACTACAACTCCCATGATAGACAGTGAGTGACAGTGCTAACTTTCTCTTTCTCTTTCCTCTGTCCCAGTGGCCACTGAAGAGTTGTGGATTGGGCTGAATGACGTCAAGACACCACTACTGTTTGAGTGGAGCGACCAATCTGCTGTCACCTTCACCAGCTGGGACTCAACCATGCCAGCAGGGGGCAACTGTGTCCTGGTCAGGGGAGAGGTACAGTAAATAACCCTTCAACTCTGACCTTTACCCCTTAACCCTAACCCCACCCTGTCACTAACCCCCTCCACCATCACCCCTCCACCCTGTCACTAACCCCCTCCACCCTGTCACTAACCCCCTCCACCCTGTCTCTAACCCCCTCCACCCTGTCTCTAACCCCCTCCACCATCACCGCTCCACCCTGTCACTAACCCCCTCCACCCTGTCTCTAACCCCCTCCACCATCACCCCTCCACCCTGTCACTAACCCCCTCCACCCTGTCACTAACCCCCTCCACCCTGTCTCTAACCCCCTCCACCCTGTCTCTAACCCCCTCCACCATCACCGCTCCACCCTGTCACTAACCCCCTCCACCCTGTCTCTAACCCCCTCCACCATCACCGCTCCACCCTGTCACTAACCCCCTCCACCCTGTCTCTAACCCCCTCCACCATCACCCCTCCACCCTGTCACTAACCCCCTCCACCATCACCCCTCCACCCTGTCACTAACCCCCTCCACCATCACCCCTCCACCCTGTCACTAACCCCCTCCACCATCACCACCTCCACCCAGTCACTAAACCCCTCCACCATCCTCCTTCCTCCCTGTCATTAACTCCCTCCACCGTCAGTTCCTCCACCCAGTCACTAACCCCCTCCATCCTTACTCCACCTGGACATTGTCCTGTCTGTCATGCAGAAGGTCAGATGGTCTACCCAGGAGTGTGAGAAGCAGTATGGTTTCATCTGTATGAAGAGGTCTTCCTCCCAACCCTCAGGACCCCAGGTGGACACCAACCCAGGCTGCAAACCAGTGAGTTAACAGAGAGGGGTTCAATCTATTCAATCTATTTTATTTTTCTAACTGGTCTAACATCATCATCCTTCTCAGTGAGTCTTCTTCTTGTTCTTCTATAAAGTCTTATCTTCTCTTCTTTTTTAAGTGTCTTATTATTTAATAAAAATGTGTGTCTTTCTGAAGCATTGGATCAGATATGGCTCCTACTGCTACTTTGTGGGACAGGAGACCAAGACCTTTGATGAAGCCAATGAGAACTGCAGGAGCTTACAGTCAAATCTGGTGGATGTTTCTAGCGGGTGAGACATTAATAGTAGATTTAAATTGTGTTAAGATAATGGGTCCCAATAATGTTTAATAGTTATGTTAACAGGGTGGACAATGTTCCATTTCATGTTCATCAATATTTATTTAACTGGTCTTACTTTCTTTGAATGATTAGTGAAAGCACACCATTTAGTTGCAGTCATATATGATGGATGTTTCTAGCAGAAACATGCATATGGTTCTGTTCATCTGAAATAAAATGTGGATACAAATTCTTCTCTTTATTTATTAGAAATAAAGGCTCGATGAAAGCATTCTTATTTTTAAGGTTCTTTTTATTTGAGATCTAGTTAAGATAGAGACGTTTTCATCTTAATGATTCAGTTTATTAGGGATACAAATTAGATGATTTATTTTTTAATGTTAATGGTTCCCAAATATGTGTATCGATAGTTTTGTCAGAGTAGACCATTTCTCATCTTTTACTTTGGACAGTTATCAAAACAATGTTTTGTATATCATTCATTTATTTATATTTTGTTATTTTCTGTGACACACAAAAAATAACAACCCATTCAGTGGCAGATCAAACACTTTAAATAAATATCTTGAAATATCTTTATCTTGAATAAATAACTAGCAATATGTTAAATAAAAAAAAGGGTTTCTTTCATTAATATTCTCGAATAATAATTTCAATTTATTTCGAGATTAAAGTATAAAATGTATTTTGAGAATGAAGTAGAAAGCTATGCAGTCGTTCACATGCTTGTAGTTATGCTTAGGTTGTCTTTATAGCCTGTTTGCTTGAGTTCATCAAACCGTTTAGTAAATCTTTGGTTTCAGGCATTGGTGATTTTTTAGTGTCAATGAGCCTTATAGATGTTGTAGTCATTTCCTTAGAATTAAATGTAAAAGTAAATGTAAAAGTTAAAAAAACTTAAAATAATAATTTGACTTAAAATAACATTTAGAATCTTTGAAAAACTATCATAGTAGGCTATGAGTGGGCAGTTTTTTACAATGCAATTTGCCAAAGTACTTACACAATTAAATATGCCAATAATAGATAAAATGCATAATTAAAGTAGGAAAACCCTTATAATGCAGGATGTATAAAGTGTCCACGATGAATAAGATATTAACGATAATTATAATGTCCTAATTATATTGACACCAGCAAGGAACATTTCCCCAGGAAAATGATAATGTATTCAGGGTGAATAGTGTCTCAATTAAACTTGTTTTGATTAGGTCCAAGTGGAGTCTTAGGGGAATCTTAAAAAAAAAGATTACTGGAAAATTGAAAGATTATTATAGGTATGGTACTATCACAGTATTGATTATAGGTGTGGGTCTATTCCTGTACTGTTGGTCATTGGATTAAAATACAATATCAATGTTCAATTACAAATAAGTCAAAACTGGTATTTTGGGCCTTCTTCAATACATTTCGGTCCAATACAAATCCGACCCACTTTAGATCCCATTATTCCTCATCTGGCCTATTTCAGATCAGACCAACCTTGGATCCTAGACGTATTCGATATTGATTTTATGAAATGACTGTGATATTGTTGGTGTTGGATAGGAATTTTATGAAAACAGTTTAGCTTGGAATTACATTTTGGAACTAGACCACTAGTTCACAGATAATGTGGTAATGCAGTCAGCAGCAGATTTTGAAAGGCTAACAGAGAAAGGGCACATGGTACGATATGTCATTGCAGCTAGACGTTAGCGCAGCTTAAATATTATCCCTCCCCATGGGGTTGCCAGAAATTACTGGGGTCCATCCAAACAAAGTTTGAATACCCCTGCTCTATAATGATAATGTGTTAATAATAGTGTGTCCAAGGTTTACAACATTTTAATGATAGTGTCTGAATCACAATGTGTCCAGGGTGGATAATGCATTCCTGATTAGCCTGGTTGGCTACAGGCCTGAGAGATACTTCTGGATCGGTCTCTCCAACCAAAAACACATTGACATCTTCACCTGGACCAATGGAAACCGGGTCAAGTACACCCACTGGAATGCACAGATGCCAGGTAGGAAACGGTTGATAATTTATTAGTCATAGGTATAAGTCACAGAAATCCATCTCACTTATTATTTATATGCTAGATAAAACTATATACAGTGGGGAGAACCAGTATTTGATACACTGCCGATTTTGCAGGTTTTGCCACTTATAAAGCATGTAAAAGTCTGTAATTTCTATCATAGGTACTCTTCAACTGTGAGTGACGGAATCGAAAACAAAAATCCAGATGTATGATTCATTGTATGATTTTTAAGTAATTAATTTGCCTTTTATTGCATGACATTAGTATTTGATACATCAGAAAAGCAGAACTTAATATTTGGTACAAAAACTTTGTTTGTAATTACAAAGAACATACGTTTCCTGTAGTTCTTGACCAGGTTTGCACACACTGCAGCAGGGATTTTTGCCCACTCTACATACAGACTTTCTCCAGATCCTTCAGGTGCTGTCACTGGGCAATACGGACTTTCAGCTCCATCCAAAGATTTTCTATTGGGTTCAGGTCTGGAGACTGGCTAGGCCACTCCAGGACCTTGAGATGCTTCTTACGGAGCCGCTCCTTAGTTGCCCTGGCTGTGTGTTTCGGGTAGTTTTCATGCTGGAAGACCCAGCCACGACCCATCTTCAATGCTCTTACTGAGGGAAGGAGGTTGTTGGCCAAGATCTCGTGATACATGGTCCCATCCATCCTCCCCTCAATACGGTGCTGTCATCCTGTCCCCTTTGCAGAAAAGTATCCCCAAATAATGATGTTTCCACCTCCATGCTTCACGGTTGGGATGGTGTTCTTGGGGTTGTACTCATCCTTCTTCATCCTCCAAACACGGCGAGTGGAGTTTAGACCAAAAAGCTATATTTTCTCTCATCAGACCACATGACCTTCTCCCAATTCTCCTCTGGATCATCCAGATGGTCATTGGCAAACTTCAGATGGACCTGGACATGCGCTGGCTTGAGCAGGAGGACCTTGTGTGCGCTGTAGGATTTTAATCCATGACGGCATAATGGTTTTCTTTGAGACTGTGGTCCCAGCTCTCTTCAGGTCATTGACCAGGTCCTGCCGTGTAGTTCTGGGCTGATCCCTCACCTTCCTCATGATCATTGATGCCCCACAAGGGGAGATCTTGCATGGAGCTTCTTAAAGAAAAACTAACAGGCCTGTAAGAGACGGAATTCTTACTGGTTGGTAGGTGATCAAATACTTATGTCATGCAATAAAATGCAAATTAATTACTTAAAAATCATACAATGTGATTTTCTGGAATTTTTTCCCAGATTCCGTCACTCACAGTTGAAGTGTACTTATGATAAAAATGACAGACTTCTACATGCTTTGTAAGTGGGAAAACCTGCAAAATCGGCAGTGTATCAAATACTTGTTTTCCCCACTGTAGATTACAATGACCATCAGAATAATCTTTGTTCACTAAATACACTCACAGAAAACAAGGTTCTTTAGAGATTATTTGTCATGTGTAGATTGTGCTATAAATTGTATCATGTCAGATTGCATCAGATTCCACCTCCACACTTGTATTTCGTAACAGGTGATGGCACAGGTTGAAAGTAGTTTGAATTGAGGTCATTACTGTAAAAACTATAGTTGTGAGACAAAGTTTTTGAATAATTTTGAATTACCTGCATCCCTGCATAAATGGTACCTAAAATATAGTCTGATAATGATGCTGCCCCTCTTAGAACGGTTGGATTCTATAAAACACTTTAGCAACAGTGAATAGTATTTCAATACAGACAAAAATTTTACATTTTGTAAGAAGTTCACAAATGTATGTTGGAGAAGGAAAAACACTGCATACCATCACCAAAATCTCATCCCGTCCGTGAAGCATCCATCCATCCATCTTCTTCCGCTTCATCCGGGGCCGGGTCGCGGGGGCAGCAGTCTAAGCAGAGATGCCCAGACTTCCCTCTCCCCAGAAACTTCCTCCAGCTCTTCCGGGGGGACACCGAGGCGTTCCCAGGCCAGCCGGGAGACATAGTCCCTCCAGCGTGTCCTAGGTCTTCCCCGGGGTCTCTTCCCAGGAAGGCGTTCTGGAGGCATCCGAAACAGATGCCCAAGCCACCTCAGCTGACCCCTCTCGATGTGGAGGAGCAGCGGCTCTACTCTGAGCTCCTCCCGGGTGACCGAGCTTCTCACCCTATCTCTAAGGGATCGCCTAGCCACCCTGCGGAGAAAGCTCATTTCGGCCGCCTGTATCCGGGATCTTGTCCTTTCGGTCATGACCCAAAGCTCATGACCATAGGTGAGAGTAGGAACGTAGATTGACCGGTAAATCGAGAGCTTTGCCTTGCGGCTCAGCTCTTTCTTCACCACGACAGACCGATACATCGACCGCATTACTGCAGAAGCTGCACCGATCCGTCTGTCAATCTCCCGTTCCATCCTTCCCTCACTCGTGAACAAGACCCCTAGATACTTAAACTCCTCCACTTGAGGCAGGCACTCTCCACCAACCTGAAGTGGGCAAGCCACCCTTTTCCGACTGAGGACCATGGCCTCGGATTTGGAGGTATCCAAATCCGCTTCACACTCGGCTGCAAACCGTCCCAGCGCATGCTGAAGGTCCTGGTTTGAAGGGGCCAACACGACAACATCATCCGCAAAGAGCGAAGACGAAATCGTGTGGTCCCCAAACCTGACACCCTCTGGCCCCTGGCTGCGCCTAGAAATTCTGTCCATAAAAATTATGAACAGAACCGGCGACAAAGGGCAGCCCTGCCGGAGTCCAACATGCACTGGGAACAAGTCTGACTTACTGCCGGCAATGCGGACCAAGCTCCTGCTTCGGTTGTACAGGGACCTGACAGCCCTTAGCAAAGGACCCAGGACCCCATATTCCCGAAGCACTCTCCACAGGATGCCGCGAGGGACACAGTCGAATGCCTTCTCCAAATCCACAAAACACATGTGGATTGGTTGGGCAAACTCCCATGAACCCCCCAACACCCCGTAGAGGGTATAGAGCTGGTCCAGTGTTCCACAGCCTGGATAAAAACCACACTGTTCCTCCTGAATCCGAGGTTCTACTATCGGCCGTATTCTCCTCTCCAGAACCCTGGCATAGACTTTCCCGGGGAGGCTGAGAAGTGTGATCCCCCGTGAAGCCACTGTGAAGCCACCGTGAAGCATCCATCACCAAAATGTCATCCTGACCGTGAAGCATCCATCACCAAAGCCACATCCCAACCGTGAAGCATGGTGGAGGGAGCATCATGGTTTGGGACTGCATTGCTGCCTCAAGGCCTGTATGGCTTGCAATCTTTAAGCAAACAATGAATTCAATCTTGTATCAGGATTTTCCACAGGAGAATATCTGAGTAACAGTCTGCCTCTGAAGCTAAAAGAGTTTGGATCACGCAGCATGACAAATGAACCGAGAAGCTAATCTACAACAGAATGTTTTCTAGGGAAGCAAATTCATATATTTAAATGACCCTGTTGACATGCTGTGCAATGACCTTAAGCAAGACTTGCAAGATATCCCAAGAAAATCAATGAATTGATAGGGTGAAAGGACATTCCACCAGTCCCCATAAATCATGGTTGATATATACTTTTTTCCAGCTGTCTGGGTAATGTTTTTCAGATGTTTACTAAGCGCTCATGTTGTCTTTGAATCACACTGTTTATCTAATCTCATGACTTCGATGAAGATCAGGAAACAATTTAGGTCCAGTTTATGCAGGTAATTCAAAACAATTCCAAACCTTTTCTTGTCAGTGTATCTGACATTGTCTTCTGAATTCCAAATCCATCTAAATTAACCTAAAAAATATCTGTCCAGGATTTTTATGTTTTATTTTTGTAGGGAACAATTTGTTGTACCTTTTTTAATTTAGCAATTGAGTTTTGAGCTTAACTAGCAATTTTTCGGATTTGTCAGAATGTGAACAAAATGTAAATGTGTCCAAGTTACTAAATAGGCTGCTGACAGCAATCCAGAGAGATTGTACTACACACAAAACTTTGAAAACTTCCACCTATTTTTAGCAATCTAGCATTATACACATGAAGCATATTTAACTGAATGTTACTGAACAAGCAAATATGTTCTCACAGTTAAATTTTACTGGATGTCATTCAACATGGTGTTGAATTACATTCAGTGGTAAAACAGAATGTTGATTTGTATTTGTGTTCTATCTCTGCATCACTGTGAATATAGGTATTTCACAAGGATGTGTAGCCATGACAACAGGGATTCTAGCAGGATTATGGGATGTGCTGAGCTGCACCAATCAGGAGAAGTATATCTGTAAACACCAGGCAGAAGGGGTTATGCCAACACAGGAACCTGTCACACCAGTCCTTCCCAGCTGCCCTGAAGAATGGCATCCTGTGGGGTCTCGAAACTACTGCTTCAAGGTAGACAATTTATATAACTCATACTTCTGCTTGTAGGTAGAAATTATATATAGTCTAAACTACTGCTTCTAGGTAGACATTATATATAGTCTAAACTACTGCTTCTAGGTAGACATTATATATAGTCTAAACTACTGCTTCAAGGTGGACATTATATATTGTCTAAACTACTGCTTCAAGGTAGACATTATATATAGTCTAAACTACTGCTTCTAGGTAGACATTATACATAGTCTAAACTACTGCTTCTAGGTAGACATTATATATAGTCTAAACTACTGCTTCAAGGTGGACATTATATATAGTCTAAACTACTGCTTCTCGTTAGACATTATATATAGTCTAAACTACTGCTTCTAGGTAGACATTATATATAGTCTAAACTACTGCTTCTAGGTAGACATTATATATAGTCTAAACTACTGCTTCTAGGTAGACATTATATATAGTCTAAACTACTGCTTCAAGGTGGACATTATATATTGTCTAAACTACTGCTTCTAGGTAGACATTATATATAGTCTAAACTACTGCTTCTAGGTAGACATTATATGATTGTTCCAGTCTTTGTATTCATTTTGGTTTCCTTGTTTGTTAGTGTCCTGTCCTTATTATGTGTTTCCTGTTCTGTTTTGTTGATTAACCTCATTCCATTCACCTGTGGTTCCACTCACCTGTTTCGTGTTAGCCCATCAGAATATGTATTTAGTTCAGTCCATCCATTCCATCTTCTCCCGCTTATCCGGGGCCGGGTCGCGGGGGCAGCAGTCTAAGCAGGGATGCCCAGACTTCCCTCTCCCCAGACACTTCCTCTAGCTCTTCCGGGGGGACACCGAGGCGTTCCCAGGCCAGCCGGGAGACATAGTCCCTCCAGCGTGTCCTAGGTCTTCCCCGGGGTCTCTTCCCGGTGGGACGGGACCGGAACACCTTCCCAGGAAGGCGTTCCGGAGGCATCCGAAAAAGATGCCCAAGCCACCTCAGCTGACCCCTCTCGATGTGGAGGAGCAGCGGCTCTACTCTGAGCTCCTCCCGGGTGACCGAGCTTCTCACCCTATCTCTAAGGGATCGCCCGGCCACCCTGCGGAGAAAGCTCATTTCGGCCGCCTGTATCCGGG
Organism: Esox lucius; assembly: GCF_011004845.1. NCBI lineage: Eukaryota > Metazoa > Chordata > Actinopteri > Esociformes > Esocidae > Esox > Esox lucius. The sequence goes on from NC_047571.1 coordinate 35,280,744, forward strand.
ATCTTGTCCTTTCGGTCATGACCCAAAGCTCATGACCATAGGTGAGAGTAGGAACGTAGATTGACTGGTAAATCGAGAGCTTCGCCTTGCGGCTCAGCTCTTTCTTCACCACGACAGACCGATACATCGACTGCATTACTGCAGAAGCTGTACCGATCCGTCTGTCAATCTCCCGTTCCATCCTTCCCTCACTCGTGAACAAGACCCCTAGATACTTAAACTCCTCCACTTGAGGCAGGCACTCTCCACCAACCTGAAGTGGGCAAGCCACCCTTTTCCGACTGAGGACCATGGCCTCAGATTTGGAGGTACTGATTTTCATCCCCACCGCTTCACACTCGGCTGCAAACCGTCCCAGTGCATGCTGAAGGTCCTGGTTAGAAGGGGCCAACACGACAACATCATCTGCAAAGAGCAGAGACGAAATTGTGTGGTCCCCAAACCTGACACCCTCCGGCCCCTGGCTGCGCCTAGAAATTCTGTCCATAAAAATTACGAACAGAACCGGTGACAAAGGGCAGCCCTGCCGGAGTCCAACATGCACTGGGAACAAGTCTGACTTACTGCCGGCAATGCGGACCAAGCTCCTGCTTCGGTTGTACAGGGACCTGACAGCCCTTAGCAAAGGACCCAGGACCCCATATTCCCCAAGCACCCTCCACAAGATGCCGCGAGGGACACAGTCGAATGCTTTCTCCAAATCCACAAAACACATGTGGATTGGTTGGGCAAACTCCCATGAACCCTCCAACACCCCGTAGAGGGTATAGAGCTGGTCCAGTGTTCCACGGCCCGGACGAAAACCACACTGTTCCTCCTGAATCCGAGGTTCTACTATCGGCCGTATTCTCCTCTCCAGAACCCTGGCATAGACTTTCCCGGGGAGGCTGAGAAGTGTGATCCCCCTATAGTTGGAACACACCCTCCGGTCCCCCTTCTTAAAAAGAGGGACCACCACCCCGGTCTGCCATCCAAGAGGCACTGTCCCCGACCGCCACGCGATGTTGCACAGGCGTGTCAACCAAGACAGCCCCACAACATCCAGAGACTTGAGGTACTCAGGGCGGATCTCATCCACCCCCGGTGCCTTGCCACCGAGGAGTTTCTTGACCACCTCAGTGACTTCAGCCCGGGTGATGGACGAGTCCACCTCTGAGCCCTCATCCTCTGCTTCCTCAATGGAAGACGTGTCAGCGGGATTGAGGAGATCCTCGAAGTACTCCTTCCACCGCCCGACGACATCCTCAGTTGAGGTCAACAGCTGTCCACCTCTACTGTAAACAGCGTTGGTAGGGCACTGTTTCCCTCTCCTGAGGCGCCGGATGGTTTGCCAGAATCTCTTCGAGGCCAGCCGATAGTCCTTCTCCATGGCCTCACCGAACTCCTCCCAGGCCCGAGTTTTTGCCTCCACAACCACCCGGGCTGCAGCCCGCTTGGCCTGTCGGTACCCGTCAGCTGCCTCAGGAGTCCCACAAGCCAACCAGGCCTGATAGGACTCCTTCTTCAGCTTGACGGCATCCCTTACTTCCGGTGTCCACCACCGGGTTCGGGGATTGCCGCCTCGACAGGCACCGGAGACCTTACGGCCACAGCTCCAAGCGGCCGCTTCGACAATGGCGGTGGAGAACATGGTCCACTCGGACTCAATATCTCCAACCTCCCTCGGGATCCAGTCGAAACTCTGCCGGAGGTGGGAGTTAAAGATCTCTCTGACAGGAGACTCGGCCAGACGTTCCCAGCAGACCCTTACAGTACGCTTGGGCCTGCCGAGTCTGTCCAGCTTCCTCCCCCGCCATCGGATCCAACTCACCACCAGGTGGTGATCAGTTGACAGCTCCGCCCCTCTCTTCACCCGAGTGTCCAAGACATACGGCCGCAGGTCAGATGAGACGACAACAAAGTCGATCATCGACCTGCGGCCTAGGGTGTCCTGGTGCCACGTGCACTGATGGACACCCTTATGCTTGAACATGGTGTTCGTTATGGACAAACTGTGACTAGCACAGAAGTCCAATAATTGAACACCACTCGGGTTCAGATCCGGGGGGCCGTTCCTCCCAATCACGCCCCTCCAGGTGTCACTGTCGTTGCCCACGTGGGCGTTGAAGTCCCCCAGTAGAACAATAGAGTCCCCAGTCGGAGCACTTTCCAGCACCCCTCCCAGAGACTCCAAGAAGGTCGGGTACTCTGCACTGCCGTTCGGCCCGTAGGCACAAACAACAGTGAGAGACCTATCCCCGACCCGTAGGCGCAGGGAAACGACCCTCTCGTTCACCGGGGTAAACTCCAACACATGGCGGCAGAGCTGGGGAGCTATGAGCAAACCCACACCAGCCCGCCGCCTCTCACCATGGGCAACTCCAGAGTGGTGAAGAGTCCATCCTCTCTCAAGGAGTGTGGTTCCAGAGCCCAAGCCGTGTGTAGAGGTGATCCCGATTACCTCTAATCGGAACCTCTCAACCTCACGCACCAACTCAGGCTCCTTCCCCGCCAGCGAGGTGACATTCCACGTCCCTAGAGCTAGTTTCCGTGTCCAGAGATCGGGTTGTCTAGGCCCCTGCCTTCGACTGCCGCCCGATCCTCTTCGCACCGGCCCCTTATGGTCCCTCCTGTGGGTGGTGAGCCAATTTAGTTCAGTCCTTTTCTCCAAATCCTGGTTGGTTATTGTTTGTTGTTGGACTCTGTGTTTGTGTTGTTTCAGTTCGTTTGGATTAATACTTACATGTTTGAGTGTCTCTGTGCTGCCTGTGCCTACTTCCTAATTACCCTCAATATGTGACAACAAGACATCACCTGTAGTCTAAACTACTGCTTCAAGGGAGACATCTCCTATTATCATGAAAGTGTTTTTTTAAACTGAACATCCCCAACTACCAGTGTTGGGGAATGTTACTTTTAAAGGTAACTAATTACAGTTAGTAGTTACAGTTCGTAGTTACAGTTAGTAGTTACAGTTTGTAGTTACAGTTAGTGATGGGCAACCAAGGCTTTTGGAAGCATTTGAGGCTTTCATCAAAATGTTTTGAAAACATATTTGTTACTTGTTCTGTTATTTCGTAATAGCTTATGCCTAAAAATAATAGAAAATGGCTATTATTCCCTGCAAAACTTGGCTTTTGTCACCAGGACAGTGATATTTAGAAATGTACCTATTCTCCAGAACATTCCAGATAGGTTCAGTACTGAGTAAACTTGGAGTAACTTCTAGATTGTTCTAAAACTTTCCAGTAATAAAAAAAGTAGTAATCATAACCCAAAGTTCTTATTTTGAACTATGGAACATCTTGTTAATCCATGATAACTGTCTTGTTGATCTATGATAAACCATACTCTTCCCTGTATTGAAGTTCCTTACCCCTGACCCCTACATTCTTTTAAATCTTACCTAAAAACTCACTTTATAAGATGGCTTTTAAGAATATTTTATCATTATGACTATATTTTGTTTATTCTTTTTACTTAAAAAAACATAATACATGTTTTTATATATATTTTCACTTAAATGTATTTCTATTTTTAATGTCTGCAAAGCACTTTGTGTACTGGAAAAGTGCTAAACAAATAAAGTTATTATTATTACTAATACAGGGGCCTTAAACCCACCAGATCAAATACATCAATGTGTTCAGACATTATGAAAGTATAGTACCTATGTAGTAAGCTGGTTAAAAAAATGGTTTATGGTGTAATTCCACCTTTAAGAGAACAATGTTTTTTTTTATATTGGAACTTCAATATGGAACTTCAACAACAGGTACTCTCCACCATTAGAGTAGGCGGCTCTCTCTCACACTTCAAAAGTACACCTACTTAAGTGTGTCCAAAAAGGCATTGCTTTTTGGGGCATCTTCTGCAGCATCAAGTTGCTTGTTTTGGGCTTCTTTTAAGAGCCCGGGTTGCTTGTTTTTCCTGCCACATCTGGCAACACTGCGGCGATTAGGCATCAACATGTCTGCACTGGACAACTTGCTGAGGAGAATGCTTAAGGGATTCCTTAAATAACTAACGCGTTACATTACATTGTCTGACTACTGGCGTTATCCCCAACACTTTCTACTACTGCCTCAAAACTAAACATTACTTAACGTGAGACTAATGTTGAAAGATGCATTCCAATGTTTTTGGCCATTAGTTGTAAACATAGTGCACCTTTTTTTAGTCAGCACCATGTTATTCATTTGCTAATTTCTGCCCTGTGTCATCAAAACCATTAACTTTCAAAATTGGAATTTTGTGGCAAACTAATGGCAAAAAATATCAAAACATCTCCCAGTGCGTCTAGTCTGTGGCCACATACAGTGGGGAGAACAAGTATCTGATACACTGCCGATTTTGCAGGTTTTCCCACTTACAAAGCATGTGGAAGGCTATCATTTTTATCATAGGTACACTTCAACTGTGAGTGACGGAATCTAAAACAAAAATCCAGAAAATCACATTGTATGATTTTTAGGTAATTCATTTGCATTTTATGGCATGACATAAGTATTTGATCACCTACCAACCAGTAAGAATTCCGTCTCTCACAGGCCTGTTAGTTTTTCCTGTCATCCACTTACCTGTATTAACTGCACCTGTTTGAACTAGGTACCTGTATAAAAGACACCTGGCCACACACTCAATCAAACAGACTCCAACCTCTCCACAATGGCCAAGACCAGAGAGCTGTGTAAGGACATCAGGGATAAAATTGTAGACCTGCACAAGGCTGGGATGGGCTACAGGACAATAGGCAAGCAGCTTGGTGAGAAAGCAACAACTGTTGGCGCAATTATTAAAAGATGGAAGAAGTTCAAGATGACGGTCAGTCTCCATTGGTCTGGGGCTCCATGCAAGATCTCACCTCGTGGGGCATCAATGATCATGAGGAAGGTGAGGGATCAGCCCAGAACTACATGGCAGGACCTGGTCAATGACCTGAAGAGAGCTGGGACCACAGTCTCAAAGAAAACCTTTAGTAACACTACGCCGTCATGGATTAAAATCCTGCAGCGCACGCAAGGCCCCAGGATGGGGCCATGTATCGCGAGATCTTGGCTGGGTCTTCCAGCATTACAACGACCCAAAACACACAGCCAGGGCAACTGTCTTTGGAGGGAGCTGAAAGTCCGTATTGCCCAGCGACAGCCCCGAAACCTGAAGGATCTAGAGAAGGTCTGTATGGAGGAGTGGGCCAAAATCCCTGTTGCAGAGTGTGCAAACCTGGTCAAGAAACATATGATCTCTGTAATGGCAAACAAAGGTTTCTGTACCAAATATTAAGTTCTGCTTTTCTGATGCATCAAATACTTATGTCATGCAATAAAAAGCAAATTAATTACTTAAAAAACATACAATGTGATTTTCTGGATTCTTGTTTTAGCAGTTGAAGTGTAGCTATGATAAAAATGACAGACTTCTACATGCTTTGTAAGTGGGAAAACCTACAAAATCGGCAGTGTATCAAATACTTGTTCTCCCCACTGTAAATACCTCTTCCTAACGGTCACCTGGTCAGTCTTCATTTACATATTTCTTCCTAACTGTCACCTGGTCAGTCTTCATTTACGTATAATCTCCTAACTGTCAACTGGTCAGTCTTCATTCATGTATCTTTTCCTAGCTGTCAACTGGTCATTCTTCATTTATGTATCTTTTCCTAGCTGTCAACTGGTCAGTCTTCACCTATGAATTTCTTCCAAACTGTCACTTGGTCAGTCTTCATTTATCTATATTTTCCTAATTGTCACCTGGTCATCATTTACATATCTTTTTCTAACTGTAAAAACAGATCCAGTCTGTGGTCTAAATGTAACACTTTTCCCTGTGTAGTGCATGTTTTTTGACAGAACTCAGTGCCGGCTCTAACCTTCTGGAGGCCCTATGCAAATTTTTATTTGGGGCCGCGTCTCCCTTAACAGTGGGGTCCACCATGCGGTTGGGGACCCTAAGTGACCATTATATCGCTTAGGCCTTAAACTGTCACTGACAGGACTTATGGAGTTTTGCTCAAAAACAGTTTACTAAATATGACGCCTGGTCCAGCTTTTCACAGTGCCTTACGAAGAGAAGAAGACCTGGTTTGAGGCTCGGGAATACTGCAAGGCAATTGGAGGAGACCTACTTAGCATCCACAGCGCAACTGACCTTCAGTCTTTGAAAGATGTGTAAGACTTTCAAACAACCTCAGGCTGTGAATATACAACCAGCCCAGATAACTGGCAAAATCACTGGCTTGAAACTTCAGATAGTAATATCTGAAGTATCAGTAATATGTTGCCTTTGTAAATGCTCAGTGTTTCTCCTAAAATTACAATTATTCTGGGGTCCAAAAACTGTTAATTTATACATTTATTTCTTCCCAAGGACAAAGAGTGGTTTTGCGAACTCATGTTTTCACTTTCTAGATTAGATTTTACACACAGAACCAGAATTTAAATACTGCCTGTTTGGATTATTGCATTGCTGTGGTGATACAGTATGATACAGTGAAAAAGAATGATGCCATGATGATTATTGTATTTTGATGTAATTTAATTTTTACTGTATAGTGATAATACAATATTGTTTTAGATACTATAATATCCAGTACTATTGTTTAGGATACTGTAGCCATGGTAACAGATTGTTGATGTTCTAGACCATCTATACATTACGAGACTTTCTGGATCGGCCTGAGTGCCCAGGACCCCAACATTGGCTACGTCTGGACTGATGAGTCACCTGTGAGTAATGTTTTCATGATAATCTATTTTATCTCTACAGCAGTCTGCGCTTTAACCCTGTAGTTACTGTAGTATATTTGCTACTTCTACAAAGTGACATTATTATATTATGTGTTTATTGAACTTCATGTTAAGACCTTCAAGCCACACTTCCATACAGGGTTGCATCAGTTATTTATTTTACACCAAATCTTGGCCATTCTAGTTAATACATTACAGTTGTGAGTCTAACTCTAACCCCAAAGTAAAGGAAATTGTACTAAACCCATGACCAAAAAATGCTTTGTCACTGTAGTGGATTTTAATATTTTGAGTGTTTTTCCTGGCTATATGTCTAATCTGGTTTCGGTTTGCGAAGTCCTACATTCCATCAAGAAAAATTAAGAAAATAAAACATATTCCAAATTAAAAGTTTAGTGGCCATATTGAAAGCAAATCCCCAAAAACTAATAATAAAAATAATCATCATTCGTATAATATTGAAAGTATTCTGCTTTGTAAACCACTAATAAAAGTAATCATCATTCGTATAATATTGAAAAGTATTCTGCTTTGTAAAATAAAAGTATTTTGAACGTTGTACCGGTGGAGATTTTCTTTACAAGCTCTATTGAAAATTAGTTCATTAGTTGGTGTCCATGTTAGCTGACATTTATTATTACTGATTGTGTGTAATACTTTGAAAGTATTGTCCATTAATAGTAACAAGAGTTGCATAGTTGTTCTAAGTCTCTCAATACCGTAATTTCCAGTTTATAAACGGCTGCTTATACACAGATTTTGAAAACATTTTTAACCACAGCGGTTAATACATGAGTGCAACTAACAGACGAGTTTACATTTTTAAAGCCATTGTCACGTTTCCGGTAAAGCAGGAAACCAAGCGCGGACTTAAACGCGACAAAAGGGTTTAGAAGAAACTAAGGCAGCTAAAAAACAGACTGGTGGCAGGTACATAGTACACAAAAGAAACAACATGTTAAGGGCTAACGCAATAGACCGCGGTAAAGATAGAAACTCGATTCCGACCGTCGTTTTCAAATTGCAGGAGGCATGTATGGTAATATTTCTGTCAGTCTGCACATAAGAGATTTTAAAATGATGTACTTTGTTGACGGTCCGGGTATCGTTTGTACGTTTAAATTGGACAATGAAATGACAAGGAAACAACTCCTTTCTCAGTTGTTTCGTTTTCAGGAAAATACTAACAACTATTTTTTTAATTATTATTATTATTGGTTATTGGTCCTGAACGGAAGTCCGAAAAACCATGTGATATTTAGAGTTTCCCCTGTGGGTGGTGCTAAATCTGGAATGCCTGTCATTGGCTAAACACACTGGATACCATTCATGGTTTTTCAAATTAAGTGGTTACCTGAGGCCATATGGTTTTTTTCGCCATCTACTTTAGATTTGTTAGTCAACTATACAAGCTGTCAGCCTATTATTTGGCTTAACTGACTGAATAAATGTATTGAAATAGCCCAAATGTACGTTTGTTACCCATTGACAGTCAGGCTGGTTATGGAGAGGCATCTGTTGTATGACAGGGGGAAGACCATTTTCATCGCCTCTAGCAGAGGCGTCTCTAGGATCACAAAACACCCACCGCCCCACCCCTGACAGACAGTACAGGTTTTTAAGGTACATGCTAGCGGCCTACAATGTATTAATGCGCAATCAGAATTATAAATTAATAGATCAAGGGCTATTTTTTCATTAATGTTTTGGTCATTTTAGATCTGGGGCTATTAATAAAAGATCCGAGCCTACAGCCCCGGACCCAGGCCTAACGACGCCACTGCTCTGTAGTAAGCTGAGGAACACCTCAAGCCAGTGGTTCTCAGCTCCAGGCCTCGGGACCTTTCAGTTCTGCTGGTTTTCATTCTAGCCCTCTCAATATTGACTCATTTAGACCTGGGACACCAGGTGAATTCTCTTAACTATAAGGTAGAATAGAAAATCCGCAGTAGACTAGGTCCTGAGGCCAGGAGTTGAGAACCAATGCCTTAAGCCATCTGTCAAACCCCCACCACCCCCACCACCTCAGCTCTTCTTTCACCAAGATTATGTTGAAATTACATTTACAATATTCATGTAAACACTTCCAGAACTTAATTTCAGTCTGTTACATTTGGTTTCTTTTGAGTAAGTATATCATCAGATAAATCAAACCTTTATTCTGGCATCGATCAATAAAAACATGAACACCTTGTTTTCAGGCAAATCTTGTTGTTGTATTTATTAGGCACATCAAGGCATTTTTGAAAGGTGGGCCGTTGTAGTTCACTGCCTCGTCAAAGAGAATAGACATGTCAGGCCCCTGTTCTGTGAAGTACCGTTCCACATTGGCTCCGTCCTCTGCTGATGTAAAGGGATCACTGCCAAATATTGACAACCTGGTCAGAGGTCAGCCCACTTCTTGGTGATACCAATCTGCTGCAATAGAGACATTAGGCAGTAACTGTTCCTCATTCTTAGCTCTGCATCCATCCTCAGCTAGGCAACTGGGTCCTTCTCTGCCTGAAATAACATGTTGGCAAAGTGGAGACATCACTTATAAGCAGTCCCTGGTTGATTTCACAGTACTAGAGCGACACACATACAATGAAGGTTCAGGTTGGGTTTTGGGTGTTTGCATTTATATGTTTTGTCAAAACCTTTGTGACATTGCAAGTAAAATGGGATAAACAAACATAATTTGTTTTGACGATTGCCTCAATCTAGTTTATTTTCTGAAGGATAATTTTTTTATAAATGGTGTTTTAACTTTAAAATTTGGCACAATAAAAAGGCAGAGTTCAGTGTCTGTGTGAATGGGATTTTTGTCTGTAAGAGTGAGTGCTTTTATTATATTATAATAATATAGCTTTCTATAAAGCAGGTTGGTGAAGGAAGTCGTTTGGGAACTGTTAAAACGGCCTTGGGTGAGTGGTCCCTTGCAGAACCACAGTATTGTTAAACAACTGAATCATTAACAAAATTCAACCAATACATTTATGTAAATATTCATATCATTATTGTCTCTATTATGTATTATCAAGAAGTTCATAGGCCTATTGATTAAGCTACTTCTAAAGCTATGGGTCACCCAATTATACTTCAAGCACTGTTTCCCAGTAGGCAAAGGACTTCTGTCATCCCAAAATGAAAGGCGTGCCTAATGAATAGAGGAAACAATTGCTTGAAACCAAGGGGATTAATACCAGCATATAGGTCTGATTTCTCTGATGATTTACTTACTCAAAATAAACCAAACGTGAAATACTGAAATTTTGTTCTGGAAGTGTATACACAAATATTGTAAATGTAATTTAAACCCTACAAGCTTTGTGAAAGTAGATATACATTTCAGATGAACAATGTAGATATTTTCTATGCCTAGAATTGACAACAACCTATGGTCTGTATTTTCATGGTAAATGGTAAAGTGTAAGTTTGCCTAATGTAACCCAGTCAATATTTATGCTGTCAATATTTATTACATTGTCTAACATATGTATAATTTAGCCTTAAATAATAAGTAAACACCAACCGCAATAACATTGCACAATATTGGAGCAGCAAATATAATACAGGCTGCATTGATCTATTGATTTGTGTTCAATAGTAATGTTGAGCAGTGTTTCTTAATCCTGGTCCTTGGGACCCAAAGGGGTGAAGGTTTCTGTTTTTGCCCAAGCACTCACACACCTGATTCAAACTACAGGCTTGATTATAGGTTGCTTACATCAATCAAGTGCTTAAGTGGTAGAGCAATATTTTCAACTGTGTGTGAGTGCTACGGCAAAAACAAAAACGTGGACCAGGATTGAGAAACACTGATGTAGAGGATTAACAGTTGGTGGGATGAGCAGTGGCTGAAGGTGTTCCTAGAGAGGATGAGAAGGGTCTTCTCGCTGTCCAACTGCCTTCCTCAATAGCTTGTTGAGTCTGTAAGTCGTCATCCCCTGTCAATGCTTACAAATGTACATTTGGGCTATTTCAATAAATTTATTCAGTCAGTTAAGACAAATAATAGGCTGACCACTTGTGTAGTTGACTAACAAATCCTAAGTAAACCATATAGCCTCAGGTAAACTCTTAATCTGAAAAACAATGAATGTGTATCCTGTGTGTTTAGCCAATGACAGGCATTCCAGATTTAGCCCCACCCACAGGGGAAAATCACAATATCAGGTGGTTTTTCTGACTTTCGTGCAGGAACGAGGAAGCAAAAAATGTGTTCTTTGGTTTTTCTGAATAAACGAATAAACGAAAAAAGGAGTCATTTGCTCATTATTTCGTTGTTCAAAGTTAACGAATGAACGAACGATACCTGGACCGCTAACGCTCCCTTGCGACGTGCTTTTAGTGTTAAGTATATGTATATTACAAGTTAAATGTATAGATGTGCATTGAAGGCAAATGCAGTTCACATGGTAATACTAAATGTGTAATTAAGGCAAATAGGGGAGAGCAGAAAAGGTACAAGTATTAAGTATAGTGTATGTTACAGGTGGGATAAATAGTTGTGTGGGTACCAATGGCATTCTAGATGTGGAATTTAGGCTAATTGAAGGAGTAAGGTGCCATCTGCAACCGGGATGCAGAGAAAATCGATGAGAAAAATAAAATGGTTAGCAAATGAGCCATTGAAACATGTGATTATCATGAGAGCAGGTTGCATATATAAAAATATTCAAATATCTCAATTTCCTCTCTAAATAAATCCTAAGATGTCATTCTTATGATCATTGCAAGTATTAATTTAGTAGATACTAGTAAGCCTATTACTGGCTAATAAGCTGTTAAAACAGACAGTGGCAAAAGCTAACAGTTCATAGATGCTATTTGTGGTGGAGGTAAACTTAATATGAAATGTTATGCAGTTTAACACAATGCTTAATGGTGTCTAGTCAAATGTGTGACAAAATGTTCTGATGTTGAGACACTACACCGACACTCTGCAAATGTATGGCACTGTGGAGTAGTGGTTAAAGACACAGTCTGTCACATGGGAGACCCAGGTTAGAATCCAGTGAGGGCAACAGCATCATAGTTTCAAGTCGCAGGCCAGCTGAACTAGGCTCATCTTTCTTTTTCTGGTTTTTATTAATTTAAATAATCAAAGATATATTATTTGGCATTGTGGTAGGCATAAGGCAGTAGGCATCATGAAATGCAATGCAATGATTGAGGGCTTTATTATCGTCCTTACCTGCTGTGTGGCTTATAAACAGGGAATTATGGTAACTGTATTTGGTTCTGGCTAACAACATCTACTTCTGAATAAATTGTAAAAGATCCACCTCATGTAAGAATGTGTCAGTTAAGAATGTGTTTGTCATCAGCTGTCCTTCCAAAACTGGAATGATGGTGAACCCAACAACATGAATGGGGTGGAGTCCTGTGCTGAGATGTATGTCAATTACTGGCAACCTGGAGGATCCTGGAATGATGCACACTGTGAAAGTTACAACGACTGGTTGTGTGAGATCCGTAAAGGTACTGAATTCAGAACCAGACTAATTATAATCCCTTTATAGTACATTACTTTAGACCAGGGTTCTATTCCCTTCATAGTACACTACTTTAGACCAGGGTTCTATTCCCTTCATAGTACATTACTTTACACCAGGGGTCTATTCCCTTCATATTACACTACTTTACACCAGAGGTCTATTCCCTTCATAGTACACTACTTTAGACCAGGGGTCTATTCCCTTCATAGTACACTACTTTAGACCAGGGGTCTATTCCCTTCATAGTACACTACTTTAGACCAGGGGTCTATTCCCTTCATATTACACTTCTTTAGACCAGGGGTCTAATACCTTCATAGTACACTACTTTAGACCAGGGGTCTAATACCTTCATAGTACACTACTTTAGACCAGGGGTCTAATACCTTCATAGTACACTACTTTAGACCAGGGGTCTATTCCCTTCATAGTACACTACTTTAGACCAGGGGTCTATTCCCTTCATATTACACTACTTTAGACCAGGGGTCTAATACCTTCATATTACACTACTTTAGACCAGGGGTCTATTCCCTTCATATTACACTACTTTAGACCAGGGGTCTATTCCCTTCATATTACACTACTTTAGACCAGGGGTCTATTCCCTTCATATTACACTACTTTAGACCAGGGGGTCTTTGGATGCGGGATGGAAGTGGACCTGGCAAAATCTTGCTGTGGCAGAACTCATTTGCTTAAGAGGCTCATACATTCTCCTCCCCTCACCCCACCTCTCCTTATCTCCTCACATTCTCTCTTCTCCTGTCATCTCTGGTATTGTAGGCGTGACCCCACTACCTCCCCCGAACAACTCTGTTCCTGGTAAGTCCTATTGTCACACAAAAAATCTACATCCAAACTCTCTCTTACAACTCCCCTCTGGACCACTCAGTGATAAGTCTTCTCCAGATTAGGTGTTTCCTCCTCTCTTTCTAGAGTACAATGTGACAGAGGATGGTTGGCTGGAATATGGAGGCTCCCAGTATTACTTCAATAGTCATGAGATGGCCATGGAGGACGCCAGAGACTTCTGTCGCCAGAGACATGCGGACCTGGCAGTTATCAACACACTCACAGAAAATACATTCCTGTGGAAAAAGGTGAAGAACTTTATTTTATTTAAGTCTTGCCCTCAGAACAAAACATTATCACAGAGAGTGAGAGAGAGTTCTTTAAAAATGGCCAAGACGATAACTATATATTTTTTTCCAGATAAATAAAGGGTATTTCGGAAACCTTTACATTGGACTAACAGTTGATCTTGATCGGACATTTGGGTGAGTATGAAAGAACTGACCTTATCATGCTGGTGGTCTGGCTTTATGTACCTTTAGGTAACATGTCTACGTGTGGGTCAGGGCAATGTCATTTAGGAGTTACATTTTCCTACATGTCCAAATACCAGACCCTTATTTCAATACATTAGCATTCAATGGTAGGATGAGTGTCAATAATGTTGTCATGTTTCAGAAAGGGAGACGGAGGCAGGCGCAGAATTTCGAAGTGTTTCTTTTTAATAAACAAAAACAAAGAAAGCAAAACGGAGTGCAGGGCACTACAAGATACGGAGTTCAGGAGTTCAGGAGTTCAGGAGTTCAGGAGTTCAGGAGTTCAGGAACACACAAAACATGACAGGCAGACAAGCACAATGACCAACAGTGACAGGGAGAAAATAGCTGAACTAAATACACGGACTAACAAGGAGAACAGAAACAGGTGGGGGCTAAACACAGGTGAAATGAATGATTAACCTAAACAAGAACAGGAAAGACCATACAAGGACAAGACAAGGACCAACAGAAAACATGAAGTGGAACAGTCCCTTCCGGCTGGGACCGTTACAAATGTATGCTTCTGTTGATACATTGCATTCACTGGGCCGTTTAAAGCTGGGGTACAGAGCTAACGCTAACGCTGGGCCGTTTAAAGCTGGGGTACAGAGCTGACGCTAACGCTGGGCCGTTTAAAGCTGGGGTACAGAGCTAACGCTAACGCTGGGCCGTTTAAAGCTGGGGTACAGAGCTGACGCTAACGCTGGGCCGTTTAAAGCTGGGGTACAGAGCTAACGCTAACGCTGGGCCGTTTAAAGCTGGGGTACAGAGCTGACGCTAACGCTGGGCCGTTTAAAGCTGGGGTACAGAGCTAACGCTAACGCTGGGCCGTTTAAAGCTGGGGTACAGAGCTAACGCTAACGCTGGGCCGTTTAAAGCTGGGGTACAGAGCTAACGCTAACGCTGGGCCGTTTAAAGCTGGGGTACAGAGCTAACGCTAATGCTGGGCCGTTTAAAGCTGGGGTACAGAGCTGACGCTAACGCTGGGCCGTTTAAAGCTGGGGTACAGAGCTAACGCTAACGCTGGGCCGTTTAAAGCTGGGGTACAGAGCTGACGCTAACGCTGGGCCGTTTAAAGCTGGGGTACAGAGCTAACGCTAACGCTGGGCCGTTTAAAGCTGGGGTACAGAGCTAACGCTAACGCTGGGCCGTTTAAAGCTGGGGTACAGAGCTAACGCTAACGCTTTGAGTTCTTGTGTTCTGTCCAGGTGGATGGACGGGTCCCCGGTAGTGTTCCAGCGATGGGACAAAAACCAGCCAGATTTCAAAAACAACGATGAGAACTGTGTAGCCATGACCACCTCTATGGGTGAGCGGAAGAAAAGCTAAAAACAAACACCTGTCAATGGTAGAATTTGTTTGGCAGACGGCATTGTCCTTTTTCTCTGCTTCCTCATACTACTGGATCATTCAGTACATCTGAATGGAAGCATCTACATTTGTTAAGTTCCTCCACTCATTTATTCAGTTTTTTTTCATTGGTCACCCATCTGTTTTTTGATTGTACTAACGGGCTTCACACCAACTATGGGTTTGTCTTTATTTCCAGGTTTCTGGCATGATTACAACTGTGGTACTGAAATGCAGTCCATCTGTAAGAGGAGTGTCTCTCCTCCACCAAACAGCACCGTGGCTCCTACTGTTCCCCCAACTGGAGGTTGTCCCCCAGATTGGATCCAGTACCAGTCAAAGGTCAGTATGAGAAAACAAGGACTCAGAAAAAGGTCAGTAATATGAGAGAAAGAGTTTGAGACCAGAAATCAAAGTTCACATTGGGAGATCCTAATAATACCATTGATATTACGAGACAAATGATAACAGCCAATACAGTTTTATAACATGTTTTGGCTGCATAAACAAACTTATCAAATAATCTGAAAAACAATGGCTTATTTGTTACTGTGGATTTGTCAACAGTGTTACAAATTGATTGGATACCAGACACCAAGTACCTGGCTGGAGGCCAGAAAGCAGTGTCAATTAACGGGGGCAAACCTGGCGTCCATCGCCAGTAGGAGGGAACAAGGTTGGTAAGATGTTTTAACCTGGAGAAGTGATCAGTCCTCTGTGGTCTGGGGTGGTCTAGTGGTCTGGGGTGGTCTGGTGGTCTAGTGGTCTGGGGTGGTCTGGTGGTCTAGTGGTCTGGGGTGGTGAGTCTAGAGGTCTGTGGTGGTCTAGTGGTCTGGGGTGGTGAGTCTAGAGGTCTGTGGTGGTCTAGAGGTCTGGGGTGGAGTTGTTTGATGGATCACTACTTCTTCCACTTGAATGACCTATAGCTAAGAAACACATTTATTGGGGGATTTGGTTTTATGTTTTTTCTTTCTTACTTATATTCTATAACTAGTTAGCTACACCAGTCCTCTTTGCACTTGAAAATGTGAACCACCTAATATTTATTAGCAGAGTCACTAAGAGTTGCTACATTAACTAACTTGGTTGATCAACATTTGTTTAGTCATTGCAGTTACCTGCAGTGCTCCCTTCATTTGTTTAGTCATTGCAGTTACCTGCAGTGCTCCCTTCATTTGTTTAGTCAGTGCAGTTACCTGCAGTGCTCCCTTCATTTGTTTAGTTAGTGCAGTTACCTGCTATGCTCCCTTCATTTGTTTAGTCATTGCAGTTACCTGCAGTGCTCCCTTCATTTGTTTAGTCATTGCAGTTACCTGCAGTGCTCCCTTCATTTGTTTAGTCATTGCAGTTACCTGCAGTGCTCCCTTCATTTGTTTAGTCAGTGCAGTTACCTGCAGTGCTCCCTTCATTTGTTTAGTTAGTGCAGTTACCTGCTATGCTCCCTTCATTTGTTTAGTCATTGCAGTTACCTGCAGTGCTCCCTTCATTTGTTTAGTCAGTGCAGTTACCTGCCATGCTCCCTTCATTTGTTTAGTCAGTGCAGTTACCTGCAGTGCTCCCTTCATTTGTTTAGTCAGTGCAGTTACCTGCAGTGCTCCCTTCATTTGTTTAGTCAGTGCAGTTACCTGCCATGCTCCCTTCATTTGTTTAGTCAGTGCAGTTACCTGCAGTGCTCCCTTCATTTGTTTAGTCAGTGCAGTTACCTGCCATGCTCCCTTCATTTGTTTAGTCAGGGCAGTTACCTGCAGTGCTCCCTTCATTTGTTTAGTCAGTGCAGTTACCTGCAGTGCTCTCTTCATTTGTTTAGTCATTGCAGTTACCTGCAGTGCTCCCTTCATTTGTTTAATCATTGCAGTTACCTGCAGTGCTCCCTTCATTTGTTTAGTCATTGCAGTTACCTGCAGTGCTCCCTTCATTTGTTTAGTCATTGCAGTTACATGCAGTGCTCCCTTCATTTGTTTAGTCAGTGCAGTTACCTGCAGTGCTCCCTTCCTTCAGGACAGTCTTGCAGAAGACATTCTGTACCAGCCGAAAGGAATTTGATACAGCTGCTTTTGACCTATTAAAATGTCTCATGGTGCTGACCATGCTGTCTGAAAAGCAGTTTCGGCACAGATACAAAGATGAAGCTTCTTACTGTCTCTGTTTGCAGTGTTTCTGACAACCAACATGGCTGATGTTGTTACTGACCTGTGGATTGGACTGAGCGACTTAAACCGTAACAACTTAGTTTGGACTGATGGCCAGGCAATTAAATACATGAACTTGGTTCCCCGTAAGGTATGTATGAACACTCACATTTACTTCAAGCCAGGGTGCTTGGTTGCTACTTTCACTGATTGTTGAAGAGGACAATGTCAGATTTAGGTAACAATGAACTAAATGCTAAAGTTGAGGCTCTGTGGTTATACCATGTCAGGAGAGAGTTTCGTGAGCCATTTTGACCGTGGAGTTTCTCGCTAGCCTGCCATTGTTTTTATGAGCCAGAGCCGTCAGCACAGCTCAGGACCCTCCCTCCGACAGGGCCTTGGCCACTGGGGGCTCCATTAGTCTGGGGGAAAACCAGGATGTAGTAGGTTGTGGTTTTCCTAGTTGTTCATATAAGGCTGTTTACTTGCCTGCATGCCTATTTTAAATTATCTGGATTTGCAAACAACATGAATGTATTGATATATTTGAAAAATGTATATCTGTTAGTTGGTTGCAAACACTATTAATGTTAAAAATGTTCTCTTTATTGTAGAGAGTGGAATACCATTACTATGATGAGGTAATGTCCATTTAGAATTGAACACATTTGCAAATAAAGATATTGTAGTTACTGACATGCTATGAATACGTAGCAATAAGGCTCAATGATGTGGTATATGGCCAGGATAGCATGGCTAACAGTGGACTCCTAGGCTGTGTCCAGTCACTTTGCTAGTGTTGCACATCAGAACATCTGTAATATATTGACCATATATTACACCCAGTCATTTCCTATTGCTTACATATTCCATGTCTTTCATTCTATCGGAATTCAGGATTCAAAACCACAATTTTGTTTAAATGAATACAGGAAGGTCTTTAAATATTTTGGCAATGACACCATTTTCATAGTTTTGGCTCTGTACACCACCACAATGGATTTGAAATGAATCAACTGAGATGCAATTGAAGTGCCAACTTTCATCTTAAATTTAAGGGGTTGGACAAAAATATTATATGAAACATTTAGGAATTGCAACGATTTTGATACAGAGCCCCCTTATTTCATGGGCTCAAATGTAATTGGACAAATTAACATGATCATAAATAAAATGCTATTTTTTATACTTTGTCAAGAATCCTTTACAGGCAATGACTGAAGTCTGTAAGGCATCACCAAACGTTGGGTTTCCTCCTTTGTGATGCTTTGCCAGGCCTGTACTGCAGCTGTGTTCAGTTGTTGTTTGTTTGTTTGTGGGTCTTTCTTCTTTAAGTTTTGTTTTCAGTAAGTGAAATGCATACTTAATCGAGTTAAGATCAGGTGATTAACTCAGCCATTGCAGAATATTCCACTTCTTTGCCTTAAAATACTCCTGGGTTGCTTTCAGAGTATGTTTTGGGTCATTGTTTATCTGTAAAGTGAAGCGCCGTCCAATCAACTTTGCCAAATCTGAGCAGATAGTATTTTCCACATGCACTTCAGAATTCATCTGGCTGCTTCTGTCTTCTGCCACATCATCAACAAACACTAGTGACCCAGTGCCATTGGAAGCCATGCATGCCCATGCCATCACACTGCCTCCGCTGTGTTTTACAGATGGTGTGGTATGCTTCGGATCATGAGCCGTTCCAAACCTTCTACATACTACTTTCTTCCCATCATTCTGGTACAGGTTGATGTTAGTTTCACCTGTCCAAAGAATGCTGTTCCAGGACTGGACTGAACACTCTGTATTTGCTCGCATGAAGTCTTTATGATAGACTTGGATAATGATATGCCTACCACCTGGAGAGTGTTCTTCATTTGGCTGGATGTGGTGAAGGGGTATTACATTACCATGGAAAGGATCCTACAATCATCCACCACTGTTGTCTTCTGTGAAGTCCAGGGCTTTTTGTGTTGCAGAGCTCACCAGTGCATTCTATTTTTCTCAGAATGTACCAAACTGTTGATTTGGCCACTCCTAATCAATCAAATGTATTTATAAAGCGCTTTTTACAACAGCAGTTGTCACAAAGTGCCTTACAGAGACACCTGGCCTTAAACCCCAAGGAGCAAACAACAATAGTGTTGAATTTCAGTGGCTAGGAAAAACTCCCTAAGGTTGAATTTTAGGAAGAAACCTAGAGAGGACCCAGGCTCAGAGGGGTGAACAGTCCTCTTCTGGCTGTGCCGGGTGAGATATTAAGAGTCCAACTGGAATAATAAATTTCTCTGGGCTAAATCCAGAGTCTATTTGATTTTAGACTAGGTCAGAAATATGACCAGGTGGACAAGTACAGGGACAGCAATGGCCCCCCAAACCAGGTAATCCGCAGGTGTGGACCAGGACCTCATCTCCTCCTAAAATTTAAAACTAGAGGAGACTGAGAAAAGTTATTAGTGCATTCCTGATATGCCCCAGCACAATAATATAGCATTGTAACACCTTGGAACTGAGACGGGGGGGTCCGGTGACACTGTGGCCCTACCCAGGGGAGGCCCCGGACAGGGCCCAACAGGCAGGAAATCAATCCACCCACATTGCCAGGCATCAACCAAAGGGACACCCACCAACTGCAACCCCCCTAATGTTCCTGCTTTCTCTCTGATTGATTTTTTTTGCAGCCTAAGGATGGCTTGTTTCACTTGCATTGAGAGCTCCTTTGACCACATGTTGTGGGTTCACAGCAACAGCTTCCAAATGTTAATGCCACACCTGGAATCAACTCCCGATCTTTTTCCTGCTTAACTGATGAAAAAATAATGAAGGAACAGCCCACACCTGTCCATGAAACAGTTTTTGAGTCAATTGTCCAATTACTTTTGGTCACTTGAAAAAGATGGGGCTACATATTAAAGAGTTGTAATTCCTAAACCCTTCCTCCAATTTGGATGTGAATACCCTCAAATTAAAGCTGAGGGACTGCACAGTAAGCCCATATTCATTATCTAACTGTAACTTTAATATATTTTGTTAAACAGCCAAAATAACACAACTGGTGTCATTGATCAATTATTTCCGGACCTAACTGTATGTTAATACTATCACAGATATACTCAAACACACACACACAGACACAGTTCATAGACACACACACACACACACACACACATACACAGTTCATAGACACACACACACACACACACAGTTCATAGACACACACACAAACACACACACACAGTTCATAGACACACACACACACACAGACACAGTTCATAGACACACACACACACACAGACACAGTTCATAGACACACACACACACAGTTCATAGACACACACACACAGACACAGTTCATAGACACACACACACACATACACAGTTCATAGACACACACACACACAGTTCATAGACACACACACACACACAGACACAGTTCATAGACACACACACACACACAGACACAGTTCATAGACACACACACACAGACACAGTTCATAGACACACACACACACACACAGTTCATAGACACAAACACATACACAGTTCATAGACACACACACACAGTTCATAGACACACACACACACACACAGTTCATAGACACACACACACACACACACACAGTTCATAGACACACATAATAATCTCAATACTTAGTGTATCCTTTGAGATTTAACATGTTATACCTCTAAATACCTCCAATGTAAAACCATTACATTTTATATTTAATTGTCCAAGTGGTAAGAGTGATGTCTTAACAAAAGACACAACTGATCAGTTCTTTTTATTTTAGATGTGGGAACAGAATTATTATCCGTCCAGTCAGGTACAATTAAGTTAAACTTCAACAATACATTTTAATAACAAAAAAGGATTGATATAATGGAATTTAAATACTATTTTCTATTCATAATTTCCTAGTGTGCTGTGATGTCTAGCTCCCACTCCATCTTGGGAAAATGGAAACTCATATCCTGCAATGACACACACGGCTTCATTTGTCAACGCAAAGTTGGTGAGAAGATTATTATTCTCCTCCATATTCTTATTGTAATACATGTCTCCTTCTGGTTCTTTCTTCTTCATATTATTATTGTAATACATGTCTCCTTCTGGTTCTTTCTTCTTCATATTATTATTGTAATACATGTCTCCTTCTGGTTCTTTCTTCTTCATATTATTATTGTAATACATGTCTCCTTCTGGTTCTTTCTTCTTCATATTATTATTGTAATACATGTCTCCTTCTGGTTCTTTCTTCTTCAGATTATTATTGTAATACTTGTCTCCTTCTGGTTCTTTCTTCTTCAGATTATTATTGTAATACATGTCTCCTTCTGGTTCTTTCTTCTTCATATTCTTATTGTAATACATGTCTCCTTCTGGTTCTTTCTTCTTCATATTATTATTGTAATACATGTCTCCTTCTGGTTCTTTCTTCTTCATATTCTTATTGTAATACATGTCTCCTTCTGGTTCTTTCTTCTTCATATTCTTATTGTAATACATGTCTCCTTCTGGTTCTTTCTTCTTCATATTTGACTTCATATTCTTATTGTAATACATGTCTCCTTTTGGTTCTTTCTTCTTCATATTTGTCTTCATATTATTATTGTAATTCATGTCTCCTTCTGGTTTTTCATATTTGTCTTCATATTCTTATTGTAATACATGTCTCCTTCTGGTTCTTTCTTCCTCATATTTGCCTTCATATTCTTATTGTAATACATGTCTCCTTTTGGTTCTTTCTTCTTCATATTCTTATTGTAATACATGTCTCCTTTTGGTTCTTTCTTCTTCGTATTTGTCTTCATATTATTATTGTAATTCATGTCTCCTTCTGGTTCTTCATATTTGTCTTCATATTCTTATTGTAATACATGTCTCCTTCTGTTTCTTTCTTCTTCATATTTGTCTTCATATTCTTATTGTAATACATGTCTCCTTCTGGTTCTTATTTCTTCGTATTTGTCTTCATATTCATTCTGTCTTCCATTTATTCCTATTTATCTTTGTGGACTTCATATTCTTATTTTCATTTGGATTCCTCTTCATGGTCTTCTCATTATTCTTCTTATTTTTATTATTGAGTTGTGATGTGTCTCTTTTTCTCTGCCCTCCTAGACCCTGGCATCTCAGTCCCAGCCCCAACTGTGTTTCCCAGAAGCTGGATGAAGGTCGGCAATGACTCCTACAAGGTACCAGAGACACATTCTGTACTTAGAGAGTTGGACAAGTTCTACATCTGTGAATAGTGTTCTAATTCTAGACAGTGTATAACAAAGCAACAATTTACTATTGATATAATGTTGTAAATGTACAAATGTAATATTATGTAAATGTATGATAATGCAGCAACATCAATGTCCCATCTCACTAATGATATGACTCTACAAGGTCCTGCTACAGAACATGACATGGTCGGAGGCCCGGGTCCAGTGTGAGACTGAGCAGGGCCAGCTGGCCAGCACCCTGGATGAACTGTCAGCAGCCTACCTGGAGCTGCAGGCTCTGAAGCTGGAGACACCAGTGTGGATTGGACTCAATAAGGATGAGGTACAGAACCAGCTTTCTAATGAGGTTTAACCCGTGTGGATTGGACTCAATAAGGATGAGGTACAGAACCAGCTGTCTAATCAGTTTTAACCAGTGTGGATTGGACTTCAAAATCACTAGTCAGAGGTTGTAAGGCTCTGACTTCATCTCATCTCATCTTCATCCGCTTATCCGGAATCAGGTTGCGGGGGCAGCAGCTCCAGCAGGGGACCCCAAACTTCCCTTTCCCGAGCCACATTTGCCAGCTCTGACTGGGGGATCCCGAGGCGTTCTAAATATAATCTCTCCACCTAGTCCTGGACCTACCCCGAGGTCTTCTCCCAGCTGGACGTGCCTGGAACACCTCCCTAGGTTAGACGTCCTGGGGGCATCCTTACCAGAAGCCCGAACCACCTCAACTGGCTCCTTTCGATGCAAAGGAGCAGCGGCTCTACTCTGAGTTCCTCACGGATGGCTGAGCTTCTCACCCTATCCCTAAGGGAGAAGCCAGCCACCCTTCTGAGAAAACCCATTTCAGCCACTTGTACTCGTGATCTTGTTCTTTTCGGTCATGACCCAGCCTTCATGACCATAGGTGAGGGTAGGAATGCAAATTTACCGGTATATCGAGAGCTTTGCCTTCCGACTCAGCTCTCTTTTCGTCACAACGGTGCAGTTAAGTGAATGCAATACCGCCCCCGCTGCTCCAATTCTTCGGTCAATCTCCCGCTCCATTGTCCCCTCACTCGCGAACAAGACCCCGAGATACTTAAACTCCTTTACTTGGGGTAACGCCTCGTTCCCTACCCGGAGTTGGCACTCCATCGGTTCCCTGCTAAGAACCATGGCCTCAGATTTAGAGGTACTAATCCTCATCCCAACCGATTCGCACTCGGCTGTGGTCCACTGAGTGCTGAAGGTCACAGACCAATGATGCCATCAGGACCACATCATCCGCAAAAATCCGCAATCTGCCGAACCCTCCTTTCCAGTACCTATGTGTAGACTTTCCCTGGAAGGCTGAGAAGTGTGATACCCCTGTAATTGGCACACACACTCTGGTCCCCCTATTTGAACAGGGGAACCACCACCCCGGTCCACCACTCCTTAGGCACTTTCCCCGACTCCCACCCAATGTTGAAGAGGCGTGTCATCCAAGACATCCCCTCCAAAGCTTTCAACATTTCTGGACGGATTTCGTCAATGCCTGGAGCTTTGCCACTGTGGATTTGTTTGACTACCTCAGTGACTTCTGCCATGGAGATTGACGATGCTTCCCCATCAGCCTCCAGCTCTGCCTCCACTAAAGAGGGTGTGTTAGTGGGATTTAGGAGTTCCTCAAAGTGTTCCTTCCATCGCCCAATTACCTCCTCAGTTGAGGTCAACACCTGCTGTTTTGCCTCTTTCACAGTGTCCCATCCTTACTGTACACAGCTTGGATAGTTCCCCGTTTTCCCCTCATGAGGTGGCGGACGGTTTTCCAGAAATACCTTGGTGCCGACCGAAAGTCCTTCTCCATGGCTTCCCCAAACTCCTCCCACACCTGCTGTTTTGCCTCTTTCACAGCAGAGGTCGCAGCCCTTCGGGTCTGTTGGTACACTTCAACCGTCTCCGGAGTCCTCTGGGATAACATATCCCGGAAGGCCTCCTTCAGTCGGACGGCTTCCCTGACCACCGGTGTCCACCAGGGTGTTCAAGGGTTACCGCCCCTTGATGCACCTAAGACCTTTAGACCACAGCTCCCCGCCGCAGCTTCGGCAATGGAGGTTTTGTACATCGACCACTCAGGTTCAATGCCCACAACCTCCACAGGGATGCCAGAAAAGCTCAGCCGGAGGTGTGAGTTGAAGATCTTTCGGACAGGGGCCTCCTCCAGGCATTCCCAGTTCACCCGCACTACCCGTTTGGGTTTTCCCGGTCTGTCCAGAGCTTTCCCCCACCCCTGACCCAACTCACCACCAGATGGTGATCGGTTGACAGTTCCGCCCCTGTCTTTACCAGAGTGTCCAAAACATGCGGCCTCCAATGACACGATCACAAAATCAATCATCGACCTTCGGCCTAGGGTGCTCTGGTAACACGTACACTTATGAGCATCCTTATGTTCGAACATGGTGATCGTTATAGATAATCCATGACTAGCACAGAACTCTAACAACAAACGACCACTCCAGTTCAGATCAGGGAGGCCGTTCCTCCCTATCACGCCTCTCCAGGTGTCTCCATCATTGCCCACGTGTGTGTTGAAGTCCCCCAGCAGAATTATGGAGTCCCCTACTGGAGCCCCATACAGGACTCCATTCAGGGTCTCCAAGATGGCCAAATACTCTGTACTGCTGTTCAGGGCATATGCACAAACAAAAGTCAGAGATTCCCCCCCCCCCCACAACCCGTAGGCATAGGGAGGCGACCCTCTCATCCACTGGGGTAAACTCCAACATAGAGGCACTCAGCTGCAGGGCTTGTGAATATCACAACCCCCGCCCGGCACCTCACACCCTGGGCAAGTCCAGAGAAGAATAAAGTCCATCCCCTATCCAGGAGTATGGTTCCAGAACCGAGACTGTGTGTGGATGTAAGCCCCACCAGATCTAACTGATAGCGCTCCACCTCCCTCACAAGTTCCAGCTCCTTCCCCCACAGAGAGGTGACGTTCCACGTCCCCAGAGCCAGCCCCTGCCGCCCGGGTCTGGTCCGTCGAGGCCCCTGGCCTTCACTGCCCAAATGGCAGCGCACCCGACCCCAGCGGTTCCTCCCATGAGTGGTGGGCCCATAGGATGGAGAGGGGGGTGCCACGTTGTTTTTTTGGGCTATGCCCGACCAGGCTCCGTGGCAAACCCGGCCACCAAGCACTCGCTGGCGAGCCCTCCCTCTGGGCCTGGCTCCAGACGGGGGTCCCGGGCTTCCTCCGGGCAGGGTAACTCCTCCTCTTCCTCGTTTGCACATAGGTTTTTTTTTAGCCATTCTTAGTCTGGCTCCTCCCCTGAGACCACTTTGCTATGGGAAACCCTACCAGGAGCACTAAGACCTGGACAACACAGCCCTCAGGTTCATAGGAACTTGTTAGTTGTAAATCAAAAGAACCCAATGAAACAGTGGAAATCGTGAACTGGTCTTAAGCATTTATTCGGAGAGCTCTGATACAATTGGAAAACACATACATTTTCTACTTGTCAGTAGACAAATCTGAATACTTCCTTGTCCCGCCCTGTCCTATTTCTCTTCCTTCGTATTGGTTACACATGTGCTAAGACTGTTTTAGTGTGACATCTGGGGTTGCCCTTTGTCTGACCTATTTCTACTTGACAAAATACATGGAAAACAGGAAACACGTGAATGAAACAAGAACAAGTATATGTAATTGTTATCACCCTTCACCACAGCTCTATTATTCTAGAATGTTCATCAGACAGTTCATCAGACAGTTCGTCTGGTCATTTCTACTCTTAGTAACCTTTTTGCTTAAAGCCAGCAAATAATAGGAAACAACATCAGCATTTAGTAAATGTCAGTTCTTACACAAACCTTTATCTATTGGTGACATTAAGGTCCTCACAAAGGTTCATCAAAGATTAGTCATGTAAGCACAATTCTCTAGTTAATATTGATAAATGCATACTATATTACAAATTTACCCAACAGGACTCAATAAAGATGAGGGAAAAAGTAGCTGACTAATCAGGTTTAACCAGTATGGATTGGACTCAATAAGGATGAGGTACAGAACCAAGTTTCTAATCAGGTTAAACCAGTGGATCAGCTGACTACAGTGGAAAAACATGTAGGGAAATATATTGACAGCAGTGGAAATGTTACTTAATTCAACACTAATGTTGATAAGCACTTTTTACCCACCTGTTGATTTACCACTAAATCACTTGGTGAAACAGACTCCTCTTAACCAACACTGTTACTGTAGATAGAGGGACTGGGTTTAAACCAGGACACTGTTACTGTAGATAGAGGGACTGGGTTTAAACCAGGACACTGTTACTATAGATAGTGGGACTGGTTTTAAACCAGGACACTGTTACTATAGATAGTGGGACTGACTGGGTTTAAACCAGAACACTGTTACTATAGATAGTGGGACTGACTGGGTTTAAACCAGAACACTGTTACTATAGATAGTGGGACTGACTGGGTTTAAACCAGAACACTGTTACTATAGATAATGGGGATGACTGGGTTTAAACCAGGACACTGTAACTATAGATAGATGGACTGACTGAACTTAAACCAGGACACTGTTACTGTAGATAGTGGGACTGACTGGGTTTAAACCAGAACACTGTTACTATAGATAATGGGGATGACTGGGTTTAAACCAGGACACTGTAACTATAGATAGATGGACTGACTGAACTTAAACCAGGACACTGTTACTGTAGATAGTGGGACTGACTGGGTTTAAACCAGAACACTGTTACTATAGATAATGGGGATGACTGGGTTTAAACCAGGACACTGTAACTATAGATAGAGGGACTGACTGGGTATAAACCAGGACACTGTAACTACAGATAGAGGGACTGACTGGGTTGTTTAGGGAATCACACCACAAACTGTTAACCCTTTGATCTTATGTTTCTGATTTGTTTTTGCAGGGTGACATGAATCTTTCTCAGAATCTCAGGAAAGACTAGTGTTCTCTGTCAGTTACAGGAGCCAGCTGACAGGTTTTCAACTTCTTGTTCCAGACACAAGGCTACTTCAGGTGGATCGACGGCTGGCACCTGAACATGGTTCAATGGGCCAAGAATGAGCCCAGCAGAGACCGACCCTGTGTCTACCTGGATGTAGACGGCACCTGGAAGACATCCCTCTGTAACCACACCTACCCCAGTGTGTGTAAACAGTCAACAGGTGAGACAGTCACCTACCCCAGTGTGTGTAAACAGTCAACAGGTGAGACAGTCACCTACCCCAGTGTGTTTAAACAGTCAACAGGTGAGACAGTCACCTACCCCAGTGTGTGTAAACAGTCAACAGGTGAGACAGTCAACAGGTGAGACAGTCAACAGGTGAGACAGTCACCTACCCCAGTATGTTTAAACAGTCAACAGGTGAGACAGTCACCTACCCCAGTGTGTGTAAACAGTCAACAGGTGAGACAGTCAACAGGTGAGACAGTCAACAGGTGAGACAGTCACCTACCCCAGTATGTTTAAACAGTCAACAGGTGAGACAGTCACCTACCCCAGTGTGTGTAAACAGTCAACAGGTGAGACAGTCACCTACCCCAGTGTGTTTAAACAGTCAACAGGTGAGACAGTCAACAGGTGAGACAGTCACCTACCCCAGTGTGTTTAAACAGTCAACAGGTGAGACAGTCACCTACCCCAGTGTGGGATTTACAGTGAAAAGGATGGGTGTAGTTTTTCAATCCATCTAGCTGCTTCCTCATAGAGAGGTCATCCTATTGGTTGATCACTGTCCATTACTGTAATCGTATTGGTCGGTTCTCCCCAACAGACATCCCGCCCACCCCCCCACCCCAGTACCCAGGGGAGTGTTACCAGGACGATGATGAGACCGGTTGGTTGCCCTTCAGAGGACACTGTTACAGCTTTTTCACTGACAACATGGAGTGGACGGATGCCTCCACCAGCTGTTTGAGGAAAGGTAGGAACTTCAGACCAACGCTGTGAACCAGAAATGGAACCCTGTTATGGACTTGTAATTCTGCTAAGTTGTTTTGATGGGGAAAGCAAATGAAACAGCTATAATAAAAATGTTGTGTTTGTGTGTTCAAAGGGGCGACCCTGGTGAGCATTGAAGACCCTGTAGAATTTAACTTCATAAAGAAAAACCTGGAGTTTCTGAAAGACAGCCACCCCTCCTTTTGGATAGGACTGTACAAAACACACCTCGGTAACTATTAATCCTTCTATATACCTGTACAAAACACACCTAGGTAACTATTAATCCTTCTATATACCTGTACAAAACACACCTAGGTAACTATTAATCCTTCTATATACCTGTACAAAACACACCTAGGTAACTATTAATCCTTCTATATACCTGTACAAAACACACCTAGGTAACTATTAATCCTTTCTATAGGCCTGTACAACACACACCTAGGTAACTATTAATCCTTCTATATACCTGTACAAAACACACCTAGGTAACTATTAATCCTTCTATATACCTGTACAAAACACACCTCGGTAACTATTAATCCTTCTATATACCTGTACAAAACACACCTAGGTAACTATTAATCCTTTCTATAGGCCTGTACAACACACACCTAGGTAACTATTAATCCTTTCTATAGGCCTGTACAAAACACACCTCGGTAACTATTAATCCTTCTATTTACCTGTACAAAACACACCTAGGTAACTATTAATCCTTTCTATAGGCCTGTACAAAACACACCTAGGTAACTATTAATCCTTTCTATAGGCCTGTACAAAACACACCTCGGTAACTATTAATCCTTCTATTTACCTGTACAAAACACACCTAGGGAACTATTAATTCTTCTATATACCTGTACAAAACACACCTCGCTAACTATTAATCCTTCGATTTTGAGCCATAGTGATTTTTGACCAATAAGTTTCTTCTGGCTGGAAATGACATAAACAAATGACAGAACCCGGTAAGACATTGTGCTAGAGATGCAAATGATTAACGTAACTATTTCTGTTTTTAGCCATGACTTGCAGTTGACTAGTTACTGACTAGAGAACTACTGCTGTTCAACTGTTCTCAATTTATAGGTAATTAGAATGCTCTCTCCTGGTCGAAATTACAAGACCATTTTAAATGGTATAGAAACTTGCATTTTCTAAAACATTTCAAGGGGTATGAATAATGTTGGACATGACATTTTTCGTAAAAGATTTAAAAAAAAAAAGGAATAGTTCCATTATTAATCTCCAGCACAATGTCTTACCATGTTTTGCCACGTGTTTATGTAATTTCCAGCCTGAAGAAACCTATTGGTCAAATAAAAATTCACAATAGCTCAAAATTTGGCATGGATATGAATACTTTTGGGCTTAACTGAATATATAACCCTTCTGGCTCATATTCAGTGGGGAGAACAAGTATTTGATACACTGCCGATTTTGCAGGTTTTCCTACTTACAAAGCATGTAGAGGTCTGTAATTTTTAGCATAGGTACACTTCACCTGTGAGAGACCGAATCTAAAACAAAAATCCAGAAAATCACATTGAATGATCTTTTAATAATTAATTAGCATTTTATTGCATGACATAAGTATTTGATCACCTACCAACCAGTAAGAATTCCGGCTCTCACAGACCTGTTAGTTTTTCTTTAAGAAGCCCTCCTGTTCTCCACTCATTTCCTGTATTAACTGTCCCTGTTTGAACTTGTTACCTGTATAAAATACACTTGGCCAATGACCTGAAGAGAGCTGGGACCACAGTCTCAAAGAAAACCATTACTAACACACTACGCCGTCATGGATTAAAATCCTGCAGCGCAAGTTCCCCCGGCTCAAGCCAGCGCATGTCCAGGCCCATCTGAAGTTTGCCAATGACCATCTGGATGATCCAGAGGAGAATTGGGAGAAGGTCATTCAGTCTGATGAGACAAAAATAGAGCTTTTTGGTCTAATCTCCACTCGCTGTGTTTGGAGGAAGAAGAAGGATGAATACAACCCCAAAAACACCATCCCAACCGTAAAGCATGGAGGTGGAAACATCATTATTTGGGGATACTTTTCTGCAAAGGGGACAGGACGACTGCACCGTATTGAGGGGAGGATGGATGGGGCCATGTATCACGAGATCTTGGCCAACAACCTCCTTCCCTCAGTAAGAGCATTGAAGATGTGTCGTGGCTGGGTCTTCCAGCATGACGACCCGAAACACACAGCCAGGGCAACTAAGGAGTGGCTCCGTAAGAAGCATCTCAAGGTCCTGGAGTGGCCTAGCCAGTCTCCATACCTGAACCCAATAGAAAATCTTTGGAGGGAGCTGAAGGTCCGTATTGCCCAGTGACAGCCCCGAAACCTGAAGGATCTGGAGAAGGTCTGTATGGAGGAGTGGGCCAAAATCCCTGCTGCAGTGTGTGCAAACCTGGTCAAGAACTACAGGAAACGTCTGATCTCTGTAATTGCAAACAAAGGTTTCTGTACCAAATATTAAGTTCTGCTTTTCTGATGTATCAAATACTTTTGTCATGCAATAAAGTGCAAACATACATTGTGATTTTCTGGATTTTTGTTTTAGATTCTGTCTCTCACAGTTGAGGCGTACCTATGATATAAATGACAGACGTCTACATGCTTCGGCAGTGTATCAAATACTTGTTCTCCCCACTGTATATATCTGGTTTCTTCTTTGCATGGTAGAGTTTTAACTTGCATTTGTGGATGCAGCAATGTACTGTGTTCACAGACAAGTTTTTGGAAGTGTTCCTGAGCCCGTGCAGTGATTTCCACAACAGAATCATGTCTGTATTTAATGCTGTGTCACCTGAGGGCCTGAAGATCACGGCAGCTACAAATATTGGGTTTTGAACTTGTCCCTTGCATACAGAGTTTTCTCCTGATTCTCTGAATCTTTTAATGATATTATGTAGCGTAGGTGATGAGATCCCCAAATTCTTTGCAATTTTACATTGAGAATCATTATTCTTAAATTCTTACAATATTGCCTGTGAAGTCTTTTTACAGAGTGGTGAACCCCTCCCCATTCTCACTTCTGACAGACCCATCCTCACTGGAATTACATTTTACTATCCAATCATGTTACTGACCTGTTGCCAATTGACCTAATTAGTTGTGACATATTCCAGGGTTTGTTTAACATCACACAACTTTTCCAGTTTTTGTTGCCCCTGTCTCAGCATTCTGCTGGCATCAAATTCAAAGTGGCCATACATTTCTCAAGATGAATTTTTTCTCAGTTTCAACATTTGATATGTTGTCTTTGTACTGTGAATATAGGGATTCAATGATTTGCACATCATGAATGGGCTTGTACAAGGCCAGTATTCAATATTTACATTAATGTTGTAGCCATTTAGCAGACATGCTTATTCAGAGTGACTAATATTAAGGTTATCTACCATCTTGTAGTATGTGCATTATTTCCATTGAACTTGCTGTCTAGAGAGATAAGGAGAGGACTTAGAACTGATCCCTGTGGGACTTAGAAAGGATTCCTGGGGGACACCAGTAGAATGCCAGTGTAGCAGATAGATCCTCTGCATGTCAGTTATTAATAGCTGGTGCCTGTCAGGTTCCCTGGGCGGAGCCTGGGAAGAGGCAGGAGGATCTGAATTTCTGTGTCAAACAGATAGGCAACAGATAGATCTAGGAAGATAAGAACAGATAACATTTATTTTTGAATGTAAGTAACTACAGAGCAAACAACAGAGGTGTCCTCTACTGCAGGTCAGTGGAAGTGGCTGGATGAAAGCGTGCTGGACTATACTAACTGGGCTGAAGGAGAACCCCGGAATTCTTTCAGAAACATCTATGGATATGGAAGGATTCTCTCTTCTGATGGGACCTGGAGCACTGGACTAATCTGGAGTGACAAACCATACATCTGCAAGAGACCCAAAAGTAAGAGTTCAAATATGATAGAATTATCCTCTGATTTATGTCTGTCTGTCAGGAACCACATCTGTCTTAACAATGTCTAAATAAGTTGATCTAATGCAGACAGTGGTGAATTGAAATCACAGTCAAAACCTATGATCTAACATAGTGGATATCCATCAAATCTGTAATTGTGTTTACTGAAATATGCTCAAATTGTGGTTACTCTTGTTAAACTATGATATATTTGGATGTTTTTCTGCATAATATTAAGAGATCGACCTTCAGAGTTTCAGAAGAAGTGACTTCTAAAAGCTAAACCTTCTATTCTTGGTAGAATTGCTAGTATTTGGAAATGTGGTCAGAAGTTGTGTTCAGCTGTAATGCATTTGATTGGTGATGACATGAACATCCATTCATCAGGTACACCTTTTCAACTGCTTGTTAACGCTAATCTCCAATCAGCCATTCATGTGGCAGCAGCTCAATGCATTTAAGCATGTAGACATGATCAAGATGATCTGCTGAAGTTCAAACCAAGCATCAGAATGGGGAAGAAGGGTTGTCGGTGCCAGACGAGCTGGTTTGAGTTTTTCAAAAAGGGCTGATCTACTGGGATACTGGGACCTAACCATCTCTAGAGTTTACAGAGAATGGTCAGAAAAAGAGAAAATATCCAGTGGCAGAGGCCTTGTAGCCTTGTTGATGGCAGAGGTCATTTGAGAATCAGACTGGTTCGAGATGATAGAAAGGCAACATCAACTCAAATAAACACTTGTTACAACCAAGGTATGCAGAAGAGCATTTCTGAGAAAAAAAAGAACCTTGAAGCAGATGGGCTACAGCAGCAGAAGACCCCATGGGTGCCACTCCTGTCAGCTATGAACAGGAAATTGAGGCTACAATTTGCACGGACCCACCAAAATTGGACAATAAAATATTATTTTTTTGCCTGGTCTGATGATTCTCGATTTCTGCTGTGACATTCAGATGTTAGTCAGTATTTGACATTAACAACATGTAAGCAGGGATCCATCCTGCCTTGCATCACCGGTTCAGGTTGCTGGTGGTGTCATGGTGAGAGGGATATTTTCTTGGCACATTTTGGGCCACTTAGTACCAACAGAGCATTGTTTAAACACCACAGCCTACCTGAGTATTGTTGCAGACCATGCCCATCCTTTATGACCACAGTGTACCCATATTTTAATGGCTACTTCCAGCAGGATAAAGCACCATGTCACAAACCTCACATCCTCTCAAATTGGTTTCTCAATGAGTTTGCTGTACTGAAATGGCCTGAAATGGTAGTGTACCTGGAGATTCACATCATGGATGTGGTGGAACGGGAGATTCACATCATGGATGTGGTGGAACGGGAGATTCACATCATGGATCTGGTGGAACGGGAGATTCACATCATGGATCTGGTTCGAACGGGAGATTCACATCATGGATGTGGTGGAACGGGAGATTCACATCATGGATCTGGTGGAACGGGAGATTCACATCATGGATCTGGTTCGAACGGGAGATTCACATCATGGATGTGGTGGAACGGGAGATTCACATCATGGATGTGGTGGAACGGGAGATTCACATCATGGATGTGGTGGAACGGGAGATTCACATAATGGATCTGGTTCGAACGGGAGATTCACATCATGGATGTGGTGGAACGGGAGATTCACATCATGGATGTGGTGGAACGGGAGATTCACATCATGGATGTGGTGGAACGGGAGATTCACATCATGGATGTGGTGGAACTGGAGATTCACATCATGGATGTGGTGGAACGGGAGATTCACATCATGGATGTGGTGGATCGGAGGATTCACATCATGGATGTGGTGGAACGGGAGATTCACATAATGGATCTGGTTCAAACGGGAGATTCACATCATGGATGTGGTGGAACGGGAGATTCACATAATGGATCTGGTTCGAACGGGAGATTCACATCATGGATGTAGTGGAACGGGAGATTCACATCATGGATGTGGTGGAACGGGAGATTCACATCATGGATGTGGTGGAACAGGAGATTCACATCATGGATGTGGTGGAACGGGAGATTCACATCATGGATGTGGTGGAACGGGAGATTCACATCATGGATGTGGTGGAACGGGAGATTCACATCATGGATGTGGTGGAACGGGAGATTCACATAATGGATCTGGTTCGAACGGGAGATTCACATCATGGATGTGGTGGAACGGGAGATTCACATCATGGATGTGGTGGAACGGGAGATTCACATCATGGATCTGGTGGAACGGGAGATTCACATAATGGATCTGGTTCGAACGGGAGATTCACATCATGGATGTAGTGGAACGGGAGATTCACATCATGGATGTGGTGGAACGGGAGATTCACATCATGGATGTGGTGGAACAGGAGATTCACATCATGGATGTGGTGGAACGGGAGATTCACATCATGGATGTGGTGGAACGGGAGATTCACATCATGGATGTGGTGGAACGGGAGATTCACATCATGGATGTGGTGGAACGGGAGATTCACATAATGGATCTGGTTCGAACAGGAGATTCACATCATGGATGTGGTGGAACGGGAGATTCACATCATGGATGTGGTGGAACGGGAGATTCACATCATGGATCTGGTGGAACGGGAGATTCACATAATGGATCTGGTTCGAACGGGAGATTCACATCATGGATGTGGTGGAACGGGAGATTTACATCATGGATGTGGTGGAACGGGAGATTCACATCATGGATGTGGTGGAACGGGAGATTCACATCATGGATCTGGTTCAAACGGGAGATTCACATCATGGATGTGGTGGAACGGGAGATTCACATAATGGATCTGGTGGAACAGGAGATTCACATCATGGATGTGGTGGAACGGGAGATTCACATCATGGATGTGGTGGAACGGGAGATTCACATCATGGATGTGGTGGATCGGGAGATTCACATCATGGATCTGGTGGAACAGGAGATTTACATCATGGATGTGGTGGAACTGGAGATTCACATCATGGATGTGGTGGAACGGGAGATTCAGATCATGGATGTGCAGCTGATAAATCTGCAGCAACTGTGTGATACTATAAAGTCGATATGGGCCAAAATCTCTGTGGAATGTTTCCAGAACCTTATTGAATCCATTCCATGAAAAATGAAGGCAGTTGTGAAGGCAAAAGGGGGTCCAACCCAGCAAGGTGTACCTAATGAAGTGGCCAGTGACTGTATATTTGTTTTGATATATATACAAGCATTACATTCAGATTTGTATCATAATGTAGTGAGAAATACACTCACATAAAATTCCTTCAGTGTTAGAGACGTTTAGGAGATTCAGTGTTATTATTTATTAACTTCATCTCATCTTCATCCGCTTATCCGTATCGGGTCGCAGGGGCAGCAGCTCCAGCAGGGGACCTCAAACTTCCCTTTCGAGAGCCACATTTGCCAGCTCTGACTGGGGGATCCCGAGGCGTTCCCAGGCCAGTGTCGAAATATAATCTCTCCACCTGGTCCTGGGCCTACCCCGAGGTCTCCTCCCAGCTGGACCTGCCTGGAACACCTCCCTAGGGAGACGTCCTGGGGGCATCCTTACCAGATGCCCGAACCACCTCAACTGGCTCCTTTCGACGCAAAGGAGCAGCGGCTCCCTAAGGGAGAAGCCAGCCACCCTTCTGAGAAAACCCATTTCAGCCGCTTGTACTCGCAATCTAGTTTTTCGGTCATGACCCAGCCTTCATGACCATAGGTGAGGGTAGGAAGGAAAATTGACCGGTATATGGAGAGCTTTGCCTTCCGATTTATTTATTAACTTGAAATTTTGAAATATAAAAACTCTTGAGATGCACCGTCTTGTTTTCAAGTGTCCAAATGAATCAATATAATAACAACAAACAATAATTAACAAACATAATACACTGCTAAAAAAATAAATAAGGGAAAGCTTATTACAGTAAGTATCAAAATCTTTACTGTAGATTGTGTAATTTGTTGACAACAAAATGACATAACAATGTTCAATGGAAATCAAAATCAACAACCAACTTAGGGCTGGATTCAAACTCACACCAGAAAAATCAAAGTAAACAGTTGAAATTCCAACTTGCGTGAATTTCATCAAAGCAACTCATAATGTGACTCAGTAGTGTGTATGACCCCACATTCCTGTATGCAGTCCTGACAACGTCTGGCCATGCTCCTGATGAGACGGCGGATGGTGTCCTGGGCGATCTCCTCCCAGACCTGGATCAGGGCATCAGTGAACTACTGGACAATCTGTGGGCTCAACTTGGCAGTGTTGGATGCACCGATATATAATGTCAAAGAGGTTCTCGATTCAGGTCTGGGAAACCTGAGGGCCAGTCAATGGCATCAATGCCTTCGTCATCCTGGAACTGTCTACACACTCTGGCCACATAAGGCCGGGCATTGTCCTGCACCAGGAGGAACAAAGACCCACTAATGAACCAGGAATAAAATAATTATCCACACACATTCTTATCTTACTCCATCCGAAGAGAACATATCCATGGCAATAAAACTGTATGAAAAGAAAACATAGATGAAGACATCTTTTACATATTGAGATAATGTAATAGATTGGCACCATCTCATTTATTGATAATCTTTATTTAATCTTCTCTTTTCCTCCAGTTTTACCGGAAACACCACCAACTCATGGTAAGTTGTGAAAAGTTGTCAATCAAATAATCAGTTTAGTGATGAACCCATTAATTCATCCATTCATCCATAGTGTATTATCAGTCAATTAATATTGTCAGTCAAACCACATACATTTCAATGTTTCCACATATACATAATAATCAGTCTATTAACCAGTCTGTTAACCAATCAACTCGTCTCCTTATTGTACAATGTATCCCTGTCATCCAGGATCCTTTAAGGAATTAGGTCAGAAGCGTGTGTATTATGGTCTGGCTGTGGTGGTGGTGATGGCTGCATTCTGTCTGATGGGACTCACAGCTGCATGCCTCTACAAGAACACCGGTCGTCCCCTGCCCTCCTTCAGTAAACCCCTGGTCTTCCACCCAGGATGGAGAGCCTTCAACAACCCCCTTTACAGTGAGCCGGTCAACAAGGACGACCTGGTCAACACCAACACAGTCGACCGTAGCCAACTGGTTGACCACATGGAGGAGGAGCCACAGTCTATGATTACTCTGTGATAGGAGGATGGTGATGACATAAGGGAGGAGCCTCAGTCTATGATTACTCTGTGATAGGAGGATGGTGATAAGGGAGGAGCCTCAGTCTATGATTACTCTGTGATAGGAGGATGGTGATAAGGGAGGAGCCTCAGTCTATGATTACTCTGTGATAGGAGGATGGTGATAAGGGAGGACAGTGTGGTTTGACTAACTGTATCTGATGGGATGGACATTATATCTTATAAACTTCATTTATTGTTGTAGATGTGGATATTTCCCTTTTGATAACTCTGAGTCTAGGAGGGAGTCAAGGGCAGTCAGATAGGTGATGTTTGGAGTGGGTTTGGACACGTCCCATTCATGTATTAATCTAATCTGTGTAATCTATGTAAGCCACCAATTAATTTAACTTTCATGTATTTTGATGTGTCCAAATATGGGATTTTATTACAAGTAATGTCACGGAAAATAGTCTGCATATAATATTGTCCAGATGCAGTGTTTTCATGAGATGAGTTCACAGGATCATGTCTTTCCTGTCAAGAGACACAGGCTTGTTCTCATCACCTGTCAGATGTTCCACAGTGATTTACAGAATGTAGATTGTTTTGTAAAGACCTTAAAACAACAAGATGGAATTTTATGGATGTTTTGGAAATGTTTCTGCAGCATTTTAGCAAAAAGCTAATTCATTTTAAGTTTAAAGGCGGTATGTTTATGTTGTTGTTCTTTTTACCCAAAATGTACCTGCATTTTCTATTTATTATAATTAGTCCAGTATATTCAACTGAGCTGCAATGTGTGGTTTATTTTCATGGCCGATATACCTGTCTGGTGAGTGTTCTGACTGTAATACCCAGCTCGGCCACTGTGGGCCGCTAAGTGACTACTAAATTACCCTATAAACCTCATGGTCAACTCACGCCCACATTCCACTCTGAATTATTTTTTCCCCTTTATTCCTCTTTTTCCTTTCTAGATTCTTTGTTGAGTTTTTTACACACATTTCTAATTTTCTGGTTTTGAGGCCTCAAGAATGTATATAAAACAGAACTGGTTATATAAAAGCGATTAAATAAATAAAACAATCATCCAACAGGAAGTCAGCTAGCTATTTCCTGTTTTTAGCTTTGGCTGTTTCAGATATAATGATTACAGTGCTAATTTGAGATGCTGGCCTTTCCTGTTCTCTCAGTCAGACATCAGGACCTGAATGCAGGCGCACACACAAATGTAAATGTGCACACACAAGCACACACAAGCACACACACACGTTCATGCGTTGGTCATTGTTCATAAAGTCACAACTTACATTACTAACAGTCTTTCCCAAACATTAAATGTGTTGTTAGAGTTACAGGTCGTTCCTGCCATAACAGTGTTCTGTAGTTACTGCACTGTGATGTCCGTTAAGTGTTATGTAATAACTGCACTGTGATGTCCGTTAAGTGTTATGTAATTACTGCACTGTGATGTCCAATAACTGTGTTATGTAGTAACTGCACTGTGATGTCCAATAACTGTGTTATGTAGTAACTGCACTGTGATGTCCAAACCAATAGAGATTGTACAGCTGAGAGAGGGATGGTGCTCATGCAAAGGAAAAAGGGCGTCCAGTGTGTCAGACCATGAAAAGGAAATACTCACACTCATGACCATGAAAAGAAAATACTCACACTCATGACCATGAAAAGAAAATACTCACACTCATGACCATGAAAAGATAATACACTAATGACCATGAAAAGGAAATTCTTACACTCATGACCATGAAAAAGGAAAACAATCCAAGGTAGCTGAGATATAGCAAGTGAGGATTTAATCCATACTGAAAACTGAACAAAAAGTTGCAAAATGCACAAACTAAAATTATTGTTAACTAGATTGCCTTTTGAAAAAGAAAATCAAAGTTAGCGCAGCTGGCATAATATCCTGCTGCTAGAAGAACGGTAATGAAGCCTCGAATGGCCATCACTACACAATCCTTAGAAAATACAACAACATGGTTGATTGGCTGTGCAGTTGAAAACAATCAAGTACTTCAAAATCAACCTGTGTAAAACCAAGACTACGTTCAACACGAAATGTTGTGAAGTAGACAGCAAACTAACAATAGCAAGGAAGTTTAAAAGTCGTAATACAACTTCACGGACAAACCAATGATTTGTGTATGCTCCTCCAGACTCCTTCCACCAACCCAAGAATGACAGAGTAAATGAATCTTAACAGTCTAACTGAGGACCTCCATTTTACCCTGGGTAATACCTTAGATACAGTCACACCATTAAAAACTAAAGAAATGGGCTTTAGACTTGCTGGGAATATTAGCCTGGGAATATTAGCCTGGGAGGACAGTACAGTGCAATATTGGAACACTGAGGTGACCTTTTGGATCCAGAGAACGTTCTCTCATTTTTCTGGTGTCCTGTTTTACCTTAGGAAGACAAGAACCATTGGACCATGCCTCAGGACAACCTGGCCTGACAACTCATAGCTGTCCCTGTCCTCCTGGTTGTCCCTGTCCTAAGTCTTCCTGGTCGCCCCTGTCCTAAGTCCTACTGGTCGTCCCTGTCCCTGTCCTCCTGGTTGTCCCTGTCCTAAGTCTTCCTGGTCGCCCCTGTCCTAAGTCCTACTGGTCGTCCCTGTCCCTGTCCTCCTGGTTGTCCCTGTCCTAAGTCTTCCTGGTTGTCCCTGTCCTAAGTCTTCCTGGTCGCCCCTGTCCTAAGTCCTACTGGTCGTCCCTGTCCCTGTCCTCCTGGTTGTCCCTGTCCTAAGTCTTCCTGGTCGCCCCTGTCCTAAGTCCTCCTGGTCGTCCCTGTCCTAAGTCTTCCTGGTCGCCCCTGTCCTAAGTCCTCCTGGTCGTCCCTGTCCTAAGTCTTCCTGGTCGCCCCTGTCCTAAGTCTTCCTGGTCGCCCCTGTCCTAAGTCCTCCTGGTCGTCCCTGTCCTAAGTCTTCCTGGTTGTCCCTGTCCTAAGTCTTCCTGGTCGCCCCTATCCTAAGTCCTACTGTTTATGTTCCTGATCTACTTGGACATTTAAATAATGCTGTTGTCACAACCCACCTAGTTGTCCCTGTCCTTGTCCACCTGGTCATCTCTGTCCTTGTCCAGCTGGTCATCCCTGTCCTTGTCCACCTGGTCATCTCTGTCCTTGTCCACCTGGTCATCTCTGTCCTTGTCCAGCTGGTCATCCCTGTCCTTGTCCACCTGGTCATCTCTGTCCTTGTCCACCTGGTCATCCCTATCCTTGTCCACCTGGTCATCTCTGTCTTTGTCCATCCGGTTGACCCTGTCCTTGTCCACCTGGTCATCCCTATCCTTGTCCACCTGGTCATCCCTGTCCTTGTCCACCTGGTCATCTCTGTCCTTGTCCAGCTGGTCATCTCTATCCTTGTCCACCTGGTCATCCCTATCCTTGTCCACCTGGTCATCTCTGTCCTTGTCCAGCTGGTCATCTCTATCCTTGTCCACCTGGTCATCCCTATCCTTGTCCACCTGGTCATCTCTGTCCTTGTCCAGCTGGTCATCTCTATCCTTGTCCACCTGGTCATCTCTGTCCTTGGCCAGCTGGTCATCCCTATCCTTGTCCACCTGGTCATCTCTGTCCTTGGCCAGCTGGTCATCCCTATCCTTGTCCACCTGGTCATCTCTGTCCTTGGCCAGCTGGTCATCCCTATCCTTGTCCACCTGGTCATCTCTGTCCTTGTCCAGCTGGTCATCCCTGTCTCCTTTCTGGGTTTCTTCCTAGGTTTTGAACCTTCCGGGGAGTTTTCCTTGGTCACTGTCCATCAACTGTTATTGTTGCTGGCTCTTTGGGATTTCAGGGTGGGTGTCTGTAAAAGCACTTGTGACAACTGCTGATCATCACATCATCTCATGATAAGTGCAATGACTCACTCAAAGAACGAGGCTACACTGAGGTGTTAAATATATTGATTTGTTTTAGACAACACATAATAACATTCATGAGACATATTACAAATGTTGTTTTACAGATATCTATAGATGGAAGAGACAGAGATGCACACAGTTTCCTGACGTCCATGTAGAAAAGGCAAATGTGGAAGGTTTGTTGAGAATAACACAGGTCCTTTTTGGGGATCCTGCAAAAAACACTTCTATTAGCAGCAGCAATCAGACATCACTTGTAGAATTATGAAGACGTACATCCAATAACATTACAATGCGTGCACAATTATTAGGCAAGTTTGTATCATTATTTTTATGCACATTTTCCAACTCCAAACCATATAAACTTGATTGCTCACTGGATTTAATCATTTTCAGGTGATATGTATTTGTGTAATGAGGGAGGGTGTGGCAACAGTGAAAAACACTTTATATCAAGGTGTGCATAATTATTAGGCAGCTTCATGAGGTAAAATGGGCCAAAAAAGAGATTTAACTGACACTGAAAAGTAATAAACTATTAAATGCCTTTCAGACGGATGCAACCCTCTTGAAATAGTTAAACTATTGAGGTATGA
This sequence comes from Esox lucius, assembly GCF_011004845.1. NCBI lineage: Eukaryota > Metazoa > Chordata > Actinopteri > Esociformes > Esocidae > Esox > Esox lucius. The sequence continues at coordinate 35,322,487 of NC_047571.1, forward strand.
CCAGCGGACAATCAATAGTTAAGTCATTTAGTTTTATTGCGAATAGTAAGCTGGGGTCCAAAAAATGCATGGAGAAGAAAAGACGCAAACTAACTGCAAAAGACTTAAGAATAATTAAACGGGAAGCTACCAGGAACCCATAATCCTCCAGTGCCACCATATTCCAGAACTGTAACCTACCTGGAGTGTCCAGAAGTACAAGGTGTCAAGTGCTCAGAGACATGGCCAAGGTCAAGAAGGCTGAAACACGAGCATCACTGAATAATACACTTATACCTACTGAACACTTATACCTACTGCCAGTTTTTGGAAGATACTTTCTTCAAGCAGTGTTACAGGAAGAAGTCCTCAGCATTCAAGAAGGCCATGTTTTCTATGCAGGACAATGCTCTTTCACATGTATTCAAGTACTCCACTGCTTGGCTAGCAAGCAAGGGCCTCAAAGATGCCCGAATAATGACCAGGCCCCCTTCCTTACCTGTCTTAAATCCTATTGAGAACTTGTGGACCCTTCTCAAATGTGAGATTTACAGTCAGGGAAGACAATACACCTCTTTGAACAGCATTTGGGAGACTGTTGTTGCTGCTTCAGTGAAAGTTGATCGTGAACAGATCGAGAAACTGACAGACTCCATGGATGGAGGTTGTTGAAAAGAAGGGTAGCTATATTGGTCTCTGAATATTTTTGAAAGGCCAGAAATTTTATTTTATTTTCATTTTGTGTTCATTGATATTTTGGATTGACTGAGAGCATGGTGTTTGTTCAACAATTAAATAAATCTTGATGAGTACGATTTGCCTGATAATTGTGCATGCGGTGTAAAGGCATTAAAAGACAAACAGTATGCCGATGACTTCATATGTGGAAAGAATGTGGATGCTGCTGTGTCAAGAGGTGCAGCACAGGAGCTGCAAAACAAACATTTAACATTATACTCTCAATAAACGTACATCATTTAAAGTTTTTTGATTAACATGGCGAATCAAAGACAACCTCACATTTTATTCAACCAGCATACAGAAGGAATCCTATAACAGAAGATGTACCCATTGAAACATTCTCCAAAATAGCAAGTGAATTATTCAGTCCTGTACATTTTCTATCCCTGCTTACTGTTCGCATGAAATGCCTCCTTCAAGAGACTTGGGAAACAGTTTTGGAATGGGATGAAGAGTTTCTTACGGAGCCGGCTGAGAGATGCCACCAGGGGTCTGGCTGAGAGATGCCACCAGGGATCTGGCTGAGAGATGCCACCAGGGGTCTGGCTGAGAGATGCCACCAGGGGTCTGGCTGAGAGATGCCACCAGGGATCTGGCTGAGAGATGCCACCAGGGGTCCGGCTGAGAGATGCCACCAGGGGTCTGGCTGAGAGATGCCACCAGGGATCTGGCTGAGAGATGCCACCAGGGGTCTGGCTGAGAGATGCCACCAGGGATCTGGCTGAGAGATGCCACCAGGGGTCTGGCTGAGAGATGCCACCAGGGGTCCGGCTGAGAGATGCCATCAACTGACTTTGTCAAAGTCAGTAACCATCTCCAGATGTTAAAACATACCAGGCTGCCAAGTCACAATTAAAGATAAACAAATTCATGTGTGTTGTGATGCAGGTTAGGCCGTGCAATGCGCTGTAGAATACTGTACATATATCCATGATTAGAGAAAACTGTGTTTTATGGGTCTGATTTCTTCCAAAACAAAAACTGCCCCATTGAAGTAATTCACACTCCCCAGATTGGAGCTGTTACTGTAGGTACTAATAGGAGCAAGATTCTGTAAATACCTGACAAACACCATCAAGATGTCAGAGACATACTGATTCTACAATTACACTACACTGGATGGAAAGATCTGAGAAAACAATGTAAATCTTTCATAGTCAGCAGAGTAACAGAATTCAGATGCCTTCTGAACCAGGATAATCATAGAGATTTGGTAATGAGAGGAACGATAATGGAGATATCGTAGGGCGAAGGACAATCCTGACGATTGGGTGATGATAATGGATAGTCATCCGAATGATGAGGAGACACCATAAGGCTAAGCGTAATCCTGACAATTTGGTAATGAGAGTAATGATAATGGAGACACTGTAAAAGCCTTATCATAGAAAGGCATAGACAGTATGTTAAAGCCTTATCATAGAAAGGAATACACTGTATGTTAAAGCCTTATCATAGAAAGGTATAGACTGTATGTTAAAGCCTTATCATAGAAAAAGACATACACTGTATGTTAAAGCCTTATCATAGAAAAAGACATACACTGTATGTTAAAACCTTATCATAGAAAAAGACATACACTGTATGTTAAAGCCTTATCATAGAAAAAGACATACACTGTATGTTAAAACCTTATCATAGAAAAAGACATACACTGTATGTTAAAGCCTTATCATAGAAAAAGACATACACTGTATGTTAAAGCCTTATCATAGAAAAAGACATACACTGTATGTTAAAGCCTTATCATAGAAAGGTATAGACTGTATGTTAAAGCCTTATCATAGAAAAAGACATACACTGTATGTTAAAGCCTTATCATAGAAAAAGACATACACTGTATGTTAAAGCCTTATCATAGAAAAAGACATTGCACTATTCACCTGTGCCGTTACTAGGGCGGGGCATGTGGAATTAGTAACCAACATAAGAACTGAATGTTTTCTTGTAGCATTCATTCATCTATTGGAAAATTAGGAACGTCAAATGTTCAGACAATGCAAATCCTTTCAAAAGGGCTTCAGAAGATCTAAAGGAACTATGAAATGGGTTAAAATCCACACAAACGAAGGCATGTTTTGCTGAAAAGACAATTTAGCTGAAGTTCATTGTGGAAAGAGACACAGGGTGGGGAGGGCTTTGGGGGCGGATGGTAGGGTCATTAAAATCCTGTTGGAAGAAAATTCTTGGTAAAGAATTTCTTGGATTCGAGAAACTACAAACTTTCCCTACAGAAGGTGAAGGTATCAAGAGGGTTTGGATTTGGCGAACACTGCTATGCAAAAGTCTTAGGTACCTGTACACTGAACAAAAGCCATTTATTTGGGTATTAAGTGTTTGTTTTTTTTACAAGTCAACACTACCCGAACAAAGGGCTTCAGTTTGAATTTCAGTTCCAAGACTTTTGTGCAATACTGTAGGTGTTGTTGAGGTAAGGTTGAGTTAAGGTTGAGGTTGAGGTTGAGGTTAAGGTTAGGGTGTGTGCAGGTGATGTTATGAAGTGGATGTGGATGTGTGTGAATTAGTCTGTGTGAGAGGATAATTGTTAAGTGTCTGAAAGCCTGAGGCCATGTGTGTTTTCAGGCAATGTGTGACTCCATGTGTTTGCAAATATGGAAATAAAGGAAATAATTCAATTCTGCTTATTCAACAAGTACATTTCCAGCAAACTGTCACAGAGCATTAAACCTGTACTGGGTAGAGTGGCCTGTGCTTTCCTCTGACTGTGTTCATGCTGCTCATTACAGAGATAACCATCTCTAACTCCCAACAGGGCTTGAGATAAACTAGAGGTGGGTCATCTTCGACACACACACACGCAATGATACACACACACAAGGACATACAGTACACCCACACACAAAGACATACAGTACACCCGCACACAAAGACATACAGTACACCCGCACACAAAGACATACAGTACACCCGCACACAAAGACATACAGTACACCCGCACACAAAGACATACAGTACACCCGCACACAAAGACATACAGTACACCCACACACAAAGACATACTGTACACCCACACACAAAGACATACAGTACACCCACACACAAAGACATACAGTACACCCACACACACAGACATACAGTACACCCACACACACAGACATACAGTACACCCACACACACAGACATACAGTACAACCACACACACAGACATACAGTACACCCACACACAAAGACATACAGTACACCCACACACACAGACATACAGTACACCCACACACAAAGACATACAGTACAACCACACACAAAGACAACCACACACGGTGGTCTTGTTACACATAGTTAATAACACTAGTTTACTTCAGGATAAACTAGCACTTTATTAGTAACTGTAGGCTGTACTGTGACTGTACTGTCAACTAAAAGCTAATCTATTCCATTGGTCACATACCCATGACAGCACCGCCAACACTGATGGAAAAACCCCATTCACAGAGGATCTGACCTAAGGGGGTCTTTGCTGAGGTAACCACCACCTCCTTCAGACCGCTCCACACCACCAGCCAGTGAACACCACAGTACATAGACTCCCCCCGGGCAGGGAGGAGACCCGCCAGAGTGGTGTCTTCTGAGTAGCGTGACAGAGGCATGGGTGGAGGTGTTGAGCAGAGTGAGGAGAGGAGGGCTGAGAGAATGCAGTGTTCCAGTGTTCCAGTGATGATGGATCAGTTCTTCACCGTTCTTCACATGTTGTACTCAGGATGGTCAGCTGATTACAACATCCGTGATCCACTGTGTATAGGTGAATTAGTGTGAAGCCAGAAACTTCCTGTTATTGCATATATCTGTTGTATTTCTCCACTTCTTTTAATTCACGTCATACTAATGTGTGTGATGTCCCAAGGTCCTGGCGAAATGTTTAATCTGGCCCTCAACTGGCTCATTGGCCCCTCTCTTGCCCAGGTAACTAAATAATATAGAAAAACAGGATCCTACAGACTGTGCACACACACAACATACATACACACACACAACATACATACACACACACAACATACATACACACACACAACATACATGCACACACACAACATACATACACACACACAACATACATACACACACACAACATACATACACACACACAACATACATGCACACACACAACATACATACACACACACAACATACATACACACACACAACATACATACACACACAACATACATACACATACACAACATACATACACACACACAACATACATACACACACACAACATACATACACAAACACAACATACATACACACACACAACATACATACACACACACAACATACATACACACACACAACATACATACACACACACAACATACATACACACACACACAGAGTAAAATAGCAATGTTCTCCATCTGAGTTGGGGTGAGGAGTGGGATGCTGTTTCTCTATCAGCTGGAGAAAGAGAAAATATTCCCTCCTCTCCTCTACATTTTCTCTCTCCCCTACTCTTTCTCTCTCCCTCCCTCCCCTCCCCTACTCTTTCTCTCTCCCTCCCTCCCCTCCTCTACTCTTTCTCTCTCTCCTCTCCCCTACTCCTTCTCCCCTACTCCTCTCCCCTACTCTTTCTCTCCCTCCCTCCTCAAGCTTCCGTTCTTATAAAATAAACCAGTGATGATGATTTTCCATGTAGGAGGGTTGAGTAGAGATACAAAGCACTGTATTGAGGGTTGTTCTGTGGTTATTTATGGAAGTGTTAGACACTTCTTCCATGGAACTTGGATCACAGACACACACACAAACACACACACACATTCACACACACACACACAAACATAAACAAACACACACACACACATACACACACACATACACACACACATACACACACACATACATACATACATACATGCATACATACATACATGCATACAGGCACAGTTACACAGAGGTTAGGAATTGTTTTCCATGCCAAAATGGTTATTCCTCAGAACCTCTGCAGAAATAAGAACAGTGTGGCATCTTAGGCGCATTGAGGTTCCAATTAAGCATCAAAGTTTAATGGAAATTAAAACATTATACATTACTGTTTCTTAGGAAGGAAGCTTAAGCTTGGTCAGGCTTTGTGTGTGTGTGTGTGTGTGTGTGTGTGTGTGTGTGTGTGTGTGTGTGTGTGTGTGTGTGTGTGTGTGTGTGTGTGTGTTTTTAAGGGTCAAGTTGGGGACTGTGAAATCATGGCCATCAACTTCATGGTGACTACTGGCCATAAAGTTGAAGGTAAAGAGATGCTAGTCATAACGGTTTGGAACATGCAGGCTGTTTTTCTATACAGTTTTTAGTTAACAGCTGGAGCTGATTTTGTCCAGATACTTTGTGTTGTTTTTTCTGGCACAAAATGAAGGTATCTGGGGTTTATTTTGACTTGCTGAGTAACTAATGTTTGTTTCAAACACTAATGAAGGCATACACACATGCATGTATTCTGCACACGCCAACATGTGTCCAAACACACAGCGACAAGCATAAACGCATACGCACTCAGACATGTATGTATCTACACACACACACACAGACAGACACACACATGCACGCACTCAGACACATGTATGTATCTACACACACACACACACACAGACAGACACACACACGCACGCACTCAGACACATGTATGTATCTACACACACAGACAGACACACACAGACAGACACATGTATGTATCTACACACACACACACACACACACACAGACACACACACGCACGCACTCAGACACATGTATGTATCTACACACACACACACAGACAGACACACACAGACAGACACATTTATGTATCTACACACACAGACACACACACGCACGCACTCAGACATATGTATGAATCTACACACACACACACACACACACACAGCTGCCAAACAATCTAGACGATTTACAATGGGATTCATCTATTAAAGACAGATTATTACCAGATGTCTCAACCCCCTACGTTCCTCTCTTCCCTTGCTCACTTTCTCCCTCTCTCCTCCCCTGTCTTCTCTCCTGCCTCCCCCCCTCCTCTTCCATTCAGTCCTCCATGTCCTGTGAAACAGTGATCTCACTGGAAACTCAGTGTTTGGGCCACAGACACACACCCACATGCACACTGCAATGTTCCCTTGCTCCCACACAAAGCAACTGCAGTCTTCCACCCTTTCCTCCTGATGACAGCTGCCCCCTGCCCAGCTCCTCTCTTCCTTTTTAGGCCATAAGGGGGCACTCTAACTCTTTCTGGGAGTCAACCAGTCTGACTCTCTGATACTCTCCTTATACCCCCCCCCCCTCTCTCTTTTATGTTCAGGTCAGGAATGATGGAAAACAGATGCTGAAAACGTTTCCCTCTTTCCCTCAGATACACACACATGTAGGCTACAGACATAACCACACACACAACACATGTAGACTACAGACATAACCACACACACACACACACACACAACACACACATCACACACAAACACACGTACACCCCCAGACACAACCACACACACACACACACAACACACACACAACACATGTGGACTACAGACATAACCACACACACAAAAACACAAACTCACACACACACATGTAGACTACAGACATAACCACACACACACAACACACACAAACCCACACGTACACTCCCAGACACAACCACACACACATACTGTCACAATGTAGGTGTTACTATCAAGGTGAGGACTGGCAATTTGTAACTTTAATTTTACCTGCCCCTGAACACTAATTCTAACCCTAACTCTAAACCGAAGTCAGATAAAGTTTTTTTGTTAAAGTGAACACACTACCTTCAGGTTAATTTAGCCTTTTTATATCATGTTTGCCATGAAGTCCCATAGACAGAACTCAAACACTGACACACACAAAAATCACAGTATCACAATGTATAAGAATACTGGGTTTGTAAATTAACACGGGACATCTGCTAAGTTTTTTTATTCCTGTAACAGTGTGCAAATTTCTTCAGAAATGTACAGGCTGTTGTCTACGCTTTTCTTAAGAAGAATGCAAGCCCACTCCTCCTCTCCCTCCTCCCTCCTCTTCGCGAGGCGTTCCATAGTCTGATCTTTCGCTCCGCGCGCTTGGTTTTGTAATATAATTAGGACATAGGCTGAAGTTTCAGGAATCTTCCGAAGTTCATTTTGGAGGTTCGGGTAGGAGCGGGTTGGAAACGGTTTGGGTTGTTTCGGGTTTTGGGTTTGAAAGTTAATTTTTAACTGAACAAATGGCCATGGAGGCTCGCGCAGTTCTCCTATGCCTGCTGTGCGTCGGCGCGATGTGTGCTGGTGTACTCGCGCAGCAGCAGGTCAACCGACCAAGATTCTGGGGTGAGTTTATGAAGTTTACGTTTGTAGAAACAGTTCTTTGCAAATTATTTGTATCATTGACTGTGCCTTTATGCGATGTAGTTTAAGTAGGACCACACTAATATGTCTCCTTAGGATGATAAACAGATCAGAAGCCACGGAGAGGAAGAGCAGGGATTGATGTCTTTGTATTTGCCAGATGTGTCGTTCGAATTTAGTTATAGCCTGTGACTGGTCTTTAACCGATGTTGTACATTAGCATACATAATATATCATAGCTCTGCTCTGGGCTGCGCAGAATTGCTGGGCTTGACTGCCCGTTGGTCCTTTTGCAGAGAGGCTGTAGTAACCTCTCTCAGCTGCAGATGCACAGTGGATTCCTCTGCAGAATGCTACCTTCACACCCTACATACTGCGCCACCACTAGGGGAACCGAGTCATGGATCAGTGTTAATGCCCACTAAATTACTAATCAAACAACATGTGTAATTTGCTGCTCTTTTAATTAAATCATATGCAAAGATAGATATCTGATAAGGACTGAAGTAATATTGCTACAAAATATATTTAACTTTTAATTATTTTTTGGGATTGATTTTCATGACCGCCTCACATTTGGTGGCTATAATGTGATTTAGGCCTAGTCAACAACTTTAAACCAAGTTTCCCATTAGCCCTAGGATTCAAACCGGCCACCCACCCATTTTGAGACTAGCATCATGGAGTATCATGTGCATATGTCATGCTTGTTTATCTGGAATATGTTACATTTTACTTACAGTGTGTGTTTACACCAGCCCTCAGACCACAATCCCATAGACCACCATCCCACAGACTACCAGCCCTCAGACCACAATCCCATAGACCACCATCCCACAGACTACTAGCCCTCAGACCACAATCCCATAGACCACCATCCCACAGACTACCAGCCCTCAGACCACAATCCCATAGACCACCATCCCACAGACGACCAGCCCTCAGACCACAATCCCATAGACCACCATCCCACAGACGACCAGCCCTCAGACCACAATCCCATAGACCACCATCCCACAGACTACCAGCCCTCAGACCACAATCCCATAGACCACCATCCCACAGACTACTAGCCCTCAGACCACAATCCCATAGACCACCATCCCACAGACTACCAGCCCTCAGACCACAATCCCATAGACCACCATCCCACAGACTACCAGCCCTCAGACCACAATCCCATAGACCACCATCCCACAGACTACTAGCCCTCAGACCACAATCCCATAGACCACCATCCCACAGACTACTAGCCCTCAGACCACAATCCCATAGACCACCATCCCACAGACTACCAGCCCTCAGACCACAATCCCATAGACCACCATCCCACAGACTACCAGCCCTCAGACCACAATCCCATAGACCACCATCCCACAGACTACCAGCCCTCAGACCACAATCCCATAGACCACCATCCCACAGACTACCAGCCCTCAGACCACAATCCCATAGACCACCATCCCACAGACTACCAGCCCTCAGACCACAATCCCATAGACCACCATCCCACAGACTACCAGCCCTCAGACCACAATCCCATAGACCACCATCCCACAGACGACCAGCCCTCAGACCACAATCCCATAGACCACCATCCCACAGACGACCAGCCCTCAGACCACAATCCCATAGACCACCATCCCACAGACTACCAGCCCTCAGACCACAATCCCATAGACCACCATCCCACAGACTACTAGCCCTCAGACCACAATCCCATAGACCACCATCCCACAGACTACTAGCCCTCAGACCACAATCCCATAGACCACCATCCCACAGACTACTAGCCCTCAGACCACAATCCCATAGACCACCATCCCACAGACTACTAGCCCTCAGACCACAATCCCATAGACCACCATCCCACAGACTACTAGCCCTCAGACCACAATCCCATAGACCACCATCCCACAGACGACCAGCCCTCAGACCACAATCCCATAGACCACCATCCCACAGACTACCAGCCCTCAGACCACAATCCCATAGACCACCATCCCACAGACTACTAGCCCTCAGACCACAATCCCATAGACCACCATCCCACAGACTACTAGCCCTCAGACCACAATCCCATAGACCACCATCCCACAGACTACTAGCCCTCAGACCACAATCCCATAGACCACCATCCCACAGACTACTAGCCCTCAGACCACAATCCCATAGACCACCATCCCACAGACGACCAGCCCTCAGACTACAATCCCATAGACCACCATCCCACAGACTACTAGCCCTCAGACCACAATCCCATAGACCACCATCCCACAGACTACTAGCCCTCAGACCACAATCCCATAGACCACCATCCCACAGACTACTAGCCCTCAGACCACAATCCCATAGACCACCATCCCACAGACGACCAGCCCTCAGACTACAATCCCATAGACCACCATCCCACAGACTACTAGCCCTCAGACCACCGTCCCTCAGACCACAATCCCATAGACCACCTTCCCTCAGACCACAATCCCATAGACCACCATCCCACAGACTACTAGCCCTCAGACCACAATCCCATAGACCACCTTCCCTCAGACCACCAGCCAACAGAGAACTGGTCCTCAGAGTACTGGCCATCAGATTACTGGCCCTCAAAGTACTTGCCAAAAGAAAACTAGCCAACAGAGAACTGGCCAAAAGAGAACTGGGACTCAGAGTACTGGCCATCAGAGTACTGGCCCTCAAAGTATTGTCCAACAGAGAACTGGCACGTAGAGTACTGGCCAATAGAGAAATGGCCCTCAGAGTACTGGCCCTCAAAGTACTGTCCAACAGAAAACTGGCACGTAGAGTACTGGCCAATAGAGAAATGGCCCTCAGAGTACTGGCCCTCAGAGTACTGGCCCTCAGAGTACTTGCCAAAAGAAAACTAGCCAACAGAGAACTGGCCAAAAGAGAACTGGGACTCAGAGTACTGGCCATCAGAGTACTGGCCCTCAAAGTATTGTCCAACAGAGAACTGGCACGTAGAGTACTGGCCAATAGAGAAATGGCCCTCAGAGTACTGGCCCTCAGAGTACTGGCCCTCAGAGTACTTGCCAAAAGAAAACTAGCCAACAGAGAACTGGCCAAAAGAGAACTGGGACTCAGAGTACTGGCCATCAGAGTACTGGCCCTCAAAGTATTGTCCAACAGAGAACTGGCACGTAGAGTACTGGCCAATAGAGAAATGGCACTCAGAGTACTGGCCCTCAGAGTACTTGCCAAAAGAAAACTGGCCAACAGAGAACTGGCCAACAGAGAAATGGCCAACAGAGAAATGGCACTTAGAGTACTGGCCCTTAGAGTTCTGGCCAACAGAGAACTGGCGCTCAGAATATTGGCCAATAGAGAACTGTCCCTCAGAGTACTGACCCTCAGAGTATTGGCCATCAGACCACTGGCCCTCAGAGAACTGGCCCTCAGAATACTGGTCCTCACACAAACGGCCCTTGGACTACTACCTTGAGAGTACTGCTTGCTACTGGCTAACCTATCAAAACTTGAGTCAGTTACATTGTGATTATATGTACATATGCAGACATTCAACTTTCTCCAGTAATAGTTCTGTCTTGGGATATTAGTTGTGAAGATACAGTATTGAAACACCTTGACAGTATATCTGTATTATTTTGGACTTCTGCATTCATCCTTCATAGCTTGCTCGCTGGCTTTATTTTAAACAGCACGACAATTTTGTACTGCATTATTATTTCCATGACTAACCAACCCTTGCTTTGTAAGTTCTCTGTCATGTCTCTCTGTGCCTAACGTATGGTGACCATCATGTTCTGAATCAAACGGCATTGAAATCAAAGCAAATTGCAAAGCATCTCAAATGGTTTGAAAAGCAGTACATTTAATTTTGTCATCTAAGTATGTTGGTAAGATGGTATTGTGAGGTATTTGCTAAATCACAGTCATGTGTGCGTGCAGATTGTCCAGTTGACCTGTTTTTCGTGTTGGACACGTCGGAGAGTGTTGCTCTAAGGGCCAAACCCCCTGACTTCTTCATCAGCCAGATGAAGAACTTTGCCAAAAGATTCATCTTGGAGCTCAAAGAGACGTAAGACAGCACAGAGTAACAGAAGTGCAGTACTTTATAATTGTTTAATATTGCACAGGTAGACCAAAACGACCTTTGTAAAATACATGTTCACCATTGCTGTCATTGTCCTGATAATGTAAATAATCTTTTTTTCTGTATATATCGTTGCTAGGCGTCAACCGTGTGATCGTTCCCTCACGTGGAACTCCGGAGCCTTGCACTACTCCGATGAGGTCATCTTAGTGCGCCACCTGAGTGCCATGGCCACGGAGCGACAGGCGCTCATTGATAGCATTGAAAACATCAGCTACATCGGCAAAGGAACATACACTGACTGTGCCATCAAGAGGGGAATCGCAGAGCTGCTCATAGGGTAACCTGCACACCTGCAGACGTCAATCAAATCTACACATCTAATGCATATTCACGTAGTGGGGAAACATTAAAAAAGGTTATCTGTGTCAAAATATCAACAGTGCGTTTACGGATTGCTTGACCTGGGGTGACCACACCCCTTACCTGGCCACAGGTCCCGCCTACTGATCCACTTCCTCTTTCTCTGCTGTTTTTCTACTCACCTCCCTGTCTGTCCTCGGTGTGTCCGCAGGGGCACTCACTATCAAGAGAACAAATACATCGTAGTGGTGACAGATGGTCATCCTCTAACGGGCTATAAGGAGCCCTGCGGAGGCCTCCAGGAGGCTGCTAATGAGGCCAGGCATCACGGCATCAAAGTCTTCTCTGTCGCCATCTCCCCTGACCAGGAGGTAGGACGAGCACACACGTAATTGCACAGTATAGTACAAATAATAAGAAAGACATTTTGTGATTTTAGCATTGATATTCAGAATAGAAATTACCAAGAAGCAATGGGCATGTGAGAAAATTGCCTATGCCCATTGAAGAGTCTAAAATACATTGAAACTACATTTCAAGTCAATTGCTAATATTTTAGAGTGAAAAAAGGCCTAACCTTTTATGAAATCTTTTCACAATTACTGTTTGAAAATAAAATACATTAGAACTTCCACGCAATGTATTTGGGGATGAAAAGGTCACAGAATTTAGGAATGAACCAGCCATGGCTAACAGGTGAGCAGAGCCATGGTAAACCAGCCATGTGTGTTGTAGATAACAGGTGGGCAGAGCCAAGGTAAACCAGCCATGTGTTGTAGATAACAGGTGAGCAGAGCCAAGGTAAACCAGCCATGTGTTGTAGATAACAGGTGGGCAGAGCCAAGGTAAACCAGCCATGTGTGTTGTAGATAACAGGTGGGCAGAGCCAAGGTAAACCAGCCATGTGTGTTGTAGATAACAGGTGGGCAGAGCCAAGGTAAACCAGCCATGTGTGTTGTAGATAACAGGTGAGCAGAGCCAAGGTAAACCAGCCATGTGTTGTAGATAACAGGTGGGCAGAGCCAAGGTAAACCAGCCATGTGTGTTGTAGATAACAGGTGAGCAGAGCCAAGGTAAACCAGCCATGTGTGTTGTAGATAACAGGTGGGCAGAGCCAAGGTAAACCAGCCATGTGTTGTAGATAACAGGTGGGCAGAGCCAAGGTAAACCAGCCATGTGTTGTAGATAACAGGTGGGCAGAGCCAAGGTAAACCAGCCATGTGGTGGGTGGCAGGCAGAAAGCCTAGCAGGGGTCAGTTGCCGGAAGGTAGTTGGTACAATCCCTGATCCAGGGATAGAGAAGGGGAAATGAACAGGCAACCAGAAGGCCTCTGGTAAGATCTCTGGTTCAGCTATTGCCTTCAGCGCTGGGTTGTGGCTGATATTGCTTTATGTGAACTGAGTGCTGAACTATGGCTGAACCTGAGCGTTCAACCGTGGCTGACCCTGAGTGTTTGACCGTAGCTGACCCTGAGTGTTTGACCGTGGCTGACCCTGAGCGTTCGACCTTAGCTGACCCTGAGCGTTCAACCGTAGCTGACCCTGTGCATTTGACCATGGCTGACCCTGATTGTTCGATCGTAGCTGACCGTGAGCGTTCGACCGTAGCTGACCCTGACCGTTCGACCATAGCTGACCGTGAGCGTTCGACCGTAGCTGACCCTGAGCGTTCGACTGTAGCTGACCCTGAGCGTTCGACCGTAGCTGACCCTGAGCGTTCGACCGTAGCTGACCCTGAGCGTTCGACCATAGCTGACCCTGAGCGTTCGACCGTAGCTGACCCTGAGCACAGTGTTGCAAACATGTGTTCGTAGGTGTTCAGTGTGGTGAGATCAGGAGGGACCAGCCAGATACTACTGAATATTTTGACAAGGTTGGGGTCCATTCATTCATGTTGAGCCCTCAGTCCTTGCTTGTGGACTCTGCTCTTCAGGTCATCACAACTATTTTAAAGGGGTTTTGGTTAGGGGTCACAGGTCAGAGGACTGGGCTTTGCCTAAAGACTCTGACAAACTAGAAGGCTACCTCTACTAGATGCTGAGCATCTTCAATGCATTTCCTTCTGTCCATAAAGGAAGTGACCTTTAACTACTGTTCAACAGATGCTGACTTGGTGGGTGCTTTCACTCTTAAACTTGCCCAATTTCTTGCTTTTTCCAAATGCTTGCAGGGTGGGGGGCTTAAGATAATAACACAGTACTGTATATACTATACATACATACAGACATCCATTTGGACTTATAAGGGTAATTAGTCTTTAGCGCCTTGCTCAAGGGCACATCCACAGATGTTTCAACTTTTTAGCACAGGGATTTAAATCATCTCCAAGCAACTAGTTTACCTTCCTTCTAAATCAATGAATAATTGTGTGACTCTGTTGAATGTTGATTATTGATTGTATTTTTGTAGGAGACCCGGCTGTCTGTGATTGCTACGGACCACAACTACAGACAGAACTTCACAGCGGCTGACCTCAACAGATCCAGTAATCCCATACAGACCATACGCAGCATTATAGACATGATAGTACGTGTTACTCCTCTGCTTTCAGACCCTCCCTCTCTATTCCTCCTCTTTCAGCCCCTCGCTCCCTCTACTCCTCCTCTTTCAGAGCCTGCCTCCTTCTACTCCTCCTCTTTCAGACACTCCCTTCCTCTACTCCTTATCTTACCACCCTTTTCCTTCCTTTCCTATCTACCTCACCACTCCCCTCCTTTCTCTACCTCCCCACTCCCTCTCCTTTCTCTACCTCCCCACTCCCTCTCCTCTCTCTACCTCCCCACTCCCTCTCCTTTCTCTACCTCCCCATTCCCTCCCTCTTTTCTCTACCTCCCCACTCCCTCTTCTTTCTCTACCTCCCCACTCCCTCTCCTTTCCCTACCTCCCCACTCCCTCTCCTCTCTCTACCTCCCCACTCCCTCTTCTTTCTCTACCTCCCCACTCCCTCTCCTTTCTCTACCTCCCCACTCCCTCTCCTTTCTCTACCTCCCCACTCCCTCTTCTTTCTCTACCTCCCCACCCCCTCTTCTTTCTCTACCTCCCCACTCCCTCTCCTTTCCCTACCTCCCTACTCCCTCTCCTCTCTCTACCTCCCCACTCCCTCTCCTCTCTCTACCTCCCTACTCCCTCTCCTTTCTCTACCTCCCCACTCCCTCCCTCCTCTCTCTACCTCCCCACTCCCCTCCTTTCTCTACCTCCCCACTCCCTCTTCTTTCTCTACCTCCCCACTCCCTCTCCTCTCTCTACCTCCCCATTCCCTCCCTCCTCTCTCAACCTACCCACTCCTCTTTCCTGTCATGTTAATGTGTATAAAAAGTCTAACTCCTGATCTGTTTTTTTTCTTACAGACCAATGAGACCAAAGATGTGGTATGTATACCTGCTCATATTCCACATGAGTCATTATCATATTCCACATGAGTCATTATCATATTCCACTTGAGTCATTATCATATTCCACATGAGTCATTGGCATATTCCACATTAGTCGTTATCATATTCCACATTAGTCATTATCATATTCCACATGAGTCATTATCATATTCCACATGAGTCATTATCTCAGAAGTCTTGCTATAAATGTCCCCATTGATGACTGGTCTTTCTTTTTTTTTCCAGTGCTGCTCTTTCGACTGCAATGTAAGTAACCCCCCTCAGAGACCTGTGACCCCGATATGACACTCTATAACAGGTTCTGGGGTCAGGGGTGTGCACTTTGAGTGACAGAGTTGTTTACATAGTATGACATCACTGATATGTGTTTTGTGTGCAGGCTAAAGGAGGTCCTAAAGGATCTGATGGAGACCCTGGGTCAAAGGTGAGCTTCTCTCGTTTATACACACACACACACACACACACACACACACATACGACCATGGTGCAACACTCTACTTTAGTATTACCATGTGAACTGTGTTGTTATTGTTTAGCACTGATCTTCCATAGTAACGCTCTTCCTCCTTCTCTTCCTCTCCTCCTCCTTCTCTTCCTCTCCTCCTCCCTCTCTTCCTCTCCTCCTCCCTCTCTTCTTCCCCTCTTTCATCTCTTCTTCATCACAGGGTGAGACAGGCAGACAAGGGATGCCTGGTGAGAAGGGAGACATTGGCGCAAATGTGAGTACCTGTAACTTTATGTATTGTTGTAATACTGTACCTGTGACTATATGTGTTGTTATAATACTGTACCTGTGACTATATGTGTTGTTATAATACTGTACCTGTGACTATATGTGTTGTTATAATACTGTACCTGTGACTATATGTGTTGTTATAATACTGTACCTGTGACTATATGTGTTATTGTAATACTGTACCTGAGACTATATGTGTTATTGTAATACTTAAGAAGTATAACACTTAATACTGTACTAATGACTTAATATTAATGACTTACTGTACTAATAATGATGTTATAATTATGTTAGTACTTTTCTAATACTAATGACCTATGTTAGTACTGTTGTAATATTAATGAATCACTGAACTAAAACTAATTATGTTAGTACTTTACGAAAACTAATAACTTTAGTTTGTTACTTATTCTGCTAATACTAATGACTTGTGTTTGTTACTTATTCTACTAATACGAATGACTTGTGTTTGTTACTTGTTCTACTAATACTAATAACTTGTGTTTGTTACTTATTCTACTAATACTAATGACTTGTGTTTGTTACTTATTTTACTAATACTAATGACTTGTGTTTATTACTTATTCTACTAATACTAATGACTTGTGTTTATTACTTATTCTACTAATACTAATGACTTGTGTTTGTTACTTATTCTACTAATACTAATGATTTGTGTTTATTACTTATTCTACTAATACTAATGATTTGTGTTTGTTACTTATTCTACTAATACTAATTACTTGTGTTTGTTACTTATTCTACTAATACTAATGACTTCTGTTTGTATTGCAGGGTAACATTGGAGACCCTGGACCTATTGGCTACCGTGGCATGAAGGTATGGATGTCTCTCTCTCGCACACACTCACACACACACGCACAACAAAATCGAAATACGTTTTATAGTCAAAGGTTGTATGATAATCACAACATGATGATTGATGATAATGATTGATGTGTCATGTTTCCAGGGAGACCGAGGTCCAGTAGGACATAAGGGCGAGAGAGGACACAAGGGCTACAAGGTTCTCCTCCATTATTTATCTTTTCAGCAATATTGACAAAGATGCTCTGATGTCTGCTCTTCATTGGATTGCCGGGGGCTCTGGTCTTCTTCCCTAACTGTCTCTCTCTGTGTCTGTCTCCCTCTGTCCATCTCTCTGTGTCTGTCTCCCTCTGTCCATCTCTCTGTGTCTGTCTCCTTCTGTCCATCTCTCTGTGTCTGTCTCCTTCTGTCCATCTCTCTGTGTCTGTCTCCCTCTGTCCATCTCTCTGTGTCTGTCTCCCTCTGTCCATCTCTCTGTGTCTGTCTCCCTCTGTCCATCTCTCTGTGTCTGTCTCCCTCTGTCCATCTCTCTGTGTCTGTCTCCCTCTGTCCATCTCTCTGTGTCTGTCTCCCTCTGTCCATCTCTCTGTGTCTCCCTCCCTCCCAGGGGGATAAAGGTCACAGAGGAATAGATGGAGTCGATGGTCGTAAGGGTGATCCTGGTTATCCTGGTCTGGCTGGCTGTAAAGGATCTCCAGGACCTGACGTGAGTCCTTCTCCTAATATTGGAATATTGTATCCCCGGGGCTGTGCGTCCTCTCTTCATATGTGTGTGTTTACACGATCCTAATTCCCAGTGGCCGAGGTATAAACATGCCGCCAACACAGAATGTAAACACAATGATTAAACATCAGTCTGTTTATCACACACAAACACTGACTGCTGCCACCAGGCTGAACGAGGTCCGCAGAACTCGGCTGCTGTTCATTATAGAACTTTAGGTGTTCTAGAATGCTTTGAAGGACAACAAAGTTGTACTCTATGTTTTTTGTGTTCTATATTTCATTGTTTTCTGTGTGTGTGTTCTGGTTGCAGGGCTCGCAGGGAGAACCCGGTCCCAAGGGAGACTCAGGCCCGTATGGAACCAAAGGAGAAAAGGTACAGTAACACAGCTGAGGCATGTTGTTACCTTGACAGCACGGCTGTAAACGTGGTGATGTTTTGAGCTGGGTGAGTGTTGTCACCATGGTGACATTGAGAGTGTGTCTACTGTTCTAGGGGGACCAAGGAAAAGATGGAGAACCAGGACGACCCGGAAACTACGGACCGCTTGGACGCAAGGTGACTGTGTGTGTGTGTGTGGGTGTGTGTGTGTGTCAGGCATACTTCTGTCCTACTCACACACTGTCTTCTGATAGGGTGAACCAGGCCCCAAAGGAGTGAATGGGGACAAAGGAGAAAGGGGAGATGACGTGAGTTATTCTAAAACTTAAGAATTATGGGAAGAATTTGATAAAAATGTGGTATTGATGACAATATTGTTGTGTGTTTCAGGGTGCACCTGGAATAGATGGCATCAGAGGAGACAAGGTATTTACACTTTACTACTACACCTCAGAAGAGACAGGGTATTTACACTTTACTACTACACCTCAGAAGAGACAGGGTATTTACACTTTACTACTACACCTCAGAAGAGACAGGGTATTTACACTTTACTACTACACCTCAGAAGAGACTGGGTATTTACACTTTACTACTACACCTCAGAAGAGACAGGGTATTTACACATTACTACTACACCTCAGAAGAGACAGGGTATTTACACTTTACTACTACACCTCAGAAGAGACAGGGTATTTACACTTTACTACTACACCTCAGAAGAGACAGGGTATTTACACTTTACTACTACACCTCAGAAGAGACAGGGTATTTACACTTTACTACTACACCTCAGAAGAGACAGGGTATTTACACATTACTACTACACCTCAGAAGAGACAGGGTATTTACACTTACTACTACACCTCAGAAGAGACAGGGTATTTACACATTACTACTACACCTCAGAAGAGACAGGGTATTTACACTTTACTACTACACCTCAGAAGAGACAGGGTATTTACACATTACTACTACACCTCAGAAGAGACAGGGTATTTACACTTTACTACTACACCTCAGAAGAGACAGGGTATTTACACTTTACTACTACACCTCAGAAGAGACAGGGTATTTACACTTTACTACTACACCTCAGAAGAGACAGGGTATTTACACTTTACTACTACACCTCAGAAGAGACAGGGTATTTACACATTACTACTACACCTCAGAAGAGACAGGGTATTTACACTTTACTACTTCACCTCAGAAGAGACAGGGTATTTACACTTTACTACTACACCTCAGAAGAGACAGGGTATTTACACTTTACTACTGCACCTCAGAAGAGACAGGGTATTTACACTTTACTACTACACCTCAGAAGAGACAGGGTATTTACACTTTACTAATACACCTCAGAAGAGACAGGGTATTTACACTTTACTACTACACCTCAGAAGAGACAGGGTATTTACACTTTAACATTTTAGTAATTATGCCGACCCCCTTATCCTGAGCATCTTACAGTAGTTAGCGAATACAATTTGGACTTTTTGCATTGCAAGCACCATGCTTTACCAACTGAGCTACACAAGATCTTCATAACTCCGACACCGTGTGTCTGTTTTGGTGTTTGACCTCGGTCCGTTCTTCCTCAGGGGGCCCCGGGAGAGAAAGGAGAACAAGGATCTCGTGGTAACCGAGGACCAAGAGGAGAAACGGTGAGTGATGATGAGGAAGAGGAGAATCAAGGTCAAAGGGCAAGAAAAAGAGCAGATAAGAAGATAACCATCTGCAATATCCTGTGATGACAATGATTTTCATTGTTATGATGAGGATGATGAAATTGTGTATTGCTGTCCTCTCAGGGAGAACCAGGACTTCGCGGGGAGACAGGAAGAGAAGGTTCTGCTGGAGCTAATGGAGACCCTGTAAGTACAATAGTCCTGGACCTCTGAAATATACCATATTCACATTTACCCTTCCTCAATAAGTATGTAAACATTCCATATACCACGCTTAAAAGACTTCCTTGAAAAGTACAAACCCGATTCCAAAAAAGTTGGGACACTGTACAAATTGTGAGTAAAAAAGGAATGGAATAATTTACAAATCTCATAAACTTATATTTAATTCACAATAGAATATAGATAACATATCGAATGTTGAAAGTGAGACATCTTTAAAATCCTGTTTGTCTGAAACTGGATACTGTATTTTTGGACGAGTTGCATTTATACACCAAGCCACACATATGTTGTGCATTTCTTTCATTATCAACAATCATCTTCATCACCCTTTGATAATCATATAGTCATTCTGTGATTCTGTCTGGCGGCTGGACAAGGTTCTGTCTGGCAGCTGCCTGAGATTCTACTGTCTGGCAGCTGCCTGAGGTTCTACTGTCTGGCAACTGCCTGTAATTCTACTGTCTGGCAGCTGCCTGAGATTCTACTGTCTGGCAGCTGCCTGTAATTCTACTGTCTGGCAGCTGCCTGAGATTCTACTGTCTGGCAGCTGCCTGAGGTTCTACTGTCAGTCGTTTGCCTGAGGTTCTTAGTGTTCCTGTGGTGCTAAGCATTAGGGGAGGATAGAAGCACTAAAAAGACACCTTTTTGGCAGTGTTCTTTTTCCCGTCGTAATTTTGAGTGTGTGTGTGAAAGTGTGTGTGTGTGAAAGTGTGTGTGTGTGAAAGTGTGTGTGTGTGTGTGTGTGGAAGTGTGTGTGTGTGTGTGTGTGTGTGTGAAAGTGTGTGTGTGTTTGTACTGTAAGAGTGATTCAGAGGGGAAAGAGTGAGTCCTGGAGGCCAACAAAATCAGGCTGAGATGGAACTGGGCCCTTTCCATAGATCACTCTGTGCTCTCTCTCTCCTTCTCTCCCTCTCTCCTCTCTCTCTCTCCTTCTCTCTTTTCTCTCCCTCTCTCCTTCTCTCAACCTCTCTTTTCTCTCCCTCTCTCCTTCTCTCTCTCTCTCCCTCTCTCCTTCTCTCTCTCTCTCCTTCTCTCCATCTCTCTTTTCTCTCCTTCACTCCACCTCTCTCTTATTACACCCTCGCCCTTAATACACACACTCACACATACACACACACTCACACATACACACACACTCACACATACACACACACTCACACATACACTCTGAGGTCAGGTCAGTGTGACAGTAGAAACAGATCCGCTGTCGTGGTTCATTCAATGCTTGCTTTGTGCTTTCGGCACCCCCCCTTCTCTTCATAAAACGCCAATTAACTGAACAAACATGGAGTCAGCTACACACACTCACATTCACCTCACATACACACACTCACTTAGCTTTTTAACGAGAGTTGAACCTGAACTGAGCAGACATGTTGGAGGTGCTAAATACTGTAACATCATTAAATGCATTTTATAAAATGATGACATTTTGCACTGGGTTTCAGGGCCAGACATTTGCATTGTTTTGTGTGTTAATTTAACAGTGTAATTGTGTTTGGTTGTTTTGTGTAGTGCAACAGTGTTTTTATGTGGATTTGTGTAATGTTTTAATGTGGATTTGTGTGTTTGTTGTGTGTTAGTGTAAAAGTGATATTGTGTGTGTTTGTTTGTTAGTGTAGCCTTGTTAATGTGTGTATTTGTGTGTATTAGTGTAAAATTGTGGTTGTGTGTGTTTGTTTGTTAGTGTAGTCTTGTTAATGTGTGTGTTTGTGTGTATTAGTGTAACATTGTGGTTGTGTGTTTCAGGGCGAGCCGGGCAGGGCCGGGTCCCCAGGATATCGAGGCGATGAGGGGGCCCCTGGACCAGAGGTGGGAGGATGCCTTCATCTAATTGATACCTTTATTCATCTAGTCTTCTATTTGATACCTTTATTCATCTAGTCTTCTATTTGATACGTTTATTCATCTAGTCTTCTATTTGATACGTTTATTCATCTAGTCTTCTATTTGATACCTTTATTCATCTAGTCTTCTATTTGATACGTTTATTCATCTAGTCTTCTATTTGATACGTTTATTCATTTAGTCTTCTATTTGATAAGTTTATTCATCTAGTCTTCTATTTGATACGTTTATTCATCTAGTCTTCTATTTGATACGTTTATTCATCTAGTCTTCTATTTGATACGTTTATTCATCTAGTCTTCTATTTGATACGTTTATTCATCTAGCCTTCTTTTTAATGCGTTTATTCATCTAGTCTTCTATTTGATACGTTTATTCATCTAGTATTCTTTTTAATGCGTTTATTCATCTAGTCTTCTATTTGATACGTTTATTCATCTAGTCTTCTATTTGATACGTTTATTCATCTAGTCTTCTATTTGATACGTTTATTCATCTAGTCTTCTATTTGATACGTTTATTCATCTAGCCTTCTTTTTAATGCGTTTATTCATCTAGTCTTCTATTTGATACGTTTATTCATCTAGTCTTCTATTTGACACGTTTATTCATCTAGTCTTCTATTTGATACGTTTATTCATCTAGTCTTCTTTTTAATGCGTTTATTCATCTAGTCTTCTATTTGATACGTTTATTCATCTAGTCTTCTATTTGATACGTTTATTCATCTAGTCTTCTATTTGATATGTTAATTCATCTAGTCATCTAGTTGATACGTTTATTCATCTAGTCTTCTATTAGATATGTTTATTCATCTATTCATCTAGTTGATATGTTTATTAATCTAGCCATCTAGTTGATATGTTTATTCATCACTAAACTGTACAAGGAAAGAGGCAGTTATTCTGACATTGATTGTCAATTCCAGCTGTCTTGGGTCATGTCTCCACTCTGTGCTTTCTTATGTGCCTGAACTTATTGCTCTTTCATGTGAACTCCATTTCCCAGGGACCCAAAGGACCAAGAGGAATCAAAGGAGCTCCTGGAGACCGTGGCCCGATGGGATTCAGGGTGAGATGGAGAAACAAAAATAAAGAAAGAATGAAAATAAAGAATGATATGAAGATTCTGGGATCAACAGATAAAGATTGAGATAAAGAATGAGAGGGAGAGATATAAAGGTTAGGATATAAGTGATGAAGGGACAGAGGAAAAGAGAGAATTAAGTAAAGAGATTTTTTGATAATAAGACATCTACATTACATTAAGAAATCCCCACCCACCCCCGAACACACACAACCCAACCCCCATAACCTCCACCTATACCCAGCCATGCCATCAGAGCCCAGAACCCCCTGCCATTGGTGGCCCCTAACACCCTCCTACTCCCTAATGTGCCTGACCTTCACATAGAGGGAGTACAAACCAACCAGTCCCCCGTCTCTGCCGTCACCTGTAGTGGTGGAAACGGTGGTGGCCCCTCCCCTTGTGCCCACTCGAAGACTCCCCTCACCGGGGAGCCCCTCCTTACCCCATTCCAACCCCCCACGAAGCCTAGGAGGTACCCTGTCCCCCCATGCCCCACACAGCAATGCCCCACTCTTACCCCAGTTCAACCTGG
The DNA here is from genome assembly GCF_011004845.1 of Esox lucius. Lineage (NCBI taxonomy): Eukaryota > Metazoa > Chordata > Actinopteri > Esociformes > Esocidae > Esox > Esox lucius. The sequence continues at coordinate 35,346,431 of NC_047571.1, forward strand.
CAGATGATGCCCCCTCATATACCCTTAAACATGACTCCAACGCCAGGACGTCCTGGTCATCCTTTAACAGGACTGAGACATCATCAGCGTAGGCAGACATCACCAAACCTTCCCTCAACCCCATACCTGGCAAGGCCACTCCCTGCAGTCTCCTGCGTAACAGACCCAAAAAGGGCTCAATATCAAGAGTGTATAACTGCCCAGATAGAGGACATCCCTGACGTATGCCCCTCCCCACTCGGACTGGCCTCACCCAGGTATACCGTCTGGTGGTTGGATGCAGAGTTCTCCAAACATCCACCAAGTTATACTGAATCAATACATCATTCAGCACCCCTGCAGAGACTGGATGTGTCTCCTCACCATTGAGGATCCACATTGTTGAGAAACATAAACACCTGCCTACGAAAGTAGACAACATGCTTCACCGATTCAGGCCGAGACCCCGCCGACAGGACATGAAAACCACTAGCTACTTTACCAAACCGAACCAGCTCCTTTCGGATCTGCTCATCCGTAATGAACGGCGGCAAATTCGCCACAACAACCCTGTTCGCCAACGGCCAGCAACACCTCCTCAACTCTAACTCCATCCACCGGGACACACCTGAAACCGTGCCTAAGCGACATCGCCTCCAGCCATTGCGGCTGCCATACCGTCAAGACCCAAACATACTTCCCCCTTCCCCTCCAAGAGCTACCCGCTAATCTGGTATGAAGAGAAATTAAGGAAACTTAAAAGTTGGGAACAAAAAAATCATACAAAACAAAACAAACTTAAACATAAAGGAAAAACAGGATGAAGTGAAGAGAGAGAAAGAGATTAAAAGATAGAGATAGAAAGGTAAAAAGGAGAAGATAGAGAAAGAAGGGACATACAAAGAGAAATATAGGGAGAAAGAGGTATGATGAGATGAAGAGAAAGAGGTTGAGAGATGAAGAGATAAAGGAACATTTCTGTTTTGTCGGTTTCAGGGAGAAGATGGTGCACCAGGTAATGGAACTGAGGGTTGCCATGGTTTCCAGGTAAAGTTGTGTGACACAATGTATTGTTTTTGGGTTTGTGTGTTGGTGGACTGCCTGCCTTATGTGTTTCTGTCTCCTCTCTCAGGGTTACCCGGGCCCACGTGGAGAACCTGGAGAGCCGGTGAGTTCATAACCTCTCACCTTTAACCTCAGAACCAGAGATCAGTTACAGATCAAACTGTCGGAACCCCAGCAGTTTAAAAGTCCTGTAGAAACACTAATGTCCAATCAGACAGTTAATAGTCCTGTAGGAACACTACTGTCCAATCAGCAGTTTAAAAGTCCTATAGAAACACTACTGTCCAATCAGACAGTTAATAGTCCTGTAGGAACACTACTGTCCAATCAGCAGGTTAATGTTCCTGTAGAAAAACTACTGTCCAATCAGCAGGTTAATAATCCTGTAGGAACACTACTGTCCAATCAGCAGGTTAATAGTCCTGTAGAAACACTATGGTGCTGTCCAATCAGCAGGTTAATAATCCTGTAGGAACACTACTGTCCAATCAGCAGGTTAATGTTCCTGTAGAAAAACTACTGTCCAATCAGCAGGTTAATAGTCCTGTAGAAACACTATGGTGCTGTCCAATCAGCATGTTAATAGTCCAGTAGGAACACTATGGTGCTGTCCAATCAGCATGTTAATAGCTGGTTTACACAGTAGTTCTCATTCTAAACCCGACATGGGAGGACCTCCGGTTCAGCCCGTATGAGACGATACACAGAAGTGCCGTAGATGATTATGTCAAGACTGGAGCCTAGTCAGTCCCACAGAGGAACTGGCTCCATTTCAGATGTGGAAAACGTGGCTGGCAGATATTACTTCGGCTGTTCAATGCTTCGACCTCAAAGTTTTAACCTCAGATGAGTCATAATGACCATTCGTACTGTAACTAATACAATGAAGGCCTGTTTCCCAGGCTTTTGCATATTTCTTGACTGACCGTGGTTTATACAGTAGACTTGGTCTGACTGTGGGAAACAGCTGCGTCAAACCTAGAATGCATCCCAAATGGTACCCTATTCCCTATAGAACACTACTCCAGAGTCATATTATCTGTATGAAGCTCTACTCTAGAGTCATATTATCTATAGAACACTGCTCCAGAGTCATATTATCTGTATGAAGCACTACTCTAGAGTCATATTATCTGTATGAAGCACTACTCCAGAGTCATATTATCTATAGAACACTGCTCCAGAGTCATATTATATGTATGAAGCACTACTCCAGAGTCATATTATCTATAGAACACTACTCCAGAGTCATATTATCTATAGAACACTACTCCAGAGTCATATTATCTGTATGAAGCACTACTCCAGAGTCATATTATCTATAGAACACTACTCCAGAGTCATATTATCTATAGAACACTACTCCAGAGTCATATTATCTGTATGAAGCACAACTCCAAAGTCATATTACCTGTATGAAGCACTACTCCAGAGTCATATTACCTGTATGAAGCACTACTCCAGAGTCATATTACCTGTATGAAGCACTACTCCAGAGTCATATTACCTGTATGAAGCACTACTCCAGAGTCATATTACCTGTATGAAGCACTACTCCAGAGTCATATTACCTGTATGAAGCACTACTCCAGAGTCATATTACCTGTATGAAGCACTACTCCAGAGTCATATTACCTGTATGAAGCACTACTCCAGGGCCATATTACCTGTATGAAGCACTACTCCAGGGACATATTGGCCTTTGTCCAAAGGGAGACACTGTTTAGAGAATAGTCTGTTATTTGGAGCACATGCCAATTGGCCGGTTTGGTTTGGTCTGCCTGCCAATGACTGATTCATCCAGAGGTCTTTTATGAAAACTGTCTCTGACCCTTGACCTTTAAACTTTCAGGGCTCTAAGGGAACCCCAGGACCCAAAGGAGATGACGGAGAACCTGGGGACCCTGGCTTGGACGTGAGTCTCTCACACAGTCTTTCTCTCTGTCTGTATATATTTATTCCTCTTTCTTAACCTCCAACTCATTTCTTTTCATCTCTCTTATGCCTTTTAGATAGAATTTGCAGATCGTGTAAACATTTAAAAATATGTTTATATGTTCCCCTCTTAGATCTCATTCTTTTCATCCCATTCTTGATGGCATGAGCATCTAGAGAAAACATTCCTGTAGACAGGAATTCTCTAAGAAGTGGGAGGTACCTAAAGAGTGGGAGGGGTCTAAGAAGTGGGAGGGGTCTAAGAGTGGGAGGTTTACATGGTACACCCCGGTGTACGGGGTATACCATGTTCTACAAGGTAACAGGCCATGCTGACATTATGTTGCTGCTGTTGGTTAGCTAATGTTTTCCGCTAGGTACGGGCTAATGTTTTCCGCTAGGTACGGGCTAATGTTTTTCGCTAGGTACGGGCTAATGTTTTTCGCTAGGTACGGGCTAATGTTTTTCGCTAGGTACGGGCTAATGCTAGCACCGGTCAGCTTACATGACACGTCTCCTTCACATTTTTTTAAAATCGAAAATCACAGAAGTTTATTATCAAAGTGGTGCTTGTCTATTTCACAATTTTGATTATAATTCGATTAATCGTGCAGCCCTACTCAGTATTACAGGAACGCTTGCCCTGAGGCAGATGCAGAACTATACTGAAATCATCACACGGTCTGATACTAACATGCTTTTTCAAATACATTTCATTTCTAAAAAATAAAATAATTAGGGGCCTGGTGAAACTGTCAGGTTTTAGAGTTGGTATGAGAGGGGAATTTGTGTTAATTCCTCCCTTTTGGCCTCATCCTCCCTCTGTCTTTTTCCCCCTTTATCTTTCCCTTCCCTCGCTCTTTATCTTTCCCTTCCCTCGCTCTTTATCTTTCCCTTCCCTCGCTCTTTATCTTTCCCTTCCCTCGCTCTTTTCTTTCCCTTCCCTCCCTCTTTTCTTTCCCCTTCACTCTTCTTCATTACCATCCATCTTCATGTCTGGATTTATATCTCAATAGCACAGCCTGTCTCGCTGTCTTTCCCTTCACCCTCTCTCTCGCTCTTCCAGTCTTGCAGCTGGTAACGCTTTATCAAAAAGTCCTGGACATGGTGTTGTGTGTGTGTATGTGTGAGAGTGTGGTGTATGTGTGTGAGTGTGGTGTGTCTTGCAGAGAGCTGCTACAGCTGTGTATATGTCATTGTCATGGATACCAGGAAATGAGGGTTGAGTGTATGTGTCGGGGGGGGGGGGGGGTGTATTCTCCAGGGTAACTGTGTGTGTGTGTGTGTGTGTGTGTGTGCGTGCGTTTCCACAGTTGTGTTTAAGCCCAGAGTTGTGTGTTGTGATGGTAACCTCTGTTTTGATATGGTTCTGTTACGATTGATACTCTTGGGATAACCTATAACCCTGTCCAATACCCCAGTCCTATAACCCTGTCCAATACCCCAGTCCTATAGCCCTGTCCAATACCCCAGTCCTATAGCCCTGTCCAATACCCCAGTCCTATAACCCTGTCCAATACCCCAGTCCTATAGCCCTGTCCAATACCCCAGTCCTATAGCCCTGTCCAATACCCGAGCTCTATAGCCCTGTCCAATACTCGCCAACACAATTCTCCAGTCCCAGGACTATACAGCCTCAACCCTACATACCTACATCAGGTCCAGGCATCCTATAAATACAACTAAAGGCTTTATAAACTGCTCTTTAAAGTCGTCTCCATCAACAGGGATTGCATACCTCTTTTAAACTGGGTTTGTATAATGTTTATAACTGTCATCCTGCCTGTTTGGCTGAGGAATGATAGAACATAAAGAGAAGGGCTTGTGTGTGCATCATGTCCATGTTGTTTAATATATTATCAACACTAGCCCAGCCTGTTTTCTGTTTTATAAACATCAGAGACAGCAGCTCTCCCAGAGGTCAAAGTTCAGGAAGGATTGAAAGGAAGGTTGTAACATAAAGACTCCTGATGGGGAGAGACAAGAGACACAGGAAACAAGATTAGCATTAGTGAGATACAGAGGGTTAGGCAGGTTGGAATTAGGAACTAGGTTCTCACAGAGAGAGAGAAGGTTAGGCAGAGCACCCTAGAGAGTTCCTTGAGAATACTTGAGTATTCATTAAGAACAGACATGAGAACACGGTACATCAAGAACAGACATGAGAACACTGTACATTAACAACAGACATGAGAACACTGTACATTAACCACAGACATGAGAACACTGTACATTAACAACAGACATGAGATCACTGTACATCAAGAATAGACATGAGAACACTGTACATTAACAACAGACATGAGAACACTGTACATTAACAACAGACATGAAAACACTGTACATTAACAGCAGATATGAGAACACTGTACATTAACAACAGACATGAGAACACTGTACATTAACAACAGACATGAGACCACTGTACATTAACAACAGACATGAGAACACTGTACACCAAGAATAGACATGAGAACACTGTACATTAACAAAAGACATGAGAACACTGTACACCAAGAATAGACATGAGAACACTGTACATTAACCACAGACATGAGAACACTGTACATTAACAGCAGATATGATAACACTGTACATAAACAACAGACATGAGAACACTACATTAACAACAGATATGAGAACACTGTACATTAACAGCAGATATGATAACACTGTACATTAACAACAGACATGAGAACACTGTACATTAACCACAGACATGAGAACACTGTACATTAACAACAGACATGAGAACACTGTACATTAACAGCAGATATGAGAACACTGCACATTAACCACAGACATGAGAACACTGTACACCAAGAATAGACATGAGAACACTGTACATTAACAACAGACATGAGAACAATGTACATTAACAACAGACATGAGAATACTGTACACCAATAATAGACATGAGAACACTGTACATTAAAAGCAGATATGAGAACACTGTACATTAACAGCATACATGAGAACACTGTACATTAACAACAGACATGAGACCACTGTACATTAACAGCAGACATGAGAACACTACATTAACAGCAGATATGAGAACACTGTACATTAACAACAGACATGAGAACACTGTACATTAACAGCAGATATGAGAACACTGTACACCAAGAATAGACATGAGAACACTGTACACCAAGAATAGACATGAGAACACTGTACATTAACAACAGACATGAGAACACTGTACATTAACAACAGACATGAGACCACTGTACATCAAGAATAGACATGAGAACACTGTACATTAACAACAGACATGAGAACACTGTACATTAACAACAGACATGAGAACACTGTACATTAACAGCAGATATGAGAACACTGTACATTAGCCACAGACATGATAACACTGTACATTAACAACAGACATGAGAACACTGTACATTAACAGCAGACATGAGAACACTGTACATTAACAACAGACATGAGAACAATGTACATTAACAGCAGACATGAGAACACTACATTAACAACAGACATGAGAACTCTGTACATTAACAGCAGATATGAGAACACTGTACACCAAGAATAGACATGAGAACACTGTACATTAACAACAGACATGAGAACACTGTACATTAACAACAGACATGAGAACACAGTACATTAACAGCAGACATGAGAACACTACATTAACAGCAGATATGAGAACACTGTACATTAACAACAGACATGAGAACACTGTACATTAACAGCAGATATGAGAACACTGTACACCAAGAATAGACATGAGAACACTGTACACCAAGAATAGACATGAGAACACTGTACATTAACAACAGACATGAGAACACTGTACATTAACAACAGACATGAAAACACTGTACATTAACAGCAGATATGAGAACACTGTACATTAACAACAGACATGAGAACACTGTACATTAACAACAGACATGAGACCACTGTACATTAACAACAGACATGAGAACACTGTACACCAAGAATAGACATGAGAACACTGTACATTAACAAAAGACATGAGAACACTGTACACCAAGAATAGACATGAGAACACTGTACATTAACCACAGACATGAGAACACTGTACATTAACAGCAGATATGATAACACTGTACATAAACAACAGACATGAGAACACTACATTAACAACAGATATGAGAACACTGTACATTAACAGCAGATATGATAACACTGTACATTAACAACAGACATGAGAACACTGTACATTAACCACAGACATGAGAACACTGTACATTAACAACAGACATGAGAACACTGTACATTAACAGCAGATATGAGAACACTGCACATTAACCACAGACATGAGAACACTGTACACCAAGAATAGACATGAGAACACTGTACATTAACAACAGACATGAGAACAATGTACATTAACAACAGACATGAGAATACTGTACACCAATAATAGACATGAGAACACTGTACATTAAAAGCAGATATGAGAACACTGTACATTAACAGCATACATGAGAACACTGTACATTAACAACAGACATGAGACCACTGTACATTAACAGCAGACATGAGAACACTACATTAACAGCAGATATGAGAACACTGTACATTAACAACAGACATGAGAACACTGTACATTAACAGCAGATATGAGAACACTGTACACCAAGAATAGACATGAGAACACTGTACACCAAGAATAGACATGAGAACACTGTACATTAACAACAGACATGAGAACACTGTACATTAACAACAGACATGAGACCACTGTACATCAAGAATAGACATGAGAACACTGTACATTAACAACAGACATGAGAACACTGTACATTAACAACAGACATGAGAACACTGTACATTAACAGCAGATATGAGAACACTGTACATTAGCCACAGACATGATAACACTGTACATTAACAACAGACATGAGAACACTGTACATTAACAGCAGACATGAGAACACTGTACATTAACAACAGACATGAGAACAATGTACATTAACAGCAGACATGAGAACACTACATTAACAACAGACATGAGAACTCTGTACATTAACAGCAGATATGAGAACACTGTACACCAAGAATAGACATGAGAACACTGTACATTAACAACAGACATGAGAACACTGTACATTAACAACAGACATGAGAACACAGTACATTAACAGCAGACATGAGAACACTACATTAACAGCAGATATGAGAACACTGTACATTAACAACAGACATGAGAACACTGTACATTAACAGCAGATATGAGAACACTGTACACCAAGAATAGACATGAGAACACTGTACACCAAGAATAGACATGAGAACACTGTACATTAACAACAGACATGAGAACACTGTACATTAACCACAGACATGAGAACACTGTACATTAACAGCAGATATGAGAACACTGTACATTAACAGCAGACATGAGAACACTGTACATTAACAACAGACATGAGAACACTGTACATTAACAACAGATATGAGAACACTGTACATTAACAGCAGATATGAGAACGCTGTACATTAACAACAGACATGAGAACACTGTACATTAACAGCAGACATGAGAACACTGTACACCAAGAATAGACATGAGAACACTGTACATTAACAACAGACATGAGAACTCTGTACATTAACCACAGACATGAGAACACTGTACATTAACAGCAGATATGAGAACACTGTACATTAACAGCAGATATGAGAACACTGTACATTAACAACAGACATGAGAACACTGTACATTAACAACAGACTTTATAAACTCTGTGTGATTACATTTCAAAACGTAGGTGCCCAGGTGTTCTTTGTTAAGACGGGGGAGAGTGGAAGAAGTAGAGGGGAGAGGGGTAGGAGTAGGAGTAGGAGTTGAGGGGCGAGGGGGAGGAGTAGGAGTTGAGGGGCGAGGGGGAGGAGTAGGAGTAGAGGGGCGAGGGGGAGGAGTAGGATTTGAGGGGCGAGGGGGAGGAGTAGGAGTAGAGGGGCGAGGGGTAGGAGTAGTGGGGGAGGAGTAGGGGTGGGGGCGGGGTTGTAGAGTAAAGTCTGAGCAGAATGATTTGCAGATGGAGGGGTGCTGGAGACTGTAGTCATTCCTTAACTGTTTCATGACGCTGATGATGTCAGAGATGCTTATATACATTTTCTGACAGGCTACACATACTTTATCACCCAACACATACATTTTCATGTCAACATACTTAACACACACATGTATTGCATTATTAGTATGTTCTCAACCGTGGCGCTGTGTTAAACATATGTTTATTCTTTATGTCTGTCGCTGTTTGAAGTTTGGAATGTTTGCTAATGAAAGCATTGTGTTAGTTTGTGACGGTGTGTTTGTGTTCGAAAAAAATCTGAATCCGCAACACTGGTTTTTTACTTTACTGGTTGAAAAAAGTCTCTAATTGGTTATAGATGACTGCTGAAAGGCTTGTTTGATTGGCTATACACGATAGCTGAAAGGCTTGTTTGATTGGTTATACACGATAGCTGAAAGGCTTGTTTGATTGGTTATACACGATAGCTGAAAGGCTTGTTTGATTGGCTATACACGATAGCTGAAAGGCTTTTTTGATTGGTTATAGACGATAGCTGAACAGCTTGTTTGATTGGCTATACACGATAGCTGTAAGGCTTTTTTGATTGGTTATACACGATAGCTGAAAGGCTTGTTTGATTGGTTATACACGATAGCTGAAAGGCTTGTTTGATTGGTTATAGACGATAGCTGAAAGGCTTGTTTGATTGGTTATAGACGATAGCTGAAAGGCTTGTTTGATTGGTTATAGACGATAGCTGAAAGGCTATTTGGATTGGTTATAGACGATAGCTGAAAGGCTTGTTTGATTGGTTATAGACGATAGCTGAAAGGCTTGTTTGATTGGTTATAGACAATAGCTGAAAGGCCTTGTTTGATTGGTTATAGACAATAGCTGAAAGGCTTGTTTGATTGGTTATAGACGATAGCTGAAAGGCTTGTTTGATTGGTTATAGACAATAGCTGAAAGGCCTTGTTTTGGGTGTGTGTGTGCGTCTTTCTGTTTGTGTGTGTGAGGTGTGTGTGTGTGGTTTGTGTGTGGTGTGTGTGGTGTGTGTGTGTGTGTGTGGTTTGTGTGTGTGTGGTGTGTGTGGTGTGTGTGTGTGTGTGTGTGGTTTGTGTGTGTGTGGTGTGTGTGATGTGTGTGGTGTGTGTGTGTGTGTGTGGTTTGTGTGTGTGTGTGTGTGTGTGGTGTGTAATGTGTGTGTGTGTGGTGTGTGGTGTGTGTGTGTGTGGTGTGTGTGTGTGGTGTGTGTGATGTGTGTGTATGTGTGTGTGTGGTGTGGGTGGTGTGTGTGTGTGTGTGTGTGGTTTGTGTGTGTGTGGTGTGTGTGGTGTGTGTGGTGTGTGGTGTGTGTGTGTGTGGTGTGTGTGATGTGTGTGTATGTGTGTGTGTGGTGTGTGTGGTGTGTGTGTGTGTGTGTGGTTTGTGTGTGTGTGTGTGTCCATTTCTAACATCTCTACTTCCCTCCTTACAGAACACCTCTCCAGGACCCCCAGGAAACAAAGGAGCCAAAGGCCACAGAGGACCTGAAGGACCACCGGTAAGAGGGGGGGTGGGGGGGAGAGGGGGGAGGAAAGGGAGGAGGGTGGGAGAGAGGGGGAGAGAGAGGGAGGGTGGGAGAGAGGGAGGAAAGGGGGTGGGGGAGGGGGAGGAAAGGGAGGAGGGTGGGAGACAGGGGGTGGGAGAGAGGGTGATAAAAAAGACTGCATTTTTCTCCTGTTCCTCCTTTTCCTCTTTCATCTTTATTCTCGTTCTTCTCCCCATCCTTGTGCTCCTCCCCCTCCTCCTCCTTTTCCCCTCTCCACTCCCTCCTCCCCCTCCTCCCCCTCCTCTTCCTGTCTGGCCCTGGCTGGTGGCTTAGTTGCACATTTCTCAGATAAACAGTTTGAGTTATGTGTTATGTGGGACGAATCCTCAGCTCACCCCTACAATTAACGTGTGTGTGTGTGGCTCGGGTACATGTTTGTGTGTGTGTGTGTGTGGCTCGGGTGCATGTTTGTGTGTGTGTGTGTGTGGCTCGGGTACATGTTTGTGTGTGTGTGTGTGTGGCTCGGGTGCATGTTTGTGTGTGTGTGTGTGTGGCTCGGGTGCATGTTTGTGTGTGAGTGTGTGTGAGGTTTGTTTTCTCCTGTTTGTCCAAAAAATGCACTCAAATATAATTTTGTCTTTTACAGCTTTTAAAAACAAAACAGATGGGAGGGGGGGGGACAACCAGGAAGGGAGATGGAAGATAGTTGGAGATAGAAGAGGGAGGGAAAAGAGAGAGAGAAAGAGTGAGGGAAAAGGAGAGAGGACCCAAGAGAGGAAGAAACAGGGGAGGACAGAGAGGAGGAGCAAGCCGGGAGGGAGACAGAGAGGGACGGAAAAGGAACAAGGGAGACAGAGAGAGAGAGAGACAGAGAGACAGAGGGAGACAGAGAGAGAGGGAGACAGAGAGAGAGAGAGACAGAGAGATAGACAGAGTAAGGGCTTCATGAGTTCCCTGGTGTCTTTCCATCTGCCATTTTGTATTTTCTCTTCATATGGTAACAAATACACATTTTATTTGTACAGCAGCATGTCAGTTGAACATAAAGCACTATCCTGCAGTCAAAATAGCAATAAATAGAACTGGCTGTGAAGGAAAGCAAGTTTTTTCTCATCAAAGACATGAGCCTTATTGTTTAGCTTGGCAACAACCACAGAGGAGGAAGAAAGCTTGAAGAATGTTGACAAAAGTTACTTTAGTATTTGTTGCTGTGAATGAACATGCTATTTTTGACACTGTCTTGCATTTCCTGGAGCTAGTTGGCAAAGAGGTCCTCCTAGTATAGCCAGTCTGTGATTCATCTCTGTCAGTTAGTGATATGTCTGTGATTCATCTCTGTCAGTTAGTGATGTGTCTGTGATAGATGTCTGTCAGTTAGTGATGTGTCTGTGATAGATGTCTGTGAGTTAGTGATGTGTCTGTGATTGATGTCTGGCAGTTAGTGGTATGTCTGTGATAAAAGTCTGTCAGTTAGTGGTATGTCTGTGATAGATGTCTGTCAGTTAGTGATGTGTCTGTGATTGATGTCTGTCAGTTAGTGATGTGTCTGTAATAAATGTATGTCAGTTAGTGTTATGTCTGTGATTAAAGTCTGTCAGTTAGTGGCATGTCTGATAGATGTCTGTCAGTTAGTGATATGTCTGTGATTGATGTCTGTCAATTATTGATGTGTCTGTGATAAATGTCCTAAATACATCACTCTATCATCCCTAACAGTTTTTTTCTTTTCACGTGTTGGTTGTTCAAAACGCAGCATTATGATTATAGAATGATCAAAGATAATATAAAATAATATACACTGCTCAAAAACATTTAGGGAACACGTAATCAATTGTGAATCAATGTCACCTGTTTTGGTGCAAATGTGACAACAGGTGTACTGGAGAGGCAACAGCAAGACAACCCCCCAAAAGGGAATTATTTTTTTGCAGGTGGTGGCCACATACAATTGCTCTCTCCTTATCCTTCCTGACTGATTAGAAGAACAGGTGACATTTATTCACAATTGCTTACGCTTCCTTACTGGTGTAAGGCAATGCTAATAACTCTTCTCTCTCTCTCTGTCTCTCTGTGTTCCCTTCTCTCCTTCCTTCTCTCCTTCCTTCTCTCTTTCCTCTGTCTTTTTAAAGGGACCTCCTGGACCTCCCGGACCTGCAGGAGCGGATGTGAGTCATGTTTCACCCCTGACCTCTAATCCCTGACCTCTAATCTCTAATGATGACCACTAACCCTCCCACTGACTTCTTTTGGAGTTCCATAATGCACGGGGACGGATTCAGACTTCTGGAAGGGTTTACGCTTTGTTCCAGAGATGAAAACAGTATAAACTCTGCTGTGAGGAACAGAAGTGTTCAATTTGCAGTGGTCTCTTAATTTGAACCCTTCTGTTCCTCACTCAAAACCTTCCTTTTCTACTTTTATTTGGAAAGGAAAGAAAAAGGTTCAGTGGTTTCTTAATTTTTTCTGGAGTTGTACATATACAGAGATAGAGAGGGGGGAGAGAGGGTGAGAGAGGGGGGAGAGGGTGAGAGAGGGTGAGAGAGGGGGGAGAGGGTGAGAGAGGGTGAGAGAGGGGGGAGAGGGTGAGAGAGGGGGAGAGAGGGGGGAGAGGGTGAGAGAGGGTAAGAGAGGGGGGAGAGGGTGAGAGAGGGTGACAGAGGGTGACAGAGGGTGACAGAGGGGGGAGATCAAATAGAGACAGATATTTATATATATAAACATATATCCCTCTTTGTCTCTATTTTATATCCCTCTTTGTCTCTATTTTATATCCCTCTCTCACTCTCTTGAAAGAGAAAATAGAGAGCAAGAGAGAAAGATGTTAATATACAGAGAGAGAAAGAGAGAGACTGTATAAGGGCAGAAATCCAGCAGTGGGCTGTTCAGTAATGAGAACAGTCTGGGGTCTCAGACACCATTTTGTAGAATGACTCAGAGTCACTGTGCAATCATTTATCCCACCATTTCCTTGCTCTAAATTCCCTCAGATGACTATATTAAGATATTTATAAACTGTACTGTCCTGATACTATACAATATCTGTCAAATGAACAATATATGCTGTGTCCACTATACAGTAAATGAGCTGCTGTCTTGTGGATTTATAGGCCATATGTATTTTAGTACATTTTACTGTAGTACATAGAACTGTGGGATATCAAATTGCAGTACATACCACTGTAGTAGATAGTACTGTAGTGTAGGAACTCTTAGTAGTTACATAGAGGGACAAGGAATGTCAGTTCAATATGTATGTATGAAATAACTGTCACTGTTCCATTCCATGTTTAGGCCTACCATATACACTCACCTAAAGGATTATTAGGAACACCTGTTCAATTTCTCATTAATGCAATTATCTAATCAACATGGCAGTTGCTTCAATGCATTTAGGGGTGTGGTCAAGACAATCTCCTGAACTCCAAACTGAATGTCAGAATGGGAAAGAAAGGTGATTTAAGCAATTCTGAGCGTGGCATGGTTGTTGGTGCCAGACGGGCCGGTCTGAGTATTTCACAATCTGCTCAGTTACTGGGATTTTCACGCACAACCATTTCTAGGGTTTACAAAGAATGTAAAAACATCCAGTTTGCGGCAGTCCTGTGGGCGAAAATGCCTTGTTGATGCTAGAGGTCAGAGGAGAATGGGCCGACTGATTCAAGCTGATGGAAGAGCAACTGAAATAACCACTCGTTACAATCGAGGTATGCAGCAAAGCATTTGTGAAGCCACAACATGCACAACCTTGAGGCAGATGGGCTACAACAGCAGAAGACCCCACCGGGTACCACTCATCTCCACTACAAATAGGAAAAAGAGGCTACAATTTGCACGAGCTCACCAAAACTGGACAGTTGAAGACTGGAAGAATGTTGCCTGGTCTGATGAGTCTCGATTTCTGTTGAGACATTCAGATGGTAGAGTCAGAATTTGGCATAAACAGAATGAGAACATGGATCCATCATGCCTTGTTACCACTGTGCAGGCTGGTGGTGGTGGTGTAATGGTGTGGGGGATGTTTTCTTGGCACACTTTAGGGCCCCTTAGTGACAATTGGGCATCGTTTAAATGCCACGGCCTACCTGAGCATTGTTTCTGACCATGTCCATCCCTTTATGACCACCATGTACCCATCCTCTGATGGCTACTTCCAGCAGGATAAAGCACCATGTCACAATGCTCGAATAATTTCAAATTGGTTTCTTGAACATGACAATGAGTTCACTGTACTGAAATGGCCCCCACAGTCACCAGATCACAACCCAATAGAGCATCTTTGGGATGTGGTGGAACGGGAGCTTCGTGCCCTGGATGTGCATCCCACAAATCTCCATTAACTGCAAGATGCTATCCTATCAATATGGGACAACATTTCTAAAGAATGCTTTCAGCACCTTATTGAATCAATGCCACGTAGAATTAAGGCAGTTCTGAAGGCAAAAGGGGGTCAAACACAGTATTAGTATGGTGTTCCTAATAATCCTTTAGGTGAGTGTATAGTAGTATAGTATATAGTACTGTACTACTCAAACAAAGCAAAAATGACCAAAACATGTTACAACTTCAATTATATATTCTCACATACTATAGAACATATATAAATGCACTGAGTCTGCCCTGGACAGTATTTACTGAACCGACGTTACTGTTATCTACAGGAATGTGAAATTCTGGACATCATCATGAAGCTTTGCTGTAAGTTCTCAAACATACAGCCCCTTGCAATCAGACAGACAGACACACAGACTCATACAGACACATAGAGTACAGACAGACTGACACACAGACTCATACAGACACATAGAGTACAGACAAACTGACACACAGACTTATACAGACACATACAGTACAGACAAACTGACACACAGACTCATACAGACACATACAGTACAGACAAACTGACACACAGACTCATACAGACACATACAGTACAGTCAAACTGACACACAGACTCATACAGACACATAGAGTACAGACAGACTGACACACAGACTCATACAGACACATACAGTACAGACAGACTGACACACAGACTCATACAGACACATACAGTACAGACAAACTGACACACAGACTCATACAGACACATACAGTACAGACAAACTGACACACAGACTCATACAGACACATAGAGTACAGACAGACTGACACACAGACTCATACAGACACATACAGTACAGACAGACTGACACACAGACTCATACAGACACATACAGTACAGACAGACTGACACACAGACTCATACAGACACATACAGTACAGACAGACTGACACACAGACTCATACAGACACATACAGTACAGACAGACTGACACACAGACTCATACAGACACATACAGTACAGACAGACTGACACACACTGGAATGGACTGACGTTGTGCTGTTTTGTTTCCTACAGCGTGCTGCGGTGAGTCCATCCCATCCACTCTCTGGCTGGAAGGTTTCTCCTGTAGCTTCCAGTCACAGCCTAATGTGTCTGTCTATCTTTGTGCTGTGATGTGGGTCTTTCTCTGTCTGTGTGTGCAGAGTGTAAGTGTGGGCCCGTGGACTTGGCATTCATTGTGGACAGCTCAGAGAGTATTGGTGCAACTAACTTTGCTCTGGCTAAAGACTTCATCATCACCGTCATAGACCGACTTATAAAGGACCAACAAGTCCGCGTGAGTAATATTTTATTCTTATTATAGTAATGCTTAATGTGATTACTATTGTTGTAAAACTGAATGTAATCATAATTTTTTTAATACTGAATGTGATTATTATTACATTTATAGTTATTGTGATTAATAATTATTACAGTAACACTTAATGTGATTCTTTTTATAGAAATACTTAATGACATTATTTTTAAAGTAATACCTAATGTGATAATTTTTCTTATCATACTGAATGTGATTACTATTATGGTAATACAGAATGTGATTATTATTAAGGTAATATTGAATGTGAATCAGCAGGTTAGACCTCGTACTGTCAGCCTGTGTACATAACCAACCAAATATCAGTATGACTGCCTCACATTCATACAGATCTGTCCCCCGTCTGTCCACTGTTTGTCCCCCATTTGTCCCCTGTCTGTCCCCTGCTTGTCCTCTGTCTGTCCCCTGCTTGTCCTCTGTCTGTCCCCTGCTTGTCCCTTGTCTGTCCTCCGTCTGTCCCCTGCTTGTCCTCTGTCTGTCCCCTGCTTGTCCCATGTAGTTTGGTTTTAATGAGTCCAGAGTGGGTGTGGTGCAGTACAGTGGAAATGGAGCTCAGGAAGCTGTCCAACTGGGAGACCCCAACATCAACACACTGCCTGAACTCAAAGAGTAAGAACACACACACACACCACACACACACACCACACCCCACACACACACACCACACCCCACACACCACACACACACACACCACACACACATACCACACACACACACACACACACCACACCACACACACACATACCACCCACACACACACACACACACCACACCACACACACACATACCACCCACACACACAAACACACACACACACCACCCACACACACACACACACAGATGCAGAAGGTGTTGTTGGAGATCTGCAAAGTTAGCTGTTGTGTTTTTCGCTGCTAGCATTAGCATATTCATTGAACTCTGCGCTGTGTTGTGCCTAATGATGTTTGACCAAATTGCTTGTATTAGTGTTTTTCCTTTCCTCCTTTTAACAATTTAGCAGAGCAGAGCTTGTCTTAACAGCAAATTTTAAAGCAGTCAGATTTATAGAAGATGTGGCGTAGAGCGTAGAGCGTACTGCAAAAAATCATGCAGAGCTCTTGCTGTTAATGGGAGGAAGAGGATCGACTAAGAAAATGAATGCAGAGGACTTGTGATAGAGACTTGGGGTGATTTGGTGCCAAAAAAATATATAAATATATTATATTAATATAATTTAATAATAAAAATTATAAATATTTGGGGTTCTAAAGAGATGTCACAAACTAATGGAGGCCTAATATACAAAACCCTCAAGACGCTGGTTTTCACAACAAACTTGTTGGACAGCGCCATAGGGTCTTGCATGAAAAATGCATGGCCAAGTGTCTTGACAAAACCAAAAATACATGGCCAAGTGTCTTGACAAAACCAAAAATACATGGCCAAGTGTCTTGACAAAACCAAAAATACATGGCCAAGTGTCTTGACAAAACCAAAAATACATGGCCAAGTGTCTTGACAAAACCAAAGATACCTGGCCAAGTGTCTTGACAAAACCAAAGATACCTGGCAAACCCAGCCCAGGTCAGCCAAACAATCATTAATAATGGTGGATAGTGGAACTGTGGCAGGATTTCCTATTTTAATGTCCATATTAGTAAGGATGTAATTTAACTCTAAATAGTTATAGGCAGTCATACCAATTTATGTTGAAATGATCAACAACAGGTCATTTTTGTATTAGTCTATAGCAAAAGTGGAAAAAGTCTATAGAACACAGAAGAAAATGGCCTAGAATAACCCTTATGCTTTAGAAACAAGTTGCCTAAACATTCACAGAAGTGGATCCCTCTTGAAAAAGCAGGTCGGAGAAATTTGCAAATGATGTGAAAAGTGCCCTTACCGAGATGTTTCAAGACATAACTGAGCCAATCACATTATTTAGCCAAAGACTTGCTCTAAACCACATCAGAACGACATGTTAAACAAATGATCATATTGCAAATCAAGTTACAATCCCAGTGTCTAGCAAATGAATGATTTTTTGTCCATATCGTGCAGCCCTAGTTCAATCTCCCTGGCCGGTGCGTGTTATTACTTTATTGGGTTGTGGCTTTTACTTTCATTAGAACCATCACTGAGTTCGGATATTTTAAGAATACTCACTTTTACTCACTTTTAATAAACTGGGAGTAGTGAGAGGCATGAACAGAACAATGTATTGTGTAGTTTGATTGACTGATTGGAGACATACAGCTGGACATTTGAAATGTAAACGTTTGTCTAAAAAATAGCAAAAGGTAGTGAAGATGTAAGAACACTTGCCTGACACAATTGTGCCGTTTCGGTTGCCAGACTCCGACCTTTACTAAAAACCTCATTGACCGGTGTGTTCTGTCTAGGGCCTCATAGACCAGTGGGTTCTGTATAGGGCCTCATTGAAGGGTGTGTTCTGTATAGGGCCCCATAGACCAGTGGGTTCTGTATAGGGCCCCATAGAACAGTGTGTTCTGTATAGGGCCTCATAGACCTGTGTGTTCTGTATAGGGCCTCATTGACCGGTGTGTTCTGTATAGGGCCTCATAGACCAGTGTTTTCTGTATAGGGCCTCATAGACCAGTGTGTTCTGTATAGGGCCTCATAGACCAGTGTGTTCTGTATAGGGCCTCATAGACCAGTGTGTTCTGTATAGGGCCTCATAGACCGGTGTGTTCTGTATAGCGCCTCATAGACCGGTGTGTTCTGTATAGGGCCTCATAGACCGGTGTGTTCTGTATAGGGCCTCATAGAGCAGTGGGTTCTGTATAGGGCCTCATTGAAGGGTGTGTTCTGTATAGGGCCATATAGACCGGTGTGTTCTGTATAGGGCTTCGTAGACCGGTGTGTTCTGGGTAGGGCCTCATAGACCAGTGTGTTCTGTATAGGGCCTCATAGACCAGTGTGTTCTGTCTAGGGCACTATAGACCGATGTGTTCTATATAGGGCCTCATAGACCGGTGTGTTCTGTCTAGGGCCCCATAGACCGGTCTGTTCTGTATAGGGCCTCATAGACCGGTGTGTTCTGTCTAGGGGCCCCATAGACCGGTCTGTTCTGTATAGGGCCTCATAGACCAGTGGGTTCTGTATAGGGCCTCATTGAAGGGTGTGTTCTGTATAGGGCCATATAGACCGGTGTGTTCTGTATAGGGCCTCATAGACCAATGTGTTTTGTATAGGGCCTCATAGACCGGCGTGTTCTGTATAGGGCCTAATAGACCGGTATGTTCTGTATAGGGCCTCATAGACCGGTGTGTTCTGTATAGGGCCTCATAGACCGGTGTGTTCTGTATAGGGGCCCATAGACCAGTGGTTTCTGTATAGGGCCTCATTGAAGGGTGTGTTCTGTATAGGGCCATTTAGACCGGTCTCTTGTGTGTAGGGCCTCATAGACCGGTGTGTTCTGTATAGGGCCCCATAGACCGGTCTGTTCTGTATAGGGCCTCATAGACCAGTGGGTTCTGTATAGGGCCTCATTGAAGGGTGTGTTCTGTATAGGGCCTCGTAGACCGGTGTGTTCTGTGTAGGGCCTCATAGACAAGTGTGTTCTGTATAGGGCCTCATAGACCAGTGTGTTCTGTCTAGGGCACTATAGACCGATGTGTTCTATATAGGGCCTCATAGACCAGTGTGTTCTGTCTAGGGCCCCATAGACTGGTCTGTTCTGTATAGGGCCTCATAGACCGGTGTGTTCTGTCTAGGGCCCCATAGACCGGTCTGTTCTGTGTAGGGCCTCATAGACCGCTGTGTTCTGTCTAGGGCCCCATAGACCGGTCTGTTCTGTATAGGGCCTCATAGACCAGTGTTTTCTGTATAGGGCCTCATAGACCAGTGTTTTCTGTATAGGGCCTCATAGACCAGTGTGTCCTGTATAGGGCCTCATAGACCAGTGTGTTCTGTATAGGGCCTCATAGACCAGTGTGTTCTGTATAGGGCCTCATTGACCAGTGTGTTCTGTATAGGGCCTCATAGACCAGTGTGTTCTGTATAGGGCCTCATAGACCAGTGTGTTCTGTATAGGGCCTCATAGACCAGTGTGTTCTTTATAGGGCCTCATAGACCAGTGTTTTCTGTATAGGGCCTCATAGACCGGTGTGTTCTGTCTAGGGCCTCATAGACCGGTGTGTTCTGTCTAGGGAATCATAGACCGATGGGTTCTGTATAGGGCCTCATAGACCGGTGTGTTCTGTATAGGGCCTCATAGACCAGTATTTTCTGTATAGGGCCTCATAGACCAGTGTGTTCTGTATAGGGCCTCATAGACCAGTGTGTTCTGTCTAGGGCCTCATAGACCGGTGTGTTCTGTCTAGGGCCTAATAGACCGGTGTGTTCTGTCTAGGGCCTAATAGACCGGTGTGTTCTGTATAGGACCTAATAGACCGGTGTGTTCTGTCTAGGGCCTAATAGACCGGTGTGTTCTGTATAGGACCTAATAGACCGGTGTGTTCTGTCTAGGGCCTAATAGACCGGTGTGTTCTGTCTAGGGCCTCGTAGACCAGTGGGTTCTGTATAGGGCCTAATAGACCGGTGTGTTCTGTCTAGGGCCATCCGGAACCTGCGCTGGTTGGCTGAAGCCACGTACACCGGTGAAGCCCTGCAGTTCTCCCTGACCAACATGATAGATCGGCTGCAGCAGAACAACCGCGTGGTCTTGGTGTTGACTGACGGACGCTCTGACATCACCAGGGACAAAACACCACTTGACACGCTCTGTGGCAAAGACATCAAGGTAAGTGTTATGACACGCACACACACACAGTCACACAGCAAAACCACACACAAATTATTCCCTATTGTCTCTCTCCCCACACCCCAGACCTAACCCCAACCCCTTCACCTATCCCTAACTCCTACATCATCCCTACAACCCTAACCCACCCACACTATACCTAATCCATACTATACCTAATACCGTTATATCTAACCCTAACCCACCCAACCCACACTATACCTAATCCATACTATACCTAATACCGTTATATCTAACCCTAACCCACCCAACCCACACTATACCTAATCCATACTATACCTAATACCGTTATATCTAACCCTAACCCACCCAACCCACACTATACCTAATCCATACTATACCTAATACCGTTATATCTAACCCTAACCCACCCAACCCACACTATACCTAATCCATACTATACCTAATACCGTTACATCTAACCCTAATCCACCCAACCCACACTATACCTAATCCATACTATACCTAATACCGTTATATCTAACCCTAACCCACCCAACCCACACTATACCTAATCCATACTATAGCTAATACCGTTATATCTAACCCTAACCCACCCAACCCACACTATACCTAATCCATACTATACCTAATACCGTTATATCTAACCCTAATCCACCCAACCCACACTATACCTAATCCATACTATACCTAATACCGTTATATCTAACCCTAACCCACCCAACCCACACTATACCTAATCCATACTATACCTAATACCGTTATATCTAACCCTAACCCACCCAACCCACACTATACCTAATCAATACTATACCTAATACTGTTATATCTAACCCTAATCCACCCAACCCACACTATACCTAATCCATACTATACCTAATACCGTTATATCTAACCCTAATCCACCCAACCCACACTATACCTAATCCATACTATACCTAATACCTTTACATCTAACCCTAACCCACCCAACCCACACTATACCTAATCCATACTATAGCTAATACCGTTATATCTAACCCTAACCCACCCAACCCATACTATACCTAATACCTTTACATCTAACCCTAACCCACCCAACCCATACTATACCTAATACCTTTACATCTAACCCAAACTACACTTAACCCTAACCTCTACACCTAACCCTAACCCACTCTACACCTAACCATGGACTTAACCTTAGGCCTAACCCTAAAACTAATCCCCACACCTAACTAATCCTACAGCTAACATAAATAATCATGTTTAACTATCTTCCTTTAGTACAACCAGGGTCACATACACACATCACATACACACACATCATACACACATCAGACACACACATCACACACAGCCTCATGCATTAGTAGAGGACGCTTTGAAGGGAATGGATTAATTTACATTGAAAATCCAACTTTCCCCAAGACAAAAAATGCTTTTGTCAAAGGAATTCAGGTCCTCCGTAGTAATGCACGACAAACACACACACACACAATCACACACACAATCACACACACAATCACACACACACAATCACACACACAATCACACACACAAACACACACTCTCCCTGACTTGTCCTCTGTGTCGGTGGTTTTAGGTGGTAGGTCTGGGTGTGAAGGACTTCTATGAACGACAACCCAACAGCGAGCAGATAGATAACTTGGTCTGTAAGGCTGATCCCAAACCAGGCTTTTCTTTCGTATTGGAAAACTATGCAGAGCTGCTGGATGATACCTTCCTACAGAACCTAACAACGCGCATCTGTGAAGGTACCCTCACACACACATCTGTGAAGGTACACAGACACACACACATCTGTGAAGGTACACAGACACACACATCTGTGAAGGTACACAGACACACACACATCTGTGAAGGTACACAGACACACACACACATCTGTGAAGGTACACAGACACACACACATCTGTGAAGGTACACAGACACACACACACATCTGTGAAGGTACACAGACACACACACACATCTGTGAAGGTACATACACACATCTATGACGGTACACACACATACACATCTGTGAAGATACCCATATACACATCTATAAAGGTACACACAAATGCCTCTGTGAAGGTACACACACATACACATCTGTGAAGATACCCATATACACATCTATAAAGGTACACACAAATGCCTCTGTGAAGGTACACACACATACACATCTGTGAAGGAACACACACATACATATCAGTAAATGTGTGAAGCTACACATACCAGTGAAACCTTTCGTGAGATTGCTTGATCATTACACAAGGTCATTAAAAAATATTTGTGTCTCTATTTCCTCTTACAGATAAGAAGTGTCCCAACTATAAATGTCCAAGTAAGTGTCAACTATATATATAAAATACCTGAGTAAAATTAAATGCAATGTAAACATGTAGCTCATGACAGTGAAAACCAGTGAAAGATTCATGTAATTACTGCATTGTGTACACACACACACACACAACACATACACAAATACAGTCACTCACACACATCAGATTCAGGCCTACTGTGTTCTATAACAGGGACTAAGCACATTAGACAGGCTTTCTTCCCTCAGGTGCATCTAAGATCCCTTTCTGTGGAAAGGTTCCTGCATGAAGGCGCAGTGCTCAGGGATTCTGATCAAATCAGCAGAACCAGATTGTAGTACTCCACCTGTATTTCATAGATGACATCACACCTTTCAGTACACATTGTAGTACTCCACCTGTATTTCATAGATTACATCACACCTTTCAGTAAACATTGTAGTACTCCACCTGTATTTCATAGATTACATCACACCTTTCAGTACACATTGTAGTACTCCACCTGTATTTCATAGATTACTTATATGGTGCATTGACTCATAATGTCTGTTTGTCTGATGTGGTTGTTTATCTGTGTAGTTGATGTGTCTGTCTGTCTACTTGATGTGTGTCTGTCTGTCTGGTTAATGTGTCTGTCTGGTTGATGTTTCTGTCTGTCTGGTTGATGTGTCTGTCTGGTTGATGTGTCTGTCTACTTGATGTGTGTCTGTCTGTCTGGTTAATGTGTCTGTCTGGTTAATGTGTCTGTCTGGTTGATGTGTCTGTCTGTCTGGTTGATGTGCCTGTCTGTCTGTCTGGTTGATGTGTCTGTCTGTCTGGTTGATGTTTCTGTCTGTCTAGTTCATGTGTCTGTCTGTCTGTCTAATTCATGTGTCTGTCTGTCTAGTTCATGTGTCTGTCTGTCTAGTTCATGTGTCTGTCTGTCTGTCTGTCTGGTTCATGTGACTGTCTGTCTAGTTCATGTGTCTGTCTGTCTGTCTAGTTGATGTGCCTGTCTGTCAGTCTGGTTGATGTTTCTGTCTGTCTAGTTCATGTGTCTGTCTGTCTGTCTGTCTGGTTCATGTGACTGTCTGTCTAGTTCATATGTCTGTCTGTCTGTCTAGTTGATATGTCTGTCTGTCTAGTTCATGTGTCTGTCTGTCTGTCTAGTTGATGTGTCTGTCTGTCTGTCTAGTTCATGTGTCTGTCTGTCTAGTTCATGTGTCTGTCTGTCTGTCTAGTTCATGTGTCTGTCTGTCTAGTTCATGTGTCTGTCTGTCTAGTTCATGTGTCTGTCTGTCTGTCTGGTTCATGTGACTGTCTGTCTAGTTCATGTGTCTGTCTGTCTGTCTAGTTCATGTGTCTGTCTGTCTGTCTAGTTGATGTGCCTGTCTGTCAGTCTGGTTGATGTTTCTGTCTGTCTAGTTGATGTGTCTGTCTGTCTGTCTGTCTAGTTCATGTGACTGTCTGTCTAGTTGATGTGTCTGTCTGTCTGTCTAGTTGATGTGTCTGTCTGTCTGTCTAGTTGATGTGTCTGACTGTCTGTCTAGTTCATGTGTCTGTCTGTCTAGTTGATGTGTGTGTCTGTCTGTCTGTCTGTCTAATTCATGTGTCTGTCTGTCTAGTTCATGTGTCTGTCTGTCTAGTTCATGTGTTTGTCTGTCTGTCTGTCTAGTTGATGTGTCTGTCTGTCTAGTTGATGTGTCTGTCTGTCTGTCTAGTTGATGTGTCTGTCTGTCTAGTTGATGTGTCTGTCTGGTTGATGTGTCTGTCTGGTTGATGTGTCTGTCTGTCTGTCTAGTTCATGTGTCTGTCTGTCTGGTTCATGTGTCTGTCTGGAAGATGTGGGTAGGGTTTGTCATTTTTACTCGCACAGTGAAGTTGGTGTACGGAGTATCTCTTTTCCCTGTGCTGTTCTGGAAGTTGGGGTATTATGCTGTTTGATCAGTCATTTTCCCTCCTCTCCCCAGTCCGCTTCACAGAGGACACAGACATTTTGCTGATGATGGACAGCTCAACCAGCGTGGGGCAGCGGAACTTTGACACCAGCAAGACCTTCGTCAAGCGTCTGGCTGATCGTTTCCTTTCTGCCGAGAAGACGGGTGGTGCTTCCGTTCGAGTTGCAGTGGGCCAATACAGCCGCACAGCTCGCTTGGAGGCGGGACTGACCTCTGACAACAGCTTGCTGACCACCAAAATCCAGGATGCCACCTTCCAAAACGATGGGACTGATGTTATCAGGGCAATGGTCTTTGCCATGGACCAATTCAAAACTTCAGGTGGCGTGAACCGGAAAAAGAAGCTGGTGCTCTTCTCTGACGGGAGGTCACAGGGCGTTACCGAGGTGATTATGGAGAAGCGTGTGCGTCTGTTGGCGGAGGCTGGAGTGGAGCAGTATGTTATCACCGTGGGCAACCAGGTGAATGAGGCCCACTTACGCACATTGGTCAGTAGGGGGAGACGTTATGATGTCACCTACGCCCAGCGCCACCTCTTCCGTGTCCCAGACTACCCTTCCCTTCTGCGCGGTGTGCTGTACCAGACCGTGTCCCGCAGGGTCTCCCAGGCCTGAGTCCAGGGGCTGGACCAAACGCTTAAGTGTTAGTCTCCTTCATCATGAATATCCGTTCATAGTTCATCACTCATTTACAATCACTGTGTTTAAATTGTGTTTTCGTGTTAGAAACATCAGAAGACGAATGTGTGTAAGACTGTTTTAGACACTGTACTTTACTGAGTTCATGTACTCTGCGAATTGACGGGAAACTCTGAACCTTCCAGCTGTAAACTCCTTAAACCTCTCGAACAGTAATCTGGTTTCCGATGTCTAAAACCATTACATATTCCCAGCTCCATAATTCCAACAGCACATGAACGCAGCTTTGTACAGGACATTTTTTTCTGTTTTCTAAGAACCCTTTTTATGTTGTTTGTAGCTCAGAGACAGAACAGGATATGACATCACCACATCAAAGTTAAACATTAGACATCCTCCCTGCAGACAACCTGGTGCTAATAAAGATAAAAACAGATGCGTGTTTCAGCATGCGTGTGTTTGTGTGTGTGTGTGTGTGTCTAGTTATAATTGTGTGTGTGTGTGTTGAGAGGAAGGGTCTCTAATGTATAACATGTGGGATTTACTCTAGAAACCGTTTGTCTGGGGTTGTGAGTTCAGATTATAACAGCCACATGCGCACATGCACTCCTAATCCTTGAAGCTATGATCAATCAACATGATTTAATCCTTTAGCATTCCAGGCAACCATTTCTGCTAAGATGTTAAATAGTCCCTTTTGTGTGATAAAATAATTCATCCTTGGTGCTATTTTTCAGAGCCCAAATCTCAATCACAGTTGGTGGGGTGTCAATGAACATTGTAGTCAGAGTATGTTGCCAAATGTCATCTGCAGCACAGGACCATGTTTTGACCACTGTAGCAGGAGACAAAAACATGTTTTGACCGCTGTATCAGAGGACAGAATAATGTTTTGAACGCTGTATCAGAGGACAGAATAATGTTTTGAACGCTGTATCAGAGGACAGAACAATGTTTTGACCGCTGTATCAGAGGACAGAATAATGTTTTGAACGCTGTATCAGAGGACAGAATAATGTTTTGAACGCTGTATCAGAGGACAGAACAATGTTTTGACCGCTGTATCAGAGGACAGAATAATGTTTTGAACGCTGTATCAGAGGACAGAATAATGTTTTGAACGCTGTATCAGAGGACAGAATAATGTTTTGAACGCTGTATCAGAGGACAGAATAATGTTTTGAACGCTGTATCAGAGGACAGAACAATGTTTTGACCGCTGTATCAGAGGACAGAATAATGTTTTGAACGCTGTATCAGAGGACAGTATAATGTTTTGACCACTGTATCAGAGGACAGAATAATGTTTTGAACGCTGTATCAGAGGACAGAACAATGTTTTGACCGCTGTAGCAGAGGACGGTATAATGTTTTGAACGCTGTGTCAGAGGACAGAACAATGTTTTGACCGCTGTAGCAGAGGACAGAATAATGTTTTGAACGCTGTATCAGAGGACAGAATAATGTTTTGACCACTATAGCAGAGGACAGAATAATGTTTTGACCGCTTTAGCAGAGGTCAGAATAAAGTTTTGACCGCTTTAGCCGTGGAAAGACACCTACATGTAAAACTGATGTTTTGATCTGAAACCAAACCAGCCCACAAACAGACTGGCAGAACCAAGCTGCTTCAATAAAGGCCGCTTGCCCCAATAATCGGTTTCCGAAGTCTCTGTTTAGACCTACGCACAAACACACACACCTGTTTTTCTATCCTTGTGTGGATGTGAGACCTAACACTAACCAAGACGTTCATGTTCCCTATTCCCTGGACCTGAACCCGACCTAGTGGGACCTTTTAGTGGGTACCTGAATTTTAAGGGATTACTTTGCCGTCTCTCATGTCTCGCATGTGCAGTACCTTCAGAAAGTATTCAGACCCCTTTCTCCACATGTTTTTGTAATGGACATAATTCATAATTGGTTATATTTAATTTTGCCATCAGTCTACACACAATAACTCGTAATGACAATTTGTTTTAAGTAAAAAATGTAAGTTCTCATATATATATGTATTCAAACCATTTATTCTAGACTCCATTGAACTGCCTTTGGCAGCAATCACAGCTTATGGTCTTCTTGGTTATGCGATGCCTCACCCAGCATTCCAGAACTGTATTTGGCCAGTTCTTCCATTCTTCCTTATATATATTTTCAGGCTTTGTCAGATTGTTTGAACTGCGATGTTTAGGTCACAGATGTTCAATGGGATTCAAGTCCAGGCTTTGGCTGGACCACCCAAGGACATTCACAGACTTGTCCC
This sequence comes from Esox lucius, assembly GCF_011004845.1. Classification (NCBI taxonomy): domain Eukaryota; kingdom Metazoa; phylum Chordata; class Actinopteri; order Esociformes; family Esocidae; genus Esox; species Esox lucius. Next base: position 35,374,527 of record NC_047571.1, read on the forward strand.
TAATCCACCCAAAGCACACAGCGTTCCAAAGCACACAGCATTGTCTGTGTGCTTTAGGATGTTGTGCTGCAAGATGAATATTCGCAGTCTGAGGTCCTATGCTTTCCAGAACATCTTCAAGGATCTCTCTTTATTTCTGCTCTGTTCATCAGTACCTAAGTTAATTTATCATTCAATCCTAATCAGTGTCCTAGTCTCTGCTGCTGGGAAGTATTCCCATAACATGATGCTTCCACCACCACTCTTCACTGTAGGGATGGTATTAGCCAGGTGATGAGAGTTACTATGTTTTGGGAAGATGGAGTGCTTGGCATTCAAGCCTAATAGTTCGATTTGGTATCATCAAACCAGAGAATCTTCTATCTCATGCATCTTTCAGGCGGTATGTCATATGCCTTTTACTTAGGAGTGGCTATTCATCTAACCACTCTACTATCAAGACCTGATTGATGGTGCTGCAGAGATGGTTTTCCCTCTTGTAGTTTCTCCCATCTCTGCTGAGAAACCTTAAAGCTCTGTTACTGTTCATTGGGTTCTTGGACACATTCTTGACCAATGCCCTTCTTGACAGTTTACTTGGCCACATGGAGATCCCTAGGAAGGGTGTTGGTGATTCCAAATGTTTTCCATTTCACAATGATGGAGCCCACTGTTCTCCTGGGAATGTTCAGTACTTATGCAATTTTCAAATAACCATTCCCAGATCTGTTGCTTAATAATTCTCTAGGGCCTAGAGAAAATGTCTTTGACGACATGCTTTTTTGGTGACATGCATAGTGAAGTGTAGAATCTGATACAGACAGGTGTGTATCTTTTTAAATCATGTCCAACCAATAGAATCTGCCACAGGTGGACCCCAATCAAGTTCTACCGACAACTCAAGGATGATCAGGTGAAACAGGATGCATTTGAGCTCAATTTGGCAACGGGTCTAAACACTTGAAAACATGAGATATTTCATTTTTACTTTGTCATTATTGTGTGTCGATTGATGGCAAAATATATGCAATAACATAATATGTGAAGAAAGTTCCTTCTGAGTACTTTCAGGCACTGGTCATATAGAATTGTATCACATCAACTCGCACACACATTCTTCCTCAGCAGACTGTATGTCTTATGTCAATTTAATTTGACCTCATTATGACTTCAGAGTTAATTATGTTTAGGCAGTACGAGTTTGTGATCCTGTCTTAACAATATGTCTAACAACTGTCTCCACAAGGTTTTTCAGCTAGTCTCGACTAAGATCAAATATTATTCCTGTTTTGGGACTAGGTTTATGGTAAAACATACAATTTTGCTTAGTGTTAAAACTGTTCTTAGTGTTAGAACTGTGTTTAGCTTTAGAATTGGGCTTAGAGTTAGAATTGGAATTAGTATTACAATTATGTTACTTTTAGGTGTAGGCTTAGATATTTAGACTAGGTTATGTTTAGGCATAGAATTTAGGTTAAGGATAGACAACCAAACATGTGTTTTTGTGATCTAGAGAGCTCTGTTCAACATGTGTGTGAGTGTGAGTTGGACATGGTTGTCTCTAAAGTGTCTTTAACTAATTTTGCAGAAGGACAGACAGCTGGAGCCCAAAGCATTCTGCATAATCAGACTTATCAGAAACATTCCTCTGTGTGTGTCTGTGTGTGTCTGTGTGTGTCTGTGTGTGTTGGCTGATCCATCCAAGACTCAATTTCCTCTTTCTAATTTTTTTGATGGATAGTGAGAGAAAGAATAAAAGAGAAAAGCCTGGACGTTAGGAGGGAGGCTGGAAAGGTTAATTGACTAGACATTATGTCATTCAGATCACATTGGGGTTTCCAATTCTTATATCTAACACTTTACAGAAGCTAATCCCTTACCATAAAGCTATCCTCTAACATGAATCCTAACCCTAGCTCCAAATCTAGCTTTTAACCTAGAGTTAACTCCTAAAACTATCCTTGTGAGGGCTGGGGAAAATGAATGCATTCCCATGTGAGACACAAATACAGTAAAACAGCACGATATTTTCCTCACAAAAAACCAACATGAACGTACTCTTCCCAAAACAAATTTCTGGGAATGAGCAGTTTCCAGAGAAGTGGGATTCTAAATGTTTCCAGTTTCCAAAGAAATGGGGTTTAATATGTCTCCAGCTTCCAGAGAAGTGGGATTCTAAATGTTTCCAGTTTCCAAAGAAATGGGGTTTAAAATGTCTCCAGCTTCCAGAGAAGTAGGATTCTAAATGTTTCCAGTTTCCAAAGAAGTGGGGTTCTAAATGTCTCTAAATGTCTGTTTTCAGCTTCCTGTGAAGGGTTTCCAGTCATTACAACTAACTATAGTTCTGAACAACTTTCTTAGTCTAATAACAATTAGATTGTTCTTATAAAACTGCATTACATTTTACATTCAACTAATTTAGCGGAGATTCATTCAGAAGCAATCCTCACTGAATTAAGTAAATAGCCCAACAGAAAAGTCTGCTTTTAAATTAAAATTTCAATATCAAACTGACAACTGGTGTGCATGGCCAAAGAGCAACATTTTCATATATTCTGACTACTGAAAAATGCAATTCGAAGTACTAATGTCGTTTTGCAAACTCCAAATGTTTACATTAAAGTCTATGGCCAGGAACACCAAGCTTTGATTTAGCATCAAAATGAGAATGCTTGAGCAGAAAAGAGCTTGACGTCTGCAGTAGATTATGGTGGTCATGGGGCTAATTGACTGCCACAGGAGGCTAATAATCAACATTTGTAATGACCATCTCAGTATTTCACCAAAACGTATAAACAAAGGATTAGTGCCATTGTCCACAAAGCCCTGAAACCAAGAGTATTTTTTGGGAACTAAATGTGCAATTCAAGAAATGTGATTTTGGTTAATTCCCTTGAAGCATTGATGAAGTAGGATATTTTCTATGTGTTGGTAACATTCATTCTGCATCATTAGCCAAGGTAGAGATGGCAGTTGTTGGTAACAGGTTGGGCTGCTGGTGAGGGCCTGGGCAATTTATAAAACTCTGTCTCAAGGTTGCAATGAAATGTTGGGACAGAGTCCAGGCAAGATGATTCAGATGGACTCCATCCTCCAAGTGGCACCTCTTGCTTCCAAATGAAAAGCAGCAGTCTGTCAGCCAGTCATGCAAAGCCAACAGCTGAATAATTCGCTGCCATGGCACAAGCAAGGAAAACGGGCCTGAAAAAAGTTGGCTGCCAGCCAGCTTTGTAGAGTCGGGTTTCAGTGTTTCCATGTTGGCCTGCTTAATGTTGTTACATACGAGAACATCAGCCCATGGTTGCTGACAGAACAGCAGGAAGAATTAGTTCCATTCTGTATCTGTTTTGCTCTGGAAGGTTTTTCAACAAAGATGTTTCTCACCATTTAGCTGCTAATAAGAAGAGATGGGAGTTTTTCCTAGTCACTATGCTTGAACACTGTGGTTGCTTGCTTCTTGGGGATCAAGGGTGGGTGTTTTGTAAAAGCACTTTGTAAAAAATGCTGATGTAAAAAGGGCTTTATAAATACATTTGATTGATTTATTGATTGAAGATGGTGTAGGACCAAAATGGTCTCACCATAGTAGCATCTCTACCTTTCCACAGAACCTGTCTCTGTAGAAATGGGTATCTGAGGATCTGAGTCTACTATGACTTTAACATTAGCATCAGGGATGGCATGGGGCAACATGAGTACTCCAGTGATTTAACCCTGTAACATTAGCATCAGGGATGGCGTGGGGCAACATGAGTACTCCAGTGACTTAACCCTGTAACATTAGCATCAGGGATGGCGTGGGGCAACACGAGTACTCCAGTGATTTAACCCTGTAACAGAACTGGAGATAAGCTATCCTAGTAGACAGAGGACCCACCAGGCAAAGACAGCAAGGGAGATTTGTCATTGACCTTTCCTGGTTAGACCCCCAAGTGGGGTGGTGGGAGAGAAACGGCTGTGCTGGTGCTGTGAATCCGGACCACTTAGTTGGGCTGAGTGGGGTTGAGGTTTGAAATGAACTCTATCCAAATTCTGGGGTTGGTGCAGGAGGGCAGAGGGGTTGAGTGTAACAGGTTTGAAATGGGCTCTATCCAGATTCTGGGGTTCGTGCAGGAGGGCAGAGGGGTTGAGTGTAACAGGTTTGAAATGGGCTCTATCCAGATTCTGGGGTTTGTGCAGGAGGGCAGAGGGGTTGAGTGTAACAGGTTTGAAATGAACTCTATCCAGATTCTGGGGTTGGTGCAGGAGGGCAGAGGGGTTGAGTGTAACAGGTTTGATGGCTAGTCATTAAATGCCGCAGTTGGCACATTTAGAAATTCAATCAATTACATTTGTGGCTTGAGACCGTAAAGGATTAATTTAATGAATTAATTATTTTTATTAATTTACTGATTTATTAGAATGTTTGTTCACTTGGACATTGCGGGTTACTGTGTGTGAATAAAACCAGGAAAAATCAGATTTTCTGTGTTTTCATTTCAGGCTGTAGGAACATTTTGAAAGGGGATGGTGACTTTTTATAACCCATTGTAGAAAAACCTGTTAGAAAATGGTCTTTCTATATAGAAATAGATCACACCTGGTATTATCTAACAGGAAGCAAATTGTTGAGTTTCATGCTGGTTATATCACGCAGGACACACTGAAAGGCTGGTTATATCACACAGGACACACTAAAAGGCTGGTTATATCACACAGGACACACTGAAAGGCTGGTTATATCACGCAGGACACACTGAAAGGCTGGTTATATCACATAGGACACACTGAATGGCTGGTTATATCACGCAGGACACACTGAAAGGCTGGTTATATCACACAGGACACACTGAAAGGCTGGTTATATCACACAGGACACACTGAAAGGCTGGTTATATCACGCAGGACACATTGAAAGGCTGGTTATATCACGCAGGACACACTGAAAGGCTGGTTATATCACACAGGACACACTGAAAGGCTGGTTATATCACACAGGACACACTGAATGGCTGGTTATATCACGCAGGACACACTGAAAGGCTGGTTATATCACACAGGACACACTGAAAGGCTGGTTATATCACGCAGGACACACTGAAAGGCTGGTCATATCACACAGGACATACTGAAAGGCTGGTTATATCACACAGGACACACTGAAAGGCTGGTTATATCACACAGGACACACTGAAAGGCTGGTTATATCACGCAGGACACACTGAAAGGCTGGTTATATCATGCAGGACACACTGAAAGGCTGGTTATATCACACAGGACACACTGAATGGCTGGTTATATCACGCAGGACACACTGAAAGGCTGGTTATATCACACAGGACACACTGAAAGGCTGGTTATATCACGCAGGACACATTGAAAGGCTGGTTATATCACGCTGGACACACTGAAAGGCTGGTTATATCATGCAGGACATACTGAAAGGCTGGTTATATCACGCAGGACACACTGAAAGGCTGGTTATATCACGCAGGACACACTGAAAGGAAGAACACGAGGAGCCAAGCTGTAGAACATCCTTTTAATTGTAACAAAACTGAAAACAAATGGAGAGGCACAACCGAGAATTGAGGGACATGACACAATCAGCTAACGCCAAACAATGATCCACAAACTAAGGAACAAGAAACCAGGCAAGCCTAGTATAGCCGGCCCGCAATAAAATGTGTTATCCATGGTCCTCTCCAGAATTGAACCCAGGTCACCCACATGGAAGGCTGTGTCATTGACCACTTCACCACGGAGTATGTCATTAGACACCATTCACCATCGTGTTAAATTAGTAATGTTTGTTATTAAGTTTACCTCCACCACAAAGAGTATCTATGTACTGTATGGCTTTTGCCACTGGCTGTTTTAAAAGCTTTTTAGCCATTTGTGAATGACATTGATACAATAATTACTGTATCAATATGGGTGACAATAATACAATGGTTCCCAAACTTCTCCTGGGGCCCCCTGCCATTCCATCTGTTAGATGTATCCCAGAGCTAGCACACCTGATTCAACAGGTAAAGGTTTGTTAATTACGTAATAAGTAGATAATCCACAGTATATATCAATATAGGTGATAATAACTGACTTTTTTTTCAAGTGAAAAGACGAGCGAAGTGTTTGTCTTTCCTGAACAAATCCTAATATCCACCCGAACTGTTATCCACCCATACCTATCGCTACGTCTGCCAGTGGTCCCCACCTGCTTCAAAAAGTCCATTATTGTTCCTGTGCAAAAAAAGTTAAAAGTCCTCTGCATGAATGACTACCGTCCAGTAGCACTCACACCAATCATCATGAATGACTACCCCCTGTAACACTCACACCAATCATCATGAATGACTACCCCCTGTAACACTCACACCAATCATCATGAATGACTACCCCCTGTAACACTCACACCAATCATCATGAATGACTACCCCCTGTAACACTCACACCAATCATCATGAAGTGCTTTGAGCGGTTAGTTAAAACACACATCACAGACTCCATGCCTGTATCACTTGACCCGCTGCAGTTTGCCTACAAACAATACAGATCCACAGATGACACCATCGCTCTGAACTTCTACTCTGAACTCTCTCATCTGGACAAAAGGAACACATATGTGAGAATGCTGTTCATTGACTTTAGCTTAGCCTTCAACACCATTGTTCCCCACAAGCTGGCGGTTAAGCTTGGGACCCCACTATGTGCAGATGGATCCTGATCTTCCTGACGGGCAGTTCTGGTTCACTGACTCTCAGTACTGGCTCCCCCCAGGGCTGTGTGCTGAGCCCGCTCCTGTACTCTCTCTTCACCCACGCCTGCCTGGCAACTCACGTCTTCAACACCATCTTTAAGTTTGCTGACGACACCACCATCATAGGCCTGATCTCTGACAACGATGAGTCAGCCTATAGAGACGAAGTAAGGTCACTGACTTTGTGGTGTCAGGAAAACAACCTCCAGCTCAATATCAGCAAAACGAAGGAGATGATTGTTGATCACAGGAAGCAGCGGCGGGGAGACCACGCCCCCATACACATCAGTAAGTCTGCAGTAGAGAGAGTTCACAACATCCAGTTCCTCTGGGTCAACATCAGTGATGATTTGACCTGGTCTCATCACTCTAACATCTTGGTGAAGGAAGCCAGGAAACAGCTCTTCTTCCTACGCCGATTAAGGAGATTTGGCATGGATTCCAGGATCCTCACCAACTTCTACAGAAGCACTATCAAGAGTATCCTGTCCAGCTGTGTCACCGCCTGGTATGGCAGCTGCACCGCCCTCGACCGTAAAGCATTCCAGTGTGTGATTAAAACAGCAGAGAGCATCACAAGGTCTGACCTGCCAACCCTGCAGGATCTCTACACAGAGAGGTGTAGGAGGAGGAGCAAACGGATCATTACAGATCCCAGCCACCCATGACACGGACTGTTTACCAAGCTGCCGTCAGGCAGAAGGTACAGGAGTATTCAGTCCAAAACAAACAGGACAGTTTCTTTCCACAGGCTGTAAGGCTGCTCAACTCATGAACCCCTCTTCCCTTCCATCCATAGTCCCATGCACACCTGTCACTTTATATCATGTACACCTGTCACTTTATATCATGCACACCTGTCACTTTATATCATGCACACCTGTCACTTTATATCATGCACACCTGCCAATCATATCATGCACACCTGTCACTTTATATCATGCACACCTGTCACTTTATATCATGCACACCTGTCACTTTATATCATGCACACCTGTCACTTTATATCATGCACACCTGTCACTTTATATCATGCACACCTGCCAATCATATCATGCACACCTGTCACTTTATATCATGCACACCTGCCACTTTATATCATGTACACCTGTCACTTTATATCATGCACACCTGTCACTTTATATCATGCACATCTGTCACTTTATATCATGCACACCTGTCACTTTATATCATGCACACCTGTCACTTTATATCATGCACACCTGTCACTATATATCATGCACACCTGTCACTTTATATCATGCACACCTGTCACTTTTACATTGCACTACGGTTGTATAGTTGTATATTTATTATTATAGATGCGTGTTTATGTTTAGTGTTATTACTGATTGATTGTGTTATCTTGTTTTTTTTATTTTAACTGCACTGTTGGGAGTAGGACAAAAAGCATTTCATTTCCATAACTTGTTATTGTAAATGACAAATAAACCTTTTGAACTTGAATGTAGGGTTATAACCAGTGAAGTGCCGGTCCTGAACAGGCGTAATGCGTTTTGACTTTTTCGGGAGGCGAACGCAGGACCTGTTCTCCTGGAGTCCGCGTCTCTAACCACTACGCTATTTAACAAGGGGTGGGTGGGTGGGTGGGTAGTCAGTCAGTCAGTCAGCCAGCCAGCCAGCCAGCCAGCCAGCCAGCCAGCCAGCCAGCCAGTCAGTCAGTCAGTCAGCCAGCCAGCCTAGCATTAAGAGGGAGGAAGTTGTCCCCACTCACCATTGTTTATCTACAGGCTCAGAAACAGGTGATCAGGTTTCATTGTGATGTCGGTGCTGGAAATAGAGGTGGATATTTGACAGTTTCTGTTGACCAATAGAAATTCTGCATTTTACAATGTGTTTTCATTGTGTAAAACACTTTTCTTCCACTATTACCAATGCAACAATTCTACATATGACCACTAACTTTCTTGAACAATATGTTGCCCGTTTTCCCCAGTTCTAGACCGTTCTCTTTTACTTATCATGTGGCTTTCGGCCAGGTAGACATGGTCTGAAGGCTGGGATGCACGTACACTAGTCCGATCATTTATGGCAAAAGCCGCAAATGTTCTTTGCAAAGGAATTTATTTATGAGGTGATAAAAAAAACGGACAAAAAGACTGCACAATACACTCAGTGTCTCACCCAGCTAATAGTTCTCTGTCCACCTCATAATCAAAATGGCTTCCCCCCTTTTGTAAGGGAAGCCCCTCCCATCAGTAGATACCATGATTAAGTACAATAATTCAATCAAGCCAATACACATGATTACATTTCATATTCTCTTGAATCAGACAAACAGGACAAAAGGCCCATCCACAGGGATTGAAACAAGCACTACCAAGCCAGCCCACCGTGCACGAGTGTGTGCGTGTGTGGGTGTGTGCGTGTGTGCCCAGGGATGGACTTCTATCTCACACTTTGACAATCTCTTTCCACCGGTTTCTCATAAGATGAACCAAGAGGTTTTGGCTTGGTCATGTTTCGGCTGTTCTTGTCCGTCTCAGTTAGCTACACCAGGGACATGACCCAGGCCTCTGGACAGGGTGTGCTAGTAGATCAGTGATCTTGGACCCACTTCCCCTCGTTGGCCCAGGAGTCAGTGGTTGACCGAAGAATTTGTAGGCATGTGGGAAGCTCTGGCAGGATCATGGCTGCAGGATTGGAAACAACCCAAAATCCACTCCTCCAGCGAGGGCTTTGCATTTAAGTCCGGTTATCAGAATCACCCTTCACTCCCAAACCTGGTGTCAAGGTGTCCTGTAACAGAGCCTGGCAGTGGCCTGGCAGTGCCTACAACTGGGCTCTGGTTCTGGATATATTCTAAGCAGCTCCAGTGTTTGGGTCTTACGATCCTCTTTTACAAAACAATGCCATGTAGATGATTGCTGGACCCGTTATGGATGATTGCTATACCCCTTATGGATGATTGCTATACTCCTTATGGATGATTGCTATACTCCTTATGGATGATTGCTAGACCCCTTATGGATGATTGCTAGACCCCTAGTGGACAGAATGATTCCAAAGTGACTTTCCTAATGATATTTAAGCAGAAGGTCATGTGTGCTAAAGGAATAACCCTTTCTGTAACTTACTGGCGTATATTTTACTTTTTATCTTTATTTTGATTTAAGGGTCGAGCCATGAGGTGAGACATCCAGGTCAATTCAGTCTCATTCTGGTTAGTGCCAAGCCATGAGGTGAGACATCCACTATCTACTATAATCTATATAGTAGTCCTTTATGTGCTGAGAGACACTTCTATTGAGTATCAGTGTGTGTGTCTGCTGGGTGGGGTGAGAGAGGGAGAGAGAGAGTGATAGTGAGAGAGGGATAGAAGCAGAGAGGGAGAGCAGCAGAGACAGAGGGTGTGGGAGAGGGAGAGAGAGGGACAGCGTGCTGCCAGAGTCCAAAAGGGTGACAACTCCTAGCGGTTCCATTGGAATACATCTGAAGAAAGACAGAGAAGGAGACAGAAAAGGAGAGAGAAGGAGTCAGAGGAGTCAGAGAAGGGGTCAGAGAAGGGGTCAGAGAAGGAGTCAGAGAAGGGGTCAGAGAAGGAATCAGAGAAGGAGTCAGAGAAGGGGTCAGAGAAGGAGTCAGAGGAGTCAGAGAAGGAGTCATAGAAGGGGTCAGAGAAGGGGTCAGAGAAGGGGTCAGAGAAGGAGTCAGAGAAGGGGTCAGAGAAGGAGTCAGAGAAGGAGTCAGAGAAGGGGTCAGAGAAGGAGTCAGAGGAGTCAGAGAAGGAGTCATAGAAGGGGTCAGAGAAGGGGCCAGAGAAGGAGTCAGAGAAGGAGTCAGAGAAGGGGTCTGAGAAGGAGTCAGAGAAGGGGTCAGAGAAGGAGTCAGAGAAGGGGTCAGAGAAGGAGTCATAGAAGGGGTCATAGAAGGGGTCAGAGAAGGGTTCAGAGAAGGAGTCAGAAAAGGGGTCAGAGAAGGAGTCAGAGAAGGAGTCAGAGAAGGGGTCAGAGAAGGTCTCAGAGAAGGACTCAGAGAAGGAGTCAGAGAAGGAGTCAGAGAAGGGGTCAGAGAAGGAGTCAGAGAAGGAGTCAGAGAAGGGATCAGAGAAGGAGTCATAGAAGGGGTCAGAGAAGGAGTCAGAGAAGGGGTCAGAGAAGGAGTCAGAGGAGTCAGAGAAGGAGTTATGGAAGGGGTCAGAGAAGGTGTCATAGAAGGGGTCAGAGAAGGAGTCACAGAAGGGGTCTGAGAAGGAGTCAGAGAAGGAGTCAGAGAAGGAGTCAGAGAAGGAGTCAGAGACAGCCGTACAGAGACATACCTCATATTTCTCTGTGTAGAGACAGAAACCATTGTATATCAATAGCAAATATATTTATATTTAATGATTAATTAAGTCACTAATACAGGCTTAACATAAGAAAATGGTCCCTGGATAAAAAAGGAGAGAAATAAAGAATTAGTGAAATATGAAGAGAGACAACTTGTTTACTCCACTATTTTGTTCCACTTGATTACTCAGGTTTACTTTATCGAAGTTGTTGACCCAACTTGTTTGCTCAAATTGTTTATTCCACTACAGAGAGAATAATCTAGGCATAATAAACTGAAACACACTCAGTCATAGACACATAGACACACAAATAGAGGAACACACACAGACACACACAGACACACACACACCCCTCCAGCCAGAGTTCTACCGTTTGCAGAGTGATTTAATGGAACTGTCTGAGCATCGTTACTCATGTTTGTTACTACTTAGAGGACTCTGAAACCATGGAAACCATTACTGTTGTTTTTAGTCAATGCAGAGTTCTCCTTCAGTTTAAGACACACACAAACTCAGTCTAACACACAAGCGCCTCCTTTGGAGTAAGAGACATACCTTACAGATTTTTTTGGTTTCTGCCAAGTTGTTTTGCCAGGCTGGTTCTGCCAGACTGGTTTCTGGCAGGCACGTTCTGATATATTGTCTCTGCCAGGCTGGTTCTGCCAGGTTATCTCCGCCAGGTTTTTTCTGATAGGCTGGTTCTGCCAGGTTATCTCCACCAGGTTTTTTCTGATAGGCTGGTTCTGCCAGGTTGATTCTGCCGGGTTGTCTCTGCCAGTCTGGTTCTGCCAGGTTTTTCCTGACAGGCTGGTTCTGCCAGGTTTTTCCTGACAGGCTGGTTCTGCCAGGTTTTCCCTAACAGGCTGGTTCTGCCAGGTTGTTTCTTCCAGGCCCTTTGATTTAACACCTCTAATTACAGCCTCACACATATAGACACACAGTCAAGCCTCCCTGTTGGTTTTATTATAGTGTGTCTCATCATCAAGGGCCTACGGCTAGGGTAATGGTTATGATTAGGGTAATGGTTATGATTAGGGTAATGGTTATGATTAGGGATAGGGTTAGGGTAATGGTGATGATTAGGGTAATGGTTATGATTAGGGATAGGGTAATGGATGGGGTTATGGTTAGGGTAATGGTTATGATTAGGGATAGGGTAATGGATGGGGTTATGGTTAGGGTAATGGTTATGATTAGGGATATGGTTATGATTAGGGATAGGGTTAGGGTAATGGTTATGATTAGGGATAGGGTAATGGATGGGGTTATGGTTAGGGTAATGGTTATGATTAGGGATAGGGTAATGGATGGGGTTATGGTTAGGGTAATGGTTATGATTAGGGATATGGTTATGGATGGGGTTATGGTTAGGGTAATAGTTATGATTAGGGATAGGGTTATGGTTATGGTTATGGATAGGGTTATGGTTATGGTTAAGAGAATGAGAGAGACTAATTCCCGTGCAGGTGACATCAAGATGAGGGATTTTTTACAAAATATATCTCTATTCAGAGTAATAATGCCAAAAAAAAATGTTTTATTGTTGCTTTTTCCTAGTGTGTTCTGGCTCAACCCATCGGTTTCTGGGATCAATCAGACAGAACCCATCATTTTCTGGAACCAATCAAATGTTTTCATAATTTTTGAGACCAGGGAGCCCTTGTGAAGGAGGATTCAGTCATCTTGTGGAGAACAAACGAATGGCTATGGGCGTGGTTTATCGTTTGACTGGAGCCAGGAGTTTTTGAGAGAGAGGTGGAGACATTCAAAAGGAGAGAGAGATTATTGCACTTAATTGAATTAAAGGGAGAGTGGGGGGGAGATTGGGGGGGAGATTGGGAGTGGGTGAAAGAGAGCACAGTTTTCACTTTTAGAAAGAGAGGAGAGGAAAAGATGAGGGGGAGGAGAGGAAAAGATGAGGGGGAGGAGAGGGGAAAGAGGAGGGGGAGGAGATGGGAATTCCTTTTATATGAGTCACATTGAAACAGAGCTGAGCAGTGCCCCCTCTTTACACACACACACACAGACACACACACACACACACACAGACACACACACACACACACACAGAGACAGACACACACAGACACACACAAACACAGACACACATACACACAGACACACACACACAGACACACACACACACTCGCTCCTCTCTTTTTAAGGAAAAACGCATCCTCCAAAAACCCCTGTCCAGGCTTAACAGCCACCCAAACCTTCCCTCTCCTCCCCTCTCCTCCCCTTTTCTCCCCTCTTCTCCCATGTTCTCTCCTCCCCTCTCCTCCCCTCTCCTCCCCTCTTCTCCCCTGTCCTCTCCTCCCCTTTTCTCCCCTCTTCTCCCATGTTCTCTCCTCCTCACTTCTCCCCTGTCCTCTCCTCCCCACTCCTCCCCTTTTCTCCCCTCGTCTCCCATGTTCTCTCCTCCTCACTTCTCCCCTGTCCTCCCCACCCCTGTCCTCTCCTCCCCTCTTCTCCCCTCTCCTCCCATCTTCTCCCTTGTCCTCTCCTCCCCACTCCTCCCCTCTTCTCCTCATTCCTCCCCTCTCCTCCACTCTTCTCCCCTCTCCTCTACCATTCCCTTTTCTTCCCTCTCTTTCATCTCCTTTCCACTCCCCTCCTCCCCTTCTCTACCCTCCCTTTCCTTTCCTCTCCTATCTCCTCTCCTATCTCCTCTCCTATCTCCTCTCCTATCTCCTCTCCTATCTCCTCTCCAGTGGAAATGCATTTCTATGTAAATATTGACAGGATGACCATTATATGGAAGTAAACTTGGAGTCACACAATGATTTTGATTCTGTGGTCCTCTGAACAGCATTTATTTTAATAGACTATGTATTTAATGTTGATGTATGGAGTTGTAATGAACTCAGGCTGGTGAACATGTACAGAATGAGCTGGATTCTCCTGCCCAATATTAATTCAAGGAGATATCATGATAGATTTTTGTAACCAAACTATTGGTATGGTTGAAAATGTAAAGTAAATAGAGTGATCTTTTTATTTACAGTATACAGGTCAGTTTAATGGAAATACCAGTGGTGAGATAATGACAATTATTTTATTTACGCAGTTTTTGAACACCTACACTAACCCTTAATGAAGGTTTTAGAACACAGTTGTAAATATTAACGAACCCTTTACGAAGCTTGAAAACCCTCTGTATGTTGTTGAAAATCTCTTGCCAGATAGAAACCAACTGGTGATACAGACTGATTATATTTACAGTAGATGCACTTTGTTATTGCTCAAACTCTGAAGGGATTTATGCACATTAACTAAATCTGTGACATAAACAGGAAATAATACTGTATATATATGTATATACATGTGAAAGTGTGTGTGCGTTTGTGTACGCTTGTGTGTGTGCGTGTGTGTGTGTGTGTGTGTGTGTGTGTAAATATGTTGGTGCGTATTTGAAGAGTGTTAACAGCAATTTAATAATCTGTTAAATAGACCTCCCACAGGTAACTGAACACACACAACGATGTCTAACATAATTAATCTGGTTCTATAACCAAAATACACAAAACCATTTGGAAGGTTCCAGAAGAAGACCATTTACTTACATCATATTGTGTTAACATCATATTGTATTGACATCATACTGTATTAACACCATATTGTATTTACATCATACTGTATTAACATCATATTGTATTAACATCATATTGTATTTACATTCTATTGTGTTTACATCATACTGTATTAACATCATATTGTATTTACATCATACTGTATTAACATCATATTGTATTAACATCATATTGTATTTACATCATATTGTGTTTACATCATACTGTATTAACATCCTATTGTATTAACATCATATTGTATTTACATCCTATTGTGTTTACATCATACTGTATTAACATCATATTGTATTTACATCATACTGTATTGTCTGTAAACTTCACTCATTAGACATCATTTACTTCATGACATGTCATGCAAAGGGAAAATTCTTGTGAAATTCTTGAACACCTTATGTTTATTGATTCTTAAATTCATTGTATTTATATTTCTCTGACCAGTCAGCAAGTATTCAGCAGTGTCATTTCATTTGGTGCTTTGTGTGGCATTTGAGTGCAAAGTTTAATTTATACAGCAGAAAATATGTTTTGGACCACAATGTTTCATTTTCTGTGATAAGTCTGGGTTTTAATTAAAATATGGTGTGACTGTTAAGTTGTGCTTAAAATGTTCAGAAAATGTAGTACACATAAAATGAATGTTTGTCAGCTATTTTGAAAAACTGTAAGTTTAATGATGCCGAACAGATGCAGTGCATACAAACACACACACACACACACACAATATGTGGTTTAGAATACAAACATCTGTTCTCTAAACATAACACCTGTATTTTATGGCCTGTGTACAGTTGTCTCACTTTTGTATGTGCATGTGTGTGTCCATATGTCATACTGTACTCCAAATGTGCAGTCCCAGTCCATTTCCGCCATGTGTGTTTCATTACAACCAGATGACCTCCTGTATGACTTCAAACCATCACTGCACACTCTGGCCTTCAGTGTGTATAAGCTAGGTGTGTGAATGCGCCACAGGTCTTGCTATAAGCATTCATATGGTCGACTTAGACCATGCTGATCTTTCGAGCCCCGCTGCAAGGCACAATAACAACAAATAATATCAGATAATGCTGAAAGGAGATTAACAGGCTCCCGGGTTGGCGCGCGCAAACACGGACGCACGAAGCACCAGCTAGCGGGAAAACAGAAACACACACGCACGCACCTCCTGTGGACCCAGGGCGCCTCCACGCGGACGTACTTGGTTTAACAGTAGGAGGGATCAGATCTGTTTGAGATCACGGGCTGAAACGAGAGCAAGCGCCTCTTCTTCTGTGGGACGACCGGACCTCGCGCGCATCTAGGACTATTATTTTATTCTGTACTTTTCACTTCTTTTCTTCTGTCTTACTGTTACCCATGAGATGAGAGACTAATCTAGAACCGGTTCCAAAGCGCTGTTTCCTAGGTTCTGGATTTCGAAAGTTTTGGGTAAGTTTCGAAAAAGTTACAATCATGCAATTAGTTTGCATTTCTCTGTCTCCTCTCTAAATTTCTCTCTCTGTCTACCTCTTTCCCATTGTCGCCTTATATCGTTTATATATGTGATATATATATCGTCATATCTTACTGAAATATGTGTCTAGGTAATTATAAAGCTCTGTACATATCTGTGATGTATGGTTAATACACGAAAGTGCATCGTCTCCACGCACGGTTCGTCGGCGCCCGTCAGTTTTATTGTGAACTATTTGTGCTAAATATAATGTTCCCGTCTTAGTTGTGAAAATGCTGAATCTGCTTTAGTTTAGTTGAAAGTTGTTCTGTCCAAAATGCTGTCCAGATACAGGCCAGTGCAGATCAGACATGGACCAATGCTGACGTCACGTAACATTTATTGTAAAGATTTGATGATATTCTGCACAGGTTCGCGCTGCGAGTGTGCTTATTATTCTGGCACGCAACCCTTGTATCTGGGAAGAAAAAAAACGGTTTGGTCCTCGGTGTTGAACAGTGTGTGTTACCGGGTCTTACCGCGAGAGGAGGCTGCAGGAGCGCATGAAGGTCAGCGTCGTAGCCAGCCAGTCAGCGGCCCTGATTATCTTTGCTCACCTTCAGAGGGAAAATGGCATAGGAATACGTTTTGTGGCCCCAGAAGGATATTTTACAAAAGCGTGCCTGCATGTTCTGCTTGTAGCCTGTTCCACAGACGTTCAGGGGGATTCTGTGAGGATCAGTTGATGACCATCTTAACCCTAGTATACTGTCACAAGTGGCTGTGGGTTTTTGCTAATGTCGCTGATTACAATTAAACATAATATAGTTCTTTACACAATTAAATATAATATAGTTCTTTACACAATTAAACATAATATAGATCTTTGCACAATTAAACATAATGCGTTCCCTGGCCAGTGTCGAAATATAATCTCTCCACCTGGTCCTGGGCCTACCCCGAGGTCTCCTCCCAGCTGGACGTGCCTGGAACACCTCCCTAGGGAGACGTCCTGGGGGCATCCTTACCAGATGCCCGAACCACCTCAACTGGCTTCTTTCGATGCAAAGGAGCAGCGGCTCTTCTACGAGTTCCTCACGGATGACTGAGCTTCTTACCCTATCCCTAAGGGAGAAGCCAGCCACCCTTCTGAGAAAACCCATTTAAGCCGCTTGCATTCACAATCTAGTTATTTCGGTCATGACCCAGCCTTCATGACCATAGGTGAGGGTAGGAAGGAAAATTGATCAGTATATCAAGAGCTTTGCTTCCGGCTCAGCTCTCTTTTCGTCACAACGGTGCGGTAAAGCGAATGCAATACCGCCCCGCTGCTCCGATTCTCCAGCCAATCTCCCACTCCATTGTCCCCTCACTCGCGAACAAGACCCCGAGATACTTGAACTCCTTTGCTTGGGGTAACGCCTCATTCCCTACCCGGAGGAGGCACTCCATCGGTTTCCTGCTGAGAATCATAGCCTCAGATTTAGTTGTGCTAATCCTCATCCCAACTGCTTCGCACTCGGCTGTGAACCGGTCCAGTGAGTGCTGAAGGTCACAGACCAATGATGCCATCAGGATCACATCATCCGCAAAAAGCAGCGATGAGATCCCCAGCCCACCGAACTGCAACCCCTCCCCACCCCGACTACACCTCGATATCCTGTCCATAAAAGTTACAAACAGGATTGGTGACAAAGCGCAAACCCCCACCTGGAACAAGTCCGACTTACTACCGAGAACCCGAACACAGCTCTCACTTTGGACGTACAGGGATTGGTTAGCCCTCAGAAGGGACCTCCTCACCCCATACTCCCGCAGCACCTCCCACAGTATCTCCCGGGGGACCCGGTCATACGCCGTCTCCAGATCCACAAAACACATGTAGACTGGACGGGCATATTCCCAGGACCCCTCCAGGATCCTTGCAAGAGTAAAGAGCTGGTCGGTTGTTCTGCGACCAGGACGGAATCCGCATTGTTCCTCTTCAATTCGACTATCTGCCAAACCCTCCTTTCCAGTACCTATGTGTAGACTTTCCCAGGGAGGCTGAGAAGTGTGATACCCCTGTAATTGGCAAACACCCTCTTGTCCCACATTTTGAACAGGGGAACCACCACCCCGGTCCGCCACTCCTTTGGCACTTTCCCCGACTCCCACCCAATGTTGAAGAGCCGTGTCATCCAAGACATCCCCTCCAAAGCTTTCAACATTTCTGGACGGTTTTTGTCAATCCCCGGAGCTTTGCCACTGTGGAGTTGTTTGACTACCTCAGTGACTTCTGCCATGGAGATTGACGTTTCTTCCCCATCAGCCTCCAGCTCTGCCTCCACTATAGAGGGCATGTTAGTGGGATTTAGGAGTTCCTCAAAGTGTTCCTTCCATCACCCAATTAGCTCCTCAGTTGAGGTCAACAGTGTCCCCTCCTTACTGTACACAGCTTGGACAGTTCCCCGTTTTCCCCTCCTGAGGTGGCGGACGGTTTTCCAGAAACACCTTGGTGCCGACCGAAAGTTCTTTCGGACAGGGTCCTCCTCCAGACGTTCCCAGTTCACCAGCACTACCCGTTTGGGTTTTCCCGGTCTGTCCAGAGTCTTCCCCCACCCCCTGACCCAACTCACCACCAGATGGTGATCGGTTGACAGCTCCGCCCCTCTCTTTACCCGAGTGTCCAAAAAATGCGGCCTCAGATCCAATGACACGATCACAAAATCAATCATCGACCTTCGGCCTAGGGTGCTCTGGTACCACGTACACTTATGAGCATCCTTATGTTTGAACATGGTGATCGTTATAGATAATTCATGACTAGCACAGAACTCTAACAACAAACGACCACTCGAGTTCAGATCAGGGAGGCCGTTCCTCCCTATCACGCCTCTCCAGGTGTCTCCATCATTGCCCACGTGTGCGTTGAAGTCCCCCAGCAGAATTATGGAGTCTCCTACTGGAGCCCCATACAGGACTCAATTCAGGGTCTCCAAGAAGGCCAAATACTCTCATCCACTGGGGTAAACTCCAACATAGCGGCACTCAGCCGGGGGCTTGTGAATATCCCAACCCCCGCCCGACACCTCACACCCTGGGCAACTCCAGAGAAGAATAAAGTCCATCCCCTATCCAGGAGTACGGTTCCAGAACAGAGACTGTGAGGGGATGTAAGCCCCTCCAGATCTAACTGATAGCGCTCCACCTCCCTCACAAGTTCCGGCTCCTTCCCCAAAAGAGAGGTGATGTTCCACGTCCCCAGAGCCAGCCCTTGCCGCCCAGGTCTGGTCCGTCGAGGCCCCTGGCCTTCACTGCCACCCATATGGCAGCGCACCCGACCCCAGCGGTTCCTCCCATGAGTGGTGGGCCCATAGGATGTAAACATAATATAGTTCTTTACACAATTAGGGTGCCTTCTTCTCCCATCAGACACCACTGCTCGTGGTGAACAAATTAATGCAGACAAGAACAAGGGCTCAAGCTCCCCTGTCGGTCAGGATGCTTCTTTAGATGCCTGTGGTTGACTGGCCCTGACTGTATGGTTTTTGATCTGCCAGCTGGTATATGGACAGCTTGGCAGTGTGCCAGAGCCAACCATCTACAGGATATGGCATTCATGAAATATGTACATCTGTAATTGGTGGATTTAAGTGTTGATAACCTGTGTGTGTGTGTGTGTGTGTGTGTGTGTGTGTGTGTGTGTGTGTGTGTGCGTGCGTGTGTGTGTGTCAGTGCAGGTAGGAGATTATGATGATGAGGGCAGAGGTCATCACACTGTGCTTCCTGTTCGGAGTGGCAACATATGCCCAGTCAGTCCCAGAATGCAACAGTGAGTTCCGCTCCCATCATGCATCTCTCTAGTCATTCTGACTTAAAACTGCAGAGTTGGACTAATGGCAGTCTTGGACCACAGTCTGTCTAAAGTCCTATGTGCTTTCACAGACACAATCATGTCCAAAGATGTTCCCTCTATTGAACTTAATGCATGGAACATATTTGTTGGATTTGTCAGATCTTAATGTTTATAAATCTGTACGCAATACTAGTTTATATCAAGTCCAGTAGTAGTAGTAAATACTATTCCTCTGGTCTCACAGTATTTATGTTCTTATGTGTGTTTATTCTAACCTGTACATGTGTCCTGCAGAGAAACATGATTGTCCCATTAACGTGTACTTTACAATCGACACATCTGAGACCATCGCCCTGCAGGAGCCACCCCCTGGCTCCCTGGTGGAGAGCATCAAGGTTGACCCCTGACCCCTGACCCCTAACTACTGTTCTGTCCTGTTCTTCTAACTACTGTTCTTAATGTTCCTCTAACTACTCTTCTGTCCTGTTCCTCTACCTACTGTTCTGAATGTTCCTCTAACTAATGTTCTGTCCGGTTCCTCTAACTACTGTTCTGTCCTTTTCTTCTAACTACTGTTCTGTCCCGTTCCTTTTAACTACAATATGGCTTCATTCCATCCTACTGTCCAGAACTTTGGGTTTTATTGATGTAACACATTGTGCTCACTGGTGGATTGTTTGATTGATCCGTTATTGGTTGATTGATCCGTTATTGGTTGATTGATCCGTTATTGGTTGATTGATCAGTTATTGGTTGATTGATTAATGACTTGGAAAGTTTATTTTTAATGATTTTGAAAGTTTATTTTTCTTGCACAACCTTTAATGCATGTTTCAGTTGAAATGTATGTGTGTGTGTGTGTGTGTGTGTGTATGTGTGTATGTGTGTATGTGTGCATGTGTGCATGTGTGCATGTGTCTGTACATGCGTGTGTGTGCAGATGTTTACAGAGCGTTTTGCAGAGCGCCTGGAGGATGTGGAGTATAAGGGCGTGGTCCACATCAGATGGCAGTTCGGTGGACTTCACTTCTCTCAGACACAAAAGGTCTTCAGCTCCTTCCAAGCCAAGCAAGATTTCATAAAGGTGGGTCTCTCACACCCACACACGCACACACATGCACACACACACACATACACACACAGTGGTGCAAACACTCCTTCACCTGCATCAGCGTCCCAGGAGAAGAGAGAAGAGAGAAGAGAGTTGAAGACCTTGGAGCGCTGCCAGCCCCAAACTCCTCCCGTCCTAAACAAACACACACACACGCATGCACACACATACACACACACACACACATACACACTCACACAAACACGTATGCACGCACACACACACACACACATACACACTCACACACACACGTATGCACACACACACACACACACACAAAGAAAACTTTCATACAGGTGGGTCTCACAAACACATAACGTACAGGTGAACATGTTGTTATGCTTTCTCTTTATGTTGATATTGCTGTTTACGTTGTTGTTGATATTGT
This sequence comes from Esox lucius, assembly GCF_011004845.1. Lineage (NCBI taxonomy): Eukaryota > Metazoa > Chordata > Actinopteri > Esociformes > Esocidae > Esox > Esox lucius. Next base: position 35,395,898 of record NC_047571.1, read on the forward strand.
TGCTGTTTATGTTGTTGTTGTTATCATTTCTGTTGTTTTTCGGTTGTTGTTTTTATTGTTGTTTCTGTTGTTCTTTTCAGTGTGTAAGGGGGATTTAAAGACTGTTGTTGTTGACATTATTGTTGTTGTTTTTTTCAGGGGGGTCAGAGGGATTTAAAGACTGTTGTTGTTGCCATTATTGTTGTTGTTTTTTTCAGGGGGTCAGAGGGATTTAAAGACTGTTGTTGTTGACATTATTGTTGTTGTTTTTTTCAGGGGGTCAGAGGGATTTAACGACTGTTGCTGTAGACATTATTGTTGTTGTTGTTTTCAGGGGGTCAGAGGGATTTAAAGACTGTTGTTGTTGACATTATTGTTGTTGTTGTTTTCAGGGGGTCAGAGGGATCCGCTACCTGGGGAAGGGAACCTACATCGACTGCGCCCTCGCCAACATGACACAGGAAGTTATACGTTCAGCCTCTGACCCCAAAGCACTGCGATTCGCTGTCATCATCACTGACGGTCACGTGACTGGAAACCCGTGTGGTGGAGTGAAGGTTATGGCTGAGCGGGCGCGTGATGAGGGCATCAAAATGTTTGTGGTCGCAGCAACGAAGAACGTGGATGAGACTGGTCTTCGGGAGATCGCTAACTCACCAGCCACTGTCTACAGGAATGACTTCCTGGCCGTGGATCTCACCGGAAGCAAGGCCGTTATACAGGAAGACACCATTGACCGCATTATCCAGGCCATGGTAACACATCGTGTTATGTGACATTATCCAGGCCATGGTAACACATCGTGTAATGTGACATTATCCAGACCATGGTTACACAATGTGTTATGTGACATTATCAGGACCATGGTAACACATCGTGTTATGTGACATTATCCAGACCATGGTAACACATCGTGTTATGTGACATTATCCAGGCCATGGTAACACATCGTGTAATGTGACATTATCCAGACCATGGTTACACACAATGGTCTGGACAATGTGTTGTTTCTATGTTTTATTAGGTATTTAACGTCTTATTTCTATGTTTTATTAGGTATTTAACGTCTTATTTCTATGTTTTATGAGGTATTTACCATGTTGTATTTATGTTTTATGAGACCGTTAACATGATGTATTTTGATTCCCTTCACAGACCCACATGGCATATCAGGAGGTGAGAAAACAATGCTGTTACCACAGTAACCAATATTAACCAGACTATTATGAGGGGTTACGCATAATCCACATAATGATTTAAATGCATTGTGTTGCCAGAAGTCATTCATGTACAACTGAGCAATCTCCAAAGCAATCCCCAAAGCAATCCCCAAAGCAATCCCCAAAGCAATCCCCAAAGCAGTCCCCAAAGCAGTCCCCAAAGCAGTCCCCAAAGCAATCCCCCAAAGCAATCCCCAAAGCAGTCCCCAAAGCAGTCCCCAAAGCAATCCCCAAAGCAATCCCCAAAGCAGTCCCCAAAGCAGTCCCCAAAGCAGTCCCCAAAGCAATCCCCCAAAGCAATCCCCAAAGCAGTCCCCAAAGCAGTCCCCAAAGCAATCCCCAAAGCAGTCCCCAAAGCAATCCCCAAAGCAGTCCCAAAAGCAGTCCCCAAAGGTACCTTTGTGTAGCGGGACAATGCTCCAGCACCTTTGGAGTACTGCATGCATTCAATATTTTAAACTTGTGCGATGTGCAACCCCAAGTTCATAAAAGAGCCACTGAAATTCAACACTATTGTTGTTTCCTCCTTGGGGTTTAAGGCCGGTTGTTTTGTAAAAGCTCTTTGTGACAACTGCTGATGTAAAAAGGGATTTATAAATAAATGTTATTGATTGATTGGTAAAATACCCAGAGTAAAGCTAACTGCTTGAAAAGCAGTTTTCCAATTGAGCAAGCGAGATTGCAAAACAATGTGAAGGAAAATGCATATGTATTTGGTGACCATTGAATACAACAGGTTTGCAGTCCACCAGACTAATAGTCACAGCAACCATAACCAACTGTAGTCACCTAATTATTCTGTTAGGGTTGCAATAGCAACCTGTACTCATTAGCTCAGTTAACATGCTGGCTAAAAATAGTCAAGCAACTTATGACACATGAATGGTACAAAAATATGATCACCTTTGTCAAATAAAAGTAATGGTTTAAAGTTTACCATCTGTGAATGCAGATTATTTTACACTGAACTAAAATATAATAATGTGTTTATACGAAGTGTTGGTACCATTTTTCATGAACAGAATGAAAACATCCCAGACATCTTCCATACTCTCATTTCAGTGGACTGAACTGTAACTAAGTGAAAGCATTAAAAATCGCTGCATGTAATGTTTACATGATTCTTGATGACTGTGACTGACTGATTGAGTGATACTTGATGACTGTGACTGACTGATTGAGTGATACTTGATGACTGTGACTGACTGATTGAGTGATTCTTGATGACTGTGACTGACTGATTGAGTGATTCTTGATGACTATGACTGACTGATTGAGTGATTCTTGATGACTGTCACTGACTGATTGAGTGATTCTTGATGACTGTGACTGACTGATTGAGTGATTCTTGATGACTGTCACTGACTGATTGAGTGATTCTTGATGACTGTCACTGACTGATTGAGTGATTCTTGATGACTGTCACTGACTGAGTGATTTTTGATGACTGTCACTGACTGATTGAGTGATTCTTGATGACTGTGACTGACTGATTGAGTGATTCTTGATGACTGTCACTGACTGATTGAGTGATTCTTGATGACTGTGACTGACTGATTGAGTGATTCTTGATGACTGTCACTGACTGAGTGATTCTTGATGACTGTCACTGACTGACTGAGTGATCCTTGATGACTGTCACTGACTGATTGAGTGATACTTGATGACTGTCACTGACTGATTGAGTGATACTTGATGACTGTCACTGACTGAGTGATTCTTGATGACTGTCACTGACTGAGTGATTCTTGATGACTGTCACTGACTGATTGAGTGATACTTGATGACTGTGACTGACTGATTGAGTGATTCTTGATGACTGTCACTGACTGAGTGATTCTTGATGACTGTCACTGACTGATTGAGTGATTCTTGATGACTGTCACTGACTGACTGAGTGATTCTTGATGACTGTCACTGACTGATTGAGTGATACTTGATGACTGTCACTGACTGATTGAGTGATACTTGATGACTGTCACTGACTAAGTGATTCTTGATGACTGTCACTGACTGATTGAGTGATACTTGATGACTGTCACTGACTGATTGAGTGATACTTGATGACTGTCACTGACTGAGTGATTCTTGATGACTGTCACTGACTGATTGATTGATGCCAGATGTCACTATCTGATTGATTGCTTGAATTACACATTACTTGATTGGCTGCTTGATTGATCAATTGATTGATAACGTATGTGTGTGTCTGATTCATCGATTGATTGATTGATTCTGTCCTCCATGTTTTAGTGCTATGAAGTGAAGTGTCTGGAGACAGTTGGACCTCCTGGGCCAAAAGGACACAGAGGACAGAAGGTACACACACACGCACACACACACAGACACACAAACTGTTGTGTCTTTTGTGACCCGGTTGTGTCTGTTGTGTCTATTCTGACTCTGTTGTGTCTGTTGTGACCCGGTTGTGTCTGTTGTGTCTATTCTGACTCTGTTGTGTCTATTCTGACTCTGTTGTGTCTGTTGTGTCTATTCTGACTCTGTTGTGTCTGTTGTGACCCGGTTGTGTCTGTTTTGTCTATTCTGACTCTGTTGTGTCTGTTGTGACCCGGTTGTGTCTGTTGTGTCTATTCTGACTCTGTTGTGTCTGTTGTGACCCGGTTGTGTCTGTTGTATGTACCAGGGAGCTAAAGGAGACAATGGTGATCCCGGTCCCAAAGGGGAGAGAGGCAGACAGGGTGACCCCGGCATCGAGGGTCCTATTGGTCAACCAGGAGTCAAGGTCAGGCGACAGCCTCCTCCATTTCACACACACACAACCCGAAATGGGTTAAATACACTATAATTGATAATGTTTTAAATACACATGTTTTAAATACACATGTATTAACATGCTGATAATTTGATTAATACAAAACCACTATTAATATGTAAAATTACTATGACAATGTGGTAGACACACAATTATTATTACTGTGATTAATAAAATATGACTAACAATGTGTTAAATACACTACCCATAATACTGTATTTAAAGGCCTTCCCCTTGATCATGCATTTTCCTGTAATAATGCTGTTGAAGTAAAATACATTCCAATACTGATGTTTAATATACTCTACCGTCAAGTGATTTTGGAAAGCACTACCATTAGTAATGTGTTGGATACATCATTTAATGTGTTGCTTACATTACCTGTAATAATGACTTTAAATACACCACCATTAGTAATATGTTAGATACAATCCTACGAATAATCTATTAGATTAGTAAACATTTGGTAATAAACCACAATTAATAATGTGTTAAATGCTGTACCTAACTAGTAATAATGCATTAAAAAACATTAATAATGTTAAGTACACCACCATTAGTAATGTACTAAATTCTTAAAATTCATTCACTCAATACCTATTGACATATTCTTATGTTACAATACACAATTAATTTATGGCCGCTTTTACTGAGTGACTGACTGTGGTTCTTCACCTGAATGGCTGACTGTTGTTTTTTAACTGACTGACTGTTCTCTTCTTTCTTGTTTCCTATAGGGTGAAATTGGTCTAAAGGGTGAAAAGGTGAGGTCAATATTTCATTTTCTTTAGATTTTTATTGATTCTTGTGAAGGTAATATCAAAGATCATATGCAAGTATTGTTGATGAAACATTATTAATTATTAGAGAGTGTGTGTTCATGCTTGTGTGTGTGTGTGTGTGTGTTCATGCTGTGTGTGTGTGTGTGTTCATGATGTGTGTGTGTGTGTGTTCATGCTGTGTGTGTGTGTGTTCATGCTTGTGTGTGTGTGTGTTTTCATGCTGTGTGTGTGTGTGTGTGTTCATGCTGTGTGTGTGTGTGTGTTCATGCTTGTGTATGTGTGTGTGTGTGTTCATGCTGTGTGTGTGTGTGTTCATGCTGTGTGTGTGTTTGTGTTTCAGGGGGAGATTGGAGCTGAGGGTAAGAAAGGAGTTGCCGGCCTTGCTGGACGCAACGGGACAGATGGGCAGAAAGGCAAGATTGGACGCATTGGCGCCCCTGGCTGCAAAGGAGACCCAGGCGACAGGGTATGTTGGAGAAACACATAACTAGTGTTGATTATGCTGTTGAAATTGTTTTTTTGTCATTGTGCAATGTGTATTTCTGTTGGTGTTATTTTTTACATGTGTGTGTCTGTGTTATATGTTTATCTGTGTGTGTGTTTGTGTTATATATTTACCTGTGTGTTTCTGACAACAGGGCCCTGATGGTCACCCAGGAGACGTGGGTGATGGTGGACTTCCTGGAATAAATGGGGAGAAGGTACAGGAATCAGAATCAAATTACAACAACCAATCAATTTGCAACAAATTACCATACAATCACAAGTCCCTGAATAGTCACCATTTAATCACCATATTGTCCCTGATTAGTCACCATTCAATCAACAAGTTTTCTCTGAATAGTCACCACACTATCACCATATTGTCCCTGAATAGTCACCACACTATCACCATATTGTCCCTGAATAGTCACCACACTATCACCATATTGTCCCTGAATAGTCACCACACTATCACCATATTGTCCCTGAATAGTCACCATACAATATCCATTAAGTCCCTGAAAAGTCACAATCTGGTGTGTTTGTGTCTCCAGGGAGATCCCGGTCGTCAAGGAAGATCAGGACCTGTTGGCCCAGTGGGAGACTCTGGACCTAAGGTACACAGGAAGTCACATGATGTGATGTCACTTCCTACATCCCAGTGTTCTGTGCAGCTAACTTCTGACCTCAGTCTGTTCATACCTGAACTTTGTTAGTCCTAAATGGCTTTTAAAACAAGTAAAACAGATTGTATTAACTAATATATCTTAGGTTTAGCAGATTTAGAAGTAATTGGTCATGTGTTATAGGTCGTTTGTTTATCATCAGAGATAGAGGTCCTGGGTTATCGTCATAATTAGAGATTAGGGTAATAGGTAAGCATTAGAGATCATGGGTTATTGGTCATGGCTTAAAAGTCAGGTTTATAGATCATGGTTTATAGTTCAGGATTAGAGGTCAAGGTAATAGGTAGTTGGCCCTCTGAGCCAATTGAAAGCACGGATTGCAGTGCAGTTGGCAAGTACATTCTGGGATTTGGGGTATATTCTTGGACGAGTTTGAGCTCAATCAAGGTAGAAATCAAGAGAGAGCATTCTTTCCAGTGAGTAAAGATTCCATTATATATCGGATCTAGGTTAGGGATATAGGTCAGATGTAGGTGTCAGGTTTATAGGTCTGATCTCGATGTCAATGTTATAGATTAGATCAAAATGTCAGAGTTATAGATCAGGTTTAAAGGTCAAGGTTATAGGTCAGGTCTAAAGGTCAGGGTTATAGAGTAAACAATACTGTTGTTGTTTTCCTCCACAGGGTGAAAGAGGGAGTTCTGGAGCACCTGGTTCACCTGGAGTCAAAGGAAAGCCAGTAAGACTCTCACTAGAACATATGATCTGTGTTTTCCAACACTGTATAATACTGGCAAATACACTATAATACAGTATAATATATTCAACACTGTATAATACTTGCCAATACAATATAATGCAGTATAATATATTCAACACTGTATAATACTGGCAAATACACTATAATACAGTGTAATATATTCAACACTGTATAATACTGGCCAATACACTATAATACAGTATAATATGTTCAACACTGTATAATACTGGCCAATACACTATAATACAGTATAATATGTTCAACACTGTATAATACTGGAAAATACACTATAATACAGTATAATATATTCAACACTGTATAATACTGGCCAATACAATATAATACAGTATAATATATTCAACACTGTATAATACTGGCTAATACAATATAATACATTATAATATATTAAACACTGTATAATACTGGCAAATACACTATAATACACTGTAATATATTTGACACTGTATAATACTGGCCAATACACTATAATACACTGTAATATATTCAACACTGTATAATACTGGCCAATACACTGTAATACAGTGTAATATATTCAACACTGTATAATACTGGCCAATACAATATAATACAGTATAATATATTCAACACTGTATAATACTGGCCAATACACTGTAATACAGTGTAATATATTAAACACTGTATAATACTGGCAAATACACTATAATACACTGTAATATATTCAACACTGTATAATACTGGCCAATACACTGTAATACAGTGTAATATATTCAACACTGTATAATACTGGCCAATACACTGTAATACAGTGTAATATATTCAACGCTGTATAATACTGGCCAATACACTGTAATACAGTATAATATATTCAACACTGTATAATACTGGCCAATACACTGTAATACAGTGTAATATATTCAACGCTGTATAATACTGGCCAATACACTATAATACAGTATAATATATTCAACGCTGTATAATACTGGCCAATACACTATAATACAGTATAATATATTCAACACTGTATAATACTCTCACTAGACTCTCACTAGAACATATGATCTGTGTTTTCCAACACTGTATAATACTGGCAAATACACTATAATACAGTATAATATATTCAACACTGTATAATACTTGCCAATACAATATAATGCAGTATAATATATTCAACACTGTATAATACTGGCAAATACACTATAATACAGTGTAATATATTCAACACTGTATAATACTGGCCAATACACTATAATACAGTATAATATGTTCAACACTGTATAATACTGGCCAATACACTATAATACAGTATAATATGTTCAACACTGTATAATACTGGAAAATACACTATAATACAGTATAATATATTCAACACTGTATAATACTGGCCAATACAATATAATACAGTATAATATATTCAACACTGTATAATACTGGCTAATACAATATAATACATTATAATATATTAAACACTGTATAATACTGGCAAATACACTATAATACACTGTAATATATTTGACACTGTATAATACTGGCCAATACACTATAATACACTGTAATATATTCAACACTGTATAATACTGGCCAATACACTGTAATACAGTGTAATATATTCAACACTGTATAATACTGGCCAATACAATATAATACAGTATAATATATTCAACACTGTATAATACTGGCCAATACACTGTAATACAGTGTAATATATTAAACACTGTATAATACTGGCAAATACACTATAATACACTGTAATATATTCAACACTGTATAATACTGGCCAATACACTGTAATACAGTGTAATATATTCAACACTGTATAATACTGGCCAATACACTGTAATACAGTGTAATATATTCAACGCTGTATAATACTGGCCAATACACTGTAATACAGTATAATATATTCAACACTGTATAATACTGGCCAATACACTGTAATACAGTGTAATATATTCAACGCTGTATAATACTGGCCAATACACTATAATACAGTATAATATATTCAACGCTGTATAATACTGGCCAATACACTATAATACAGTATAATATATTCAACACTGTATAATACTGGCTAATACACTGTAATACAGTGTAATATATTAAACACTGTATAATACTGGCTAATACACTGTAATACAGTGTAATATATTAAACACTGTATAATACTGGCAAATACACTATAATACACTGTAATATATTCAACGCTGTATAATACTGGCCAATACACTGTAATACAGTGTAATATATTCAACACTGTATAATACTGGCCAATACACTGTAATACAGTATAATATATTCAACACTGTATAATACTGGCCAATACACTGTAATACAGTGTAATATATTAAACACTGTATAATACTGGCAAATACACTATAATACACTGTAATATATTCAACACTGTATAATACTGGCCAATACACTGTAATACAGTGTAATATATTCAACACTGTATAATACTGGCCAATACACTGTAATACAGTGTAATATATTCAACGCTGTATAATACTGGCCAATACACTGTAATACAGTGTAATATATTCAACGCTGTATAATACTGGCCAATACACTGTAATACAGTATAATATATTCAACACTGTATAATACTGGCCAATACACTGTAATACAGTGTAATATATTCAACGCTGTATAATACTGGCCAATACACTATAATACAGTATAATATATTCAACGCTGTATAATACTGGCCAATACACTATAATAGAGTGTAATATATTAAACACTGTATAATACTGGCTAATACACTGTAATACAGTGTAATATATTAAACACTGTATAATACTGGCAAATACACTATAATACACTGTAATATATTCAACGCTGTATAATACTGGCCAATACACTGTAATACAGTGTAATATATTCAACACTGTATAATACTGGCCAATACACTGTAATACAGTGTAATATATTCAACGCTGTATAATACTGGCCAATACACTATAATACAGTGTAATATATTCAACGCTGTATAATACTGGCCAATACACTATAATACAGTATAATATATTCAAAGGACATTGCTTTAAACACCTATGTTATTCCCTCAGTGGCCTCAGGTTTTTAATGGATATTGGGCCTGGCGACATCTGCGCTGTCCCTTAGGTGTTCTGAACAAATGCAGTGCTGTACCACAATTATAATACAGTACAGTAATATTCAAGTCAGTGTAATATTGTATAATTAGGCGATAAGGCACTAAAGGGTGTGGTTCATGGTGGTACAAGATGGTTGAGGGTGCATTCAAGAACTCAAATGTCCACTTGTATTCTGAGTTTGTTAACTTTATTTTCATTGTTGAATAATAATTCACACTAAACATTGCATCATCCACCACATGTGCTCCGCAAAACGTCCCCCTTTTAAAGATGGCCTACTTCCACTCTGTCAGAAGTCGGACACCACAAAACAGTGTTCTTCCACTGAGCCAGAAAAGGAACAGCACCACCTCCAGTAGTGGTCACCCACTATAATTACAACATAAAACAAACACATTTCAAACCCCAAACTATTTAGTTGCTGTTCTGAATAGCCCACTTCACCAGGACTGTACATTTCCAACAACCTCATCTGTCACAATGGCTAAGAGCTGTTCAAAGGGAAGATGCATTGAAGAGTGCCTTGGCACAGGACTAAGCCATGGTATATTGGCAATGCAGGCAATGATTGTCAAACAACCAATCAGCACTCAGGATTCGAACCCCACCATGCAATAATAATACTATAATACTATATACAACATATATATGTTGTACAATGACTATACTGTACAATAATGTAGGATTGCACTGATTAAACTTATAGTAATGGAGTATAATACGTTGTTTGTCTTATCCAGGGAACGTCTGGAGGCCCAGGAGTCAAAGGAGAACTGGTGAGAATGGTTATCTTGTTTTATTGATTTATGGTTGTGGTTTGGTTGTCTGATGGCAGTTGTTTTTTTTATCTGATGATTGTGGTGTGATTGTTTGATGGTTGTGCTGTGATTGTTTGATGGTTGTGGTGGGATTGTTTGATGGTTGTGGTGTGGTTGTCTGATGGTTGTTATGTTGTTTTTCTGTCTGATGGTTGTGGTGTGGTTGTCTGATGGTTTTGTGTTGTTTTGTTCTAGGGGAGGAGAGGAGACTTTGGGCCAAAGGGAGCTCAGGGTCCTGATGGAGTTAAAGGGGACAAGGTATAACTAACACCTTCACCCCCATTACACACCCTGCATATGCATATGCACTCCCAAGCTCCTGGTGGTCTCATCTGGGTGAAGTGGGTCTCATCTGGGTGAAGTGGGTCTCATCTGGGTTTTAAGTGGATCTCATCTGACACAGTGTGTTTCAGGGTGAAGTGGGTCTCATCTGACACTGTATGTTTCAGGGTGATGTGGGTCTTATCTGACTGTGTGTTTTAGGGTGAAGCAGATCTCATATGACACTGGGTTTCAGGGTGAAGCGGGTCCTGAGGGCGTCAGAGGATTTTCGGGTGAAACAGGAACCAAAGGAACCAAGGGGGACAATGGGCTGCCTGGCCCCCGAGGCCCCCCCGGGTCGCCAGGAGAGGCCGGGAAGAACGTAGGTCACAGCTCTGAAGCTCATAGTTCGCTGTGTGTACAGGAGAGATTTAAACACCCTGCATGAAATCCTTCCAGGAATAATTTGACCCCACTGTCCCTGAAAACATTTAAAATGCTTGTAATATACGATCGTGTATAATGGGGAACTATGCCAACCTTTGTTTGTGTAACAGGGTACCCGTGGCGACCCTGGTGATTCTGGACCTAGAGGAGATCCCGGCCTTCAAGGACCAAAGGTGTCTGTATTGTAAAACGTCTGCACATCACACTGACATTGAAGTTAACATTGTGATGGGGTGTAACAGGGCACTTATTCATTGAAGTTAACATTGTGATGGGGTGTAACAGGGCACTTATTCATTGAAGTTAACATTGTGATGGGGTGTAACAGGGCACTTATTCATTGAAGTTAACATTGTGATGGGGTGTAACAGGGCACTTATTCATTGAAGTTAACATTGTGATGGGGTGTAACAGGGCAATTATTCATTGAAGTTAACATTGTGATGGGGTGTAACAGGGCACTTATTCATTGAAGTTAACATTGTGATGGGGTGTAACAGGGCACTTATTCATTGAAGTTAACATTGTGATGGGGTGTAACAGGGCACTTATTCATTGAAGTTAACATTGTGATGGGGTGTAACAGGGCAATTATTCATTGAAGTTAACGTTGTGATGGGGTGTAACAGGGCACTTATTCATTAAAGTTAACATTGTGATGGGGTGTAACAGGGCACTTATTCATTGAAGTTAACGTTGTGATGGGGTGTAACAGGGCACTTATTCATTGAAGTTAACATTGTGATGGGGTGTAACAGGGCACTTATTCATTGAAGTTAACATTGTGATGGGGTGTAACAGGGCACTTATTCATTGAAGTTAACATTGTGTTGGGGTGTAACAGGGCAATTATTCATTGAATTTAACAATGTGATGGGATGTAACAGGGCACTTATTCATTGAAGTTAACATTGTGATGGGGTGTAACAGGGCACTTATTCATTGAAGTTAACATTGTGATGGGGTGTAACAGGGCAATTATTCATTGATCTGATCTTTCTGTGCTGCTTCAGGGCGATGTGGGAAGAGCTGGCTTCAGTTACCCAGGACCTAGAGGACCAACAGTACAGACACACCACAGACACACCACACAGACAACACACATACAGAAGAAACACCACATAAACTCCACTAACACACCACACAGACACTACAGACACACCACACAGACACAAGAGACACCACAAACACACCGCATACACTCCACCAACAAACCACACAGACACTACAGACACACCACACAGACACAAGAGACAGACAAATATCATACCACACGGACACCACAGACACTCCACCAACACACCACACAGACACTATAGACACACCACACAGACACTATAGACACACCACACAGACACTACAGACACACCACACAGACACAAGACATACCACAGACATGCCACAGACAAGCCACAGACACACCATCGACACACCACACAGATACAACAGACAGACAACAATCATACCACACAGACACCAGACAGTCCATACCCTCCATAACACCCTCTATAACACCCTCTATAACACCTTCCCTACCTCCTCCCTAACACCCACCCTGACATCCTCCATAACTTCCTCCATAACACCCTCCATAACACCTTCCATAACACCCTCCCTACCTCGTCCCTAACACCCTCTATAACACCCTTTATAACACCCTCCCTAACACCCATCCTGACATCCTCCATAACATCCTCCATAACACCCTCCATAACACCTTCCATAACACCCTCCATAACACCCTCTATAACACCCTCCATAACACCCATCCTGACATCCTCCATAACATCCTCCATAACACCCTCCATAACACCTTCCATAACACCCTCCATAACACCCTCCATAACACCCTCTATAACACCCTCCATAAAACCCTCTATAACACACTCCATAAAACCCTCCCTAACACCCTCTATAACACTGTCCATAACACCCTCCCCAACACTCTGCCTGGCCTGTTTGTGTTCAGGGGGACCGTGGGGAGAAGGGCAGTCCTGGTCCAAGGGGGTCCAGAGGTGACTGTGGCTCTAAAGGAGCACCAGGAACCAAGGGGCCCCTTGGAGAAGAGGGGGAACCAGGGCCTCACGGGGAGCCAGGTTTCAGAGGACCGAGAGGAGGGCCTGGACGAGACGTAAGTACCACACACATACATATTTTACATTTTACAATCAGTTTTTGGACCTCAAAATGCTAACCCTTAACCCCTGAATGTAAACAAATAGCTTGGGGAGGGATGTTGGGTTGTGTCATTGCCCGAAGGTAGGGGGGGCAGTTTATGGAGTTATATATCTGTCAAAAGGTTAAGCATACATATTGTTGGGATTGTAAGAAAATCCATCCGTAAATTGGTATGATTGTAAAAAAATGTATATGCAAAACATGAAACGTGAGCGTGAAATTAGATCTGTGAACGTACAAACACCCTGTTACGATGACAGAAATCTAGTTTTACAGTTCTAAAATACAGCATCACAATTTTGGCAGTTTAATCTCATCCTCCTAAAACTTTCCGGGATGAGTGCTAATATAACAAGCAGAGGCCAATAGGACCAACAGGACCAACAGGACCAACAGGACTAACAGGAAATCAGGGAAACTGGAAATAAGTATCCTGCAAGATTTCAATTTTAAAGTATCTTCTTTCTTCATGCATGCATACTGAATACTGATTTTCATGTATGTAACTGCTCTTTGTGCATAGGTTTCATGTGTAATAAAAATCACTCAAACTTATAGAAATGTTATTATCATGTAGGACTACACACTTGTTGTGGTCCCAAATACTCAAAAAACTTTGTTTTTTCCCCCCGGTTTGTTGCTGTAAAATTTTAATTTGTTTAAATACTGAAATGTTTAGCAATTAAATGTTAAGCAATGTTAAGCTATTACAATTACTACAGAAGTTCCAGGCCACATACAGCCATCATAAATTGCATGGACAGAACACAGCAATTAAATAGCACATGCCAGACTAATATTTAAGAAAATATATTGACCTAAATCACTTCATTATATTTTGCAACTCAGAAGGATATTCTATGCAATAGTATACTGTGTCCTTGTCATTTTCCATTGTATTTTTGCCTAACGCCTAAATACTTGATAGCCTACTGGTGTAATGCTGTTAAGCAGCCTTAAAAAAACAGCTATGGACTTTTATTTTGAACATGATATCCTATGGTTGAACACTGGGTTAGCGGTCCAACTTATTGTTGCTAGCTTTACTGTTTCGAAGAGCTACGTTCGGGTCTTATCTCTGCTGATGCCAGATTACTGACAAAAGTTTGTATGTAGAAACATTTGTAAACAAATAAATGGCGATGTAAAGTAAAAATGTAACATGTGGAAAGTCATAAAAGGGAGTTTGTACGTTCACAAATTTAATTTCACGCTTACGTTTCATGTTTTTTTACGATCATACCAATTTACGAATGTATTTTCTTATGATCCTAACAATATGTACACTTAACCTTTTGGCAGAAATCTCATTCCATAGCAGTTCCCCTTGCTGCTCCCTAGGCAAAATGACTTGTAGTGGAAGGTAGGGAGGGGCAGTTCCCCTTGCCTCAAAAATGTTTTGGTATTCTTGCTGGGATTTGTTGATAGTAAAAACTGTACATACAAACACTTTCAGGGTCAGAGTAATATGTGAGGAATCTGAGGAATCTCTGAGTGTGAGAGCATCTGTTTTCTCTTCACAGGGAGATCCAGGTCCCGAGGGAGATCCCGGCCTAACAGTAAGTAACATTTATCAACCTGTCACTCCATCATATTGACCTAACTGTAAGAAACTTGTTCTATCTTTTGCTTCATCATATTGCCCCTGCATTGCCCTGGTCTGTGGTAAGTGGAGTCTTTATTCAGTTATTTTAATTCTGAATCTGGAAGGCTTACTTTCTGATGAAGACTCTTGTAAGAATGTTTTCAGCTCATGCATGACCCAATCTTTGACTCTCCGGAATCCCTAGGGATTTTCTGTTACAAAACAAGGTGACTACTAACTGGAAAACAATTGTTTTAGGAATGTGATGTCATGACCTACATCAGAGAAACCTGCGGTTGCTGTGGTGAGTTATACATGAAACAAACAAATAAACAAACCCACAAACAAACACACACAAAACAATCACACACAAAAAACACAAAAAACAAACACACAAACAAACACACAAAACAAACACACACAAACAAACACACAAACAAACACTCACAAAACAAACACAAAAACACACAAAACCAACACACAAACATGCACACGCTAACCGCTCTGACCCTGTGGTGGCCTGACAGACTGTGAGAAGCGTTGTGGGGCGCTGGACATCGTGTTTGTGATTGACAGCTCAGAGTCTGTGGGCCTGACTAACTTCACCCTGGAGAAGAACTTTGTGATCAACACCATGAACCGACTGGGATCCATGGCAAACGACCCCAACTCCGAGACAGGTACCCCCGGGGAAACTCACCCACCCACACTCAAACACACACACACACACTCACACACACAGACACACAGCTGATTTCCAGTTGGTGTATCACTTCTTAGACCTGATAGTAATTTCATAGGGAATCGTAACTCTTGGAAAATGTATTATTGAGTAGAATACATTTTTCCGTCTGTAAGTTCTCCTCTGGTCTCCCAGGTACCAGGGTGGGTGTGGTCCAGTACAGCCACAGCGGAACCTTCCAGGCCATCCGACTCAACGACTCCAAGATTGACTCCCTGTCCGCCTTCAAGGTAGAATCGCCCTGACAAGTCAACACGGGGGTGAACCTCCAAACCCATGCCTGGGGGTTAACCTTTGAACCCATTCTGTGACATAAACACATGCCCGCAGAACCACACACTCAACACGTCTCACTCCTCTGGCTAACCCTCTGAGGAACGACTTCTGAGGACTAGGTCAGTGGGATAACGCCTTCTGTCTGTCTGTATGCCTGTCTGTCTGCCTGTCTGTCTGTTTGTCTGTCCGCCTGTCTGTCTGCCTGTCTGTCTGCCTGTCTGTCTGTCTGTCTGTCTGCAGGACGCAGTGAAGCGTCTGGAATGGATAGCGGGTGGGACCTGGACCCCATCTGCTCTGAAGTACGCCTACGACCACCTGATCAGGGACAGCCGCCGGGCCAATGCCAACGTCACAGTGGTGGTGATCACAGACGGACGCTTTGACCCCAGAGACGACGACTCACTTCTCACTTACCTCTGCAGGTACTCCACCAGGGGGAGTGTGTGTATGTGTGTGTGTCTGTGTGAGAGAGTGTCTGATTTGTTTTTCAGCTGTGTGTGTGTACTCTTTCTGACAATTTGTGTTTGTTTCCATTTCTATGTGTTTCTGTGTGTGTGTGTGTGTGTGTGTGTGTGTGTGTGTGTGTGTGTGTGTGTGTGTGTGTGTGTGTGTGCAGTGACCCCAGTGTAGATGTGAGTGCGATTGGTATTGGTGACATGTTTGACCAGATTGAGGAAAATGAGAGCTTGAAGAGTATAGCATGTCAGAGAGATGGACGAGTCCTGGGGATGAGACGCTTCGCTGATCTGGTGGCTGAAGAGTTCATCGACAAGATAGAGACTGTGCTCTGCCCAGGTACACATACCACACACACACACACCCCCTAAATCTATATCCACACATACCACACACACACCCCCCCTAAATCTATATCCACACATACCACACACACACACCCCCTAAATCTATATCCACACATACCACACACACACACCCCCTAAATCTATATCCACACATACCACACACACACCCCCTAAATCTATATCCACACATACCACACACACACCCCCTCCACACATACCACACACACACCCCCTCCACACATACCACACACACACCCCCTCCACACATACCACACACACACCCCCTCCACACATACCACACACACACCCCCTCCACACATACCACACACACACCCCCTCCACACATACCACACACACACCCCCTCCACACATACCACACACACACCCCCTAAATCTATATACACACATACCACACACACACCCCCTCCACACATACCACACACACACCCCCTCCACACATACCACACACACACCCCCTAAATCTATATCCACACATACCACACACACACCCCCTCCACACATACCACACACACACCCCCTCCACACATACCACACACACACCCCCTCCACACATACCACACACACACCCCCTAAATCTATATCCACACATACCACACACACACACCCCCTAAATCTATATCCACACATACCACACACACACACCCCCTAAATCTATATCCACACATACCACACACACACACCCCCTAAATCTATATACACACATACCACACACACACCCCCTAAATCTATATCCACACATACCACACACACACACCCCCTAAATCTATATCCACACATACCACACACACACCCCCTAAATCTATATCCACACATACCACACACACACACCCCCTAAATCTATATCCACACATACCACACACACACACCCCCTAAATCTATATCCACACATACCACACACACACACCCCCTAAATCTATATCCACACACACACCCCCTAAATCTATATCCACACATACCACACACACACCCCCTAAATCTATATCCACACATACCACACACACACCCCCTAAATCTATATCCACACATACCACACACACACACCCCCTAAATCTATATCCACACATACCACACACACCCCCCCTAAATCTATATCCACACATACCACACACACACACCCCCTAAATCTATATCCACACATACCACACACACACACCCCCTAAATCTATATACACACATACCACACACACACCCCCTAAATCTATATCCACACATACCACACACACCCCCCCTAAATCTATATCCACACATACCACACACACACACCCCCTAAATCTATATCCACACATACCACACACACACCCCCTAAATCTATATCCACACACACACCCCCTAAATCTATATCCACACATACCACACACACACCCCCTAAATCTATATCCACACATACCACACACACACCCCCTAAATCTATATCCACACATACCACACACACACCCCCTAAATCTATATCCACACACACACCCCCTAAATCTATATCCACACATACCACACACACACCCCCTAAATCTATATCCACACATACCACACACACACACCCCCTAAATCTATATCCACACATACCACACACACACACCCCCTAAATCTATATCCACACATACCACACACACACACCCCCTAAATCTATATCCACACATACCACACACACACACCCCCTAAATCTATATCCACACATACCACACACACACACCCCCTAAATCTATATCCACACATACCACACACACACCCCCTAAATCTATATCCACACATACCACACACACACACCCCCTAAATCTATATCCACACATACCACACACACACACCCCCTAAATCTATATCCACACATACCACACACACACACCCCCTAAATCTATATCCACACATACCACACACACACCCCCTAAATCTATATCCACACATACCACACACACACACACCCTAAATCTATATCCACACATACCACACACACACACCCCCTAAATCTATATCCACACATACCACACACACACACCCCCTAAATCTATATCCACACATACCACACACACACACCCCCTAAATCTATATCCACACATACCACACACACACCCCCTAAATCTATATCCACACATACCACACACACACCCCCTAAATCTATATCCACACATACCACACACACACCCCCTAAATCTATATCCACACATACCACACACACACACACCCTAAATCTATATCCACACATACCACACACACACCCCCTAAATCTATATCCACACATATACACACACACACACCCTAAATCTATATCCACACATACCACACACACACACACCCCCTAAATCTATATCCACACATACCACACACACACACCCCCTAAATCTATATCCACACATATACACACACACACACCCTAAATCTATATCCACACATACCACACACACACCCCCTAAATCTATATCCACACATATACACACACACACACCCCCTAAATCTATATCCACACATACCACACACACACACCCTAAATCTATATCCACACATACCACACACAAACACCCCCTAAATCTATATCCACACATATACACACACACACACACCCTAAATCTATATCCATACATATACACACACACACACACACCCTAAATCTATATCCACACATATATACACACACCCTAAATCTATATACACACACACACACCCTAAATCTATATCCACACATATACACACAAACACCCCCTAAATCTATATCCATACATATACACACACACACACACACACCCTAAATCTATATCCACACATATATACACACACCCTAAATCTATATCCACACATATACACACACACACACCCTAAATCTATATCCACACATATACACACACACACACCCTAAATCTATATCCACACATATACACACACACACACACCCTAAATCTATATCCACGCATATACACACACACACACCCTAAATCTATATCCACACATATACACACACACACACCCTAAATCTATATCCACACACACACACACACACCCTAAATCTATATCCCCACATATACACACACACACACCCTAAATCTATATCCACGCATGCACACACACACACACATCCTAACCCTATATGATAGAGACTCTGCCCAGGTACACACACCTCTAAACCTTTTTGCGCACACACACACACTCAGATACACACACCACTACACTTTTATGCACACACACACTCATACACAAATACACAGACTCCTAAACTTTTATGATAGAGACCTTTCTCTGCTCAGGCACATAAACACACCCATATTAATGCATGAACATGTTGCACTTTGGAGACAAATCTTTCTTTCCATCTCTCTTTCAATCTCTCTCTCCATCTCTCCACCTCTCTCTTTCAATCTCTCTCTCCATCTCTCCACCTCTCTCTTTCCATCTCTCTCTCCATCTCTCCACCTCTCTCTTTCCATCTCTCTCTCCATCTCTCCACCTCTCTCTTTCCATCTCAGATCCCATCATCGTGTGTCCAGACCTACCCTGTAAGAGTGGTAAGATGATTCTACACAATTCATTTTGACAAACATTTTTGTAATGATTTGAAACAAATCAAATTTTATTTTAAAAGATGCAAAAAACTTTTGCTACGATTATTGTGAATTTTGAACCTCTGAACTGATCGATTAAGAGCCCTGTACTGACACAAGGCTGGCTTGGCAAATAAAAACCGGAAGCGTTAAAATATTTCAAGGTTCCCCTCGTCCATCAACACTGATCACTGAATGACAACTATCCAGAGATTGAAAAAATTCACCACCTAGACAGGTACAATGGCAATTAAAAAGTAAATCGGATAACCAACCCACCGGCGGCCACACGTGATGTTGATGCGTCGTGTCGCGTTCCTCGGCCCACTATTCTCCCGCTCGTTGCAGGAGTGGGCGTGCCCGTGCCTCATAGTGTGGCCCCTCCTCTCTGGGAGGCGCTGGCGGAGCAAGGCACCCCCTCAATGGTCCCCTCCTCGGTGGGAGAAGTGGCCAGCCTGCTGGGCAGCCTACGGGAGCAGCCGTATGGGGTTGGCGTGGCGACCATGGCCTACACCGCTCAGCGGGCTAAGCTAGCTCAGCCAGGCCCTGACAGGCAGCAGTGGACCAACCTATTCATCGATTCCTTCAGACTGGTCTACGGAGACATCATGGGAGACCCAACCAAAGCACTGGGATTATGCTAAAAATCTGAAAATGCTAGCTAATTAGCTAACGATGCTAGCTGAACAATGCTAGCTGACAGGCTAACAATGCTAGCAAATGAGCTAACAGTGCTAGCCCATGGAATAACAATGCTCGCTGATGGGCTTAAGCTGGCTAATGGCATTGGGGTTATCTTTATGCTGTATTGTAGTTTTCAAAGCTTGATGCTAATATTATTGGCTGTACGGAAAATAGTGTTAGCGCTGGGCTAATGTTTTATGTTTAAAGCGTTTTTTGCAATCAGTTCTAGGTTTTAGTTTATTGCTTAGAATATTTAGAATACATCAGCACCTAGCTTTAAGCTTACATTGCTCTGGGAGATTCTGGCCAGAGTAGATATGATTTCAGGCAGATCATAACGTATTCCTCTAACCAAGGGTTAGGGTTACTACCAGCTTAGTTTGAGCTCTAGAGTTTATCTGTTTAGTTTGTAACAAACAGTGTTAGACATAGCAAGTATTCAGTCTTTTGTTTTGGATGTTGAACGCTTTTATCACTGTGAACAACTCAAACCACTTGCTGAATTAGTGAGAGTCCTCAAAGACAACGTTTTGCATTTTTGCACATCGCCGTAGTTACAGCAGACATTTTGTTTTCCTATGTTATGAGAATGTAAATGTTTTGGTTAGTTTTGCAGAACTAATTTTGGAGTCTTGTGGTTAGGTATATGTGACTGGTGAATAACTTAATAATTGGACATTATCTTTTGGATAAATCCACAGTGAGTCAAAAGGTTTAAATACAACTTTGAACCAAAGATGAATGTTTTTTAATATAATTAATGGTAGGAATACATCCAGAACTAATACCACAGTGAACT
Organism: Esox lucius; assembly: GCF_011004845.1. Lineage (NCBI taxonomy): Eukaryota > Metazoa > Chordata > Actinopteri > Esociformes > Esocidae > Esox > Esox lucius. The sequence goes on from NC_047571.1 coordinate 35,417,754, forward strand.
TTCTAAAATTGCATAATGTACTATTTTATTTTAGCTCTAAGACTGCAATGCTTAGCTTCTGCTAAAGTTATATTCAGGGTTGCGGTCATTTCCAAATTCAAAATGGTTCATCACTGAAAACCACTGAAGACAATTGATTTTGTTTATGAATTTTCTGATTTGAAATTGAATTGCAATGGATCTGACCCGATCTGGTATTGGACATCACGAAGTTCCATTGAGATGATGTATAATAACTCATGTATAATATCATTTTTAGTAGAGTTTTATAAAGATGATACCTCATTCATAATATTATCTTCAGTAGAGAATGTTTCCATACATGTAATATTTGCTTTATTAAATAAATCATCAGAGGAATGGGAAAAGTGTCATGAAGTTCTTGTATTTCTCCTAGTTCTGTTTGTAACCTTTCATCTATGGAGAGTAAGGCTCACATTGAATCCAGAGCATGGACCATGTGTTATAGCAAGATTGAGTTAACTCATGCACAGTTTACTGTGAATGCAGCATTGGCTAATTTAACTTGAAGGTTAAAAAGCCAGAGATTACTTGGACCCCTACACTTCTGTACTAGACAAGAGTTGCCACTTCTACAGTACGAGGCATTTACATGACCCTTACTTTTACAGTCATGTTAGTTTCTCCTTAACAATACAGGGCAAATATGTTAATAATGCTCCGTCACTGAACCTCTAGAATCAGAACATGATTCAACATTCCCCAGTGTTAACCTCAGTTAGTAACTGACGCAGTGGATAACACTGCACAACTATTTGTTAGTGTGACTGTGGGAGTGTTTCTGCAATAGTTTGTGTAACAGTTGTGGCTTTAACGTTGGGGTGTGTCTATAGTTTAATTGGATGGATGTGTGTGCGCCGTGTGTGTCTGTGTGTGTTGCAGAGCCGGCGGTAGCTAGCTGCGTCCAGCGCCCAGTGGACATGGTGTTCCTGCTGGACGGGTCAGAGAGAATGGGAGTGGAGAACCACCGCAGGGCTAAGGAGTTCATTGAGAATGTGGCCCGCCACCTCACACTGGCCAGCAGCCAATCAGATGACAAGAACGCCCGCGTGGCCCTGCTGCAGTACGGCAGCCCCACGGAACAGAGGGTGGAGTTCTCCCTTACCCACAACCTGACAGTGATCGCTGATTCACTGGCTGTGATGGATTACATGGACTCCTCCTCCTCCTTGGGCAGTGCCATCATACATGCTGTCAACAACTTGGTGATGTCACAGGTACACACAGTCTAAGGAATTAATACATACAATGTCAACAGTACGGTGCGGTGTATAACAGTACGGTGTGGTGTATAACAGTACGGTGCGGTGTATAACAGTATGGTGCGGTGTATAACAGTATGGTGCGGTGTATAACAGTATGGTGTGGTTTATAACAGTATGGTGCGGTGTATAACAGTATGGTGTGGTGTATAACAGTATGGTGCGGTGTATAACAGTATGGTGTGGTGTATAACAGTATGGTGTGGTGTATAACAGTACGGTGCGGTGTATAACAGTATGGTGTGGTGTATAACAGTACGGTGCGGTGCATAACAGTACAGTGCGGTGTATAACAGTACGGTGCGGTGTATAACAGTACGGTGTGGTGTATAACAGTATGGTGTGGTGTATAACAGTATGGTGTGGTGTATAACAGTACGGTGTGGTGTATAACAGTATGGTGTGGTGTGTAACAGTATGGTGTGGTGTATAACAGTATGGTGTGGTGTATAACAGTATGGTGTGGTGTATAACAGTATGGTGTATAACAGTATGGTGTGGTGTATAACAGTATGGTGTGGTGTATAACAGTATGGTGTGGTGTATAACAGTATGGTGTATAACAGTATGGTGTGGTGTATAACAGTATGGTGTGGTGTATAACAGTATGGTGTGGTGTATAACAGTATGGTGTGGTGTATAACAGTATGGTGTAGTGTAAAAAGGTAAGGTGTGGTGTATAACAGTATGGTGTGGTGTATAACAGTATGGTGTGGTGTATAACAGTACGGTGTAGTGTAAAAAGGTAAGGTGTGGTGTATAACAGTATGGTGTGGTGTATAACAGTATGGTGTGGTGTATAACAGTATGGTGTGGTGTATAACAGTATGGTGTGGTGTGTAACATTATGGTGTGGTGTATAACAGTATGGTGTGGTGTATAACAGTATGGTGTGGTGTATAACAGTATGGTGTGGTATATAACAGTATGGTGTGGTGTATAACAGTATGGTGTGGTGTATAACAGTATGGTGTGGTATATAACAGTATGGTGTGGTATATAACAGTATGGTGTGGTGTATAACAGTATGGTGTATAACAGTATGGTGTGGTGTATAACAGTATGGTGTGGTGTATAACAGTATGGTGTGGTGTATAATAGTATGGTGTGGTATATAACAGTATGGTGTGGTGTATAACAGTATGGTGCGGTGTATAACAGTATGGTGTGGTGTATAACAGTATGGTGTGGTGTATAACAGTATGGTGTGGTGTATAACAGTACGGTGTGGTGTATAACAGTATGGTGTGGTGTATAACAGTATGGTGTGGTGTATAACAGTATGGTGTGGTGTATAACATTATGGTGTGGTGTATAACAGTACGGTGTGGTGTATAACAGTACGGTGTAGTGTAAAAAGGTAAGGTGCGGTGTATAACAGTATGGTGTGGTGTATAACAGTATGGTGTGGTGTATAACAGTATGGTGTGGTGTATAACAGTATGGTGTGGTGTATAACAGTATGGTGTGGTGTATAACAGTATGGTGTGGTATATAACAGTATGGTGTGGTGTATAACAGTATGGTGTGGTGTATAACAGTATGGTGTGGTATATAACAGTATGGTGTGGTATATAACAGTATGGTGTGGTGTATAACAGTATGGTGTATAACAGTATGGTGTGGTGTATAACAGTATGGTGTGGTGTATAACAGTATGGTGTGGTGTATAATAGTATGGTGTGGTATATAACAGTATGGTGTGGTGTATAACAGTATGGTGCGGTGTATAACAGTATGGTGTGGTGTATAACAGTATGGTGTGGTGTATAACAGTATGGTGTGGTGTATAACAGTATGGTGTGGTGTATAACAGTATGGTGTGGTATATAACAGTATGGTGTGGTATATAACAGTATGGTATGTGCTCAACAGGGCAGTCGTCTGGCCCGTCGTAATGCGGAGCTGTCATTTGTCTTCATCACCGATGGCGTCACTGCCAGCGACAACCTTGAGGAGGGTGTCTCAGCTATGCGACGGGCTGAAGGTGTTCCCACAGTGATCGCCATGGGGACCGATACAGACCAGGAAGTTCTGAGGAAGGTTGCCCTAGGAGACACGTCGGCCATCTTTAGAGGGGACGACTTCAGCACGCTGGAGAATCCTTCCTTCTTCGAACGCTTCATCCGTTGGGTCTGCTAATCAGCTAACAGCCTCTTAGAGTTATTCCTAAGAGCTGTTAAATCCTTTCAGTAATAGAAAGATCAATGATCTCTCAGATTTGATTCTAAATTCCAAATACGGTGCTCTATGGCTTTCCAAGCTTTAAAATGGCAGAACTTGGAAGCTAAACATGTAAAAACAACACACTCTTAACTTGATTGATGAACCTTTTAAATTAGTGAAATTACAGATTCCATCTTTAACTAGTTCAGCAAAAAAAAGCTTCTCTCTGATCAGAGTTGCTGATATTGAATGTGTAAAAATGTTACTGTCTATTTTTCTGTTTTTGTGTTAGTGTATTGTGTTTCATTGTGAGGTCTGCATCTGTCTGTATTTCACACTAAGGTGCTGTTCTAATGATAGGAGATTCAGGCCGTCTTAACGTCACAGTCTTAAGTCAAATGTTATTGAGTTTTAAAAAGTCTTGAGTTTTAAACAGTCTTGAGTTTTAAGCAGTCTTGAATTTTGAACAGTCTTATGTTCTAAACAGTCTTATGTTCTGAACAGTCTTATGTTCTGAACAGTCTTGAGTTTTGAACAGTCTTATGTTTTGAACAGTCTTGAGTTTTGAACAGTCTTGAGTTTTGAACAGTCTTGAGTTTTGATCAGTCTTGAGTTTTTAACAGTCTTCATTCTTAAACAGTCTTCATTCTTAAACAGTCTTCATTCTTAAACAGTCTTAACTTCAGAACAGTCTGAATTTTAAAACAGTCTTAATCCTTAAACAGTCTTATTTTAAAAAGTTTAATTTAGTTGTTCAATCTTTGTCATTTCAATTGGAGTGCCTGTAAGAGGCTGACTTGGAGCATGAAAAACTGTCAAACTCCACCTCTTTCCAAGTTTGAAAACAGGCAACAAATGTGCCTTTGATTGTTCATTGCTGAGGTTAATTATTACTCGGCCAGAACAGACAGTACTGAAGTATCAAGTAGTGGTATGTTGATTTTATCCTGCTCACTCCCACAGTATTTGTAGACATCACATTCAAAGATAGGAAAGGCATTTCTGTAGCCAAGTGTTGTTATGATACATTTTAGTTTAGTTTCAAAAATGTTTGGTGGTTTGCATTTTCCCCCCAACTTGGCCTTTAGTCTGTTATTTTTGTAGTTCAGGGAATAATTTAGACAGTAGATGCACATACATAAACACAAGCATACACACATGGAATCACATACTGCCAGACAACACACACACACAGAATCACACACCGCCACAGCACATTGAAAATGCATTTGTTTTAAGCTGAAGTTGTAATAAAGACAGTGTTGTTGAACTCTGACCTGTGAACTCTGACCTGTGTCATATTTGTATGTGTGCGTGCATGCATGTGTGTGTGTGTGTACAGCACATCTGTGTTGCAGCTGGCTCTTAAACAGATGTCGGTCTGCCCTCTCAAGTTGTAGGGTGGAATTCTATGGGGACATACAGCTCAGGAATAAATGAAGAGACCACTCCTAATATTTCTTAAATCAGCATCTCTACATGTATGGCAGCCATTCCATTACAGTTTCTGTTAAATTCCAACACAGGCACACCTCATTTCACTAAATGAGGTAATGATTAGTTGATTACCTGAACCAAATCTAATTTAACGAGGAAAAGTATAAAAACCACTAATGTGGTCATCACTATCCTCTTGTAATAGGCCCAGCTGGATGGCAAAAACTGTGCAAGTATTACCTCAAAGGTAATGTGAATTTAAAAAAATACTATTCAGCATTACAAAAGAGTTGAAAAGAAAAACTTTGAGTGAGGAAAAGAAGTGTTCAATTCTGGCTTTACTGGCAGAGGGATACAGTGAACATCAGGTTGCTTCCATCCTGAAAATGTCAAAGACGGCAGTTCATAAGAACATGGTTAAGCAACAGACATTGGAGACAACAAAGCTACAGACTGGCAGAGGGTGAAAACGATTGTCTCCTGACCGAGATGACCGTAAACTCATTTGAATGTGACTCAACAACCATAGGATGACATCAAGTGACCTACAAAAAGAATGGCAAACAGCAGCTGAGGTGAAGTGCACAGCGAGAATGGTTCAAAACAGGCTCCTAGGGGCAGGGCTGAAGTCGTGCAAAGCTAGTCGTGGTGTAGGATCTGTGATGATCTGGACCGAAATCGGTCAGATTTGTCTTTGGACGCATGAATCAAGCCAAGTACAAGGTTATCCTGGAAGAACACCTGCTTCCTTCTGCTCTGACAATGTTCCCCAAAAGTAATGTTGACAGTAGTTTATAGAATAAAACAAAACTGTTCATTTTACTCAAACACATACCTATTTATAGTAATATCAGAGATATTGATAATTTTGCAGTGTTTTTTTTTTCCAGAGCTGTATACACCGATCAGCCATAACATTATGACCACTGACAGGTGAAGTGAATAACACTGATACACCCATCAGCTATAACATTATGACCACTGACAGGTGAAGTGAATAACACTGATACACCCATCAGCCATAACATTATGACCACTGACAGGTGAAGTGAATAACACTGATACACCCATCAGCCATAACATTATGACCACTGACAGGTGAAGTGAATAACACTGATACACCCATCAGCCATAACATTGTGACCACTGACAGGTGAAGTGAATAACACTGATACACCCATCAGCCATAACATTATGACCACTGACAGGTGAAGTGAATAACACTGATACACCCATCAGCCATAACATTATGACCACTGACAGGTGAAGTGAATAACACTGATACACCCATCAGCCATAACATTATGACCACTGACAGGTGAAGTGAATAACACTGATAATCTCGTTATCATGGCACCTGTCAGTGGGTGGGATATATTAGGCAGCAAGTGAACATTCTGTCCTCATAAGTTGATGTGTTAGGATCTGAGTGACTTTGACAAGGGCCAAATTGTGATGGCTAGATGACTGGGTCAGAGCATCTCCAAAACTGCAGCCCTTGTGGGGTGTTCCTGGTCTGCAGTGGTCAGTACCTATCAAAAAGACCAAGGAAGGAAAAGTGGTGAACCGGCGACAGGGTCATGGGCGGCCAAGGCTCATTGATGCACGTGGGGAGCGAAGGCTGTTTCTGTGTGGTCTGATCCAACAGACGAGCTACTGTAGCTCAAATTGCTGAAAAGTTCATGCTGGTACTGATCAAAAGGTGTCAGAACATACAGCGCATCTCAGTTTGTTGCGGATGGGGCTGCGTAGCCCTAGACCAGTCAGGGTGCCCATGCTGACCCCTGTCACTGACCCCTGTACACTGCTGAAAGCGCCTACAATGGGCACATTTGCATCCAAACTGGACCACGGAGCAATGGAAGAAGGTGGCCTAGACTGATGTCCACATTTGCTTTTACATCATGTGGATGGCTGGGTGCCTGTGCTTTCATGGCAACGGTAATCCCTGATAGCGTTGGATAATGCGCCCTGCCACAAAGCAAAAATGCTTCAGGATTGGTTTGAGGAACACAACAATGACTTCAAGGTGTTGACTTGGCTTTCAAATTTCACAGATCTCAATCCAATCGAGCATCTATGGGATGTCCTGGACAAACAAGCCAGATCCATGGAGGCCCCACCTCGCAACTCACAGGACTTAAAGGATCTGCTGCTTAACGTCTTGGTGCCGGATACCACAGCACACCTTCAGAAGTCTAGTGGAGTCTATGTCTCAACGGGTCAGGGCTGTTTTGGCAAAAGGAGGACCTACACAATATTAGGAAGGTGGTCATAATGTTATGGCTGTATATACACACACAGACACACACACAAACTTACTTTACACACACATACAGAAATACAGACACACATACACACAAACATACTTGACACACACACAGACTTACACACACATACACACAAACATACACACACAAGTAGTATTCTGTTTCTAACTAATGCCAGCTGAGAGAATGAAGAGGAGAGTTATTGAAGATCAGGAGAAGAAAACTGTTAACAGGCCACACAAAACAGACAGACACAGAGACAGACAGACACAGACAGACACAGACAGAAAGACTGACAGTTGTCTCTGATGCCCCCTGCTGTTTTAAACCTGCAGATCACTATATTACAAGCACCAGACATACACTCTAGTCCAGTAACATTCATCGGAGCCCTCATTCACTGTCATTATATATCAATTTCATAGTAATGAAAGTAAAACGTGCTGTAAAAGAAACAGCCTTAAGATATCTAACATGGAGACCTTTATGTTTAAAAGTGGGTCTACTTTTAGATCAAAAATGAAACAGAGTGCGCCTTTCCAGAAGTTTACTGGCTGAAGATGATTGAACAGAGGACAGACTCTGCATTAACAGTTTTAATGACGATCTTTTGAGTAATTGGTGCATTTATCTAATAGTTTTTTCCAGTCGGTTATTACTTAATCTGGTGCTGGGGCCGCTGTTATACTATAATACCATCCAGATGCTGCTTCCAACCCAGAACACGAAGGTCTTAATAGTTTTCAAACAATAACGCTACAGTTATCTTTATGGAATAACCCTAACCCACTACAGTTATCTTTATGGAATAACCCTAACATACTACAGTTATCTTTATGGAATAACCCTAACATACTACAGTTATCTTTATGGAATAACCCTAACATACTACAGTTATCTTTATGGAATAACCCTAACCCTAACACACTACAGTTATCTTTATGGAATAACCCTAACATACTACAGTTATCTTTATGGAATAACCCTAACACACTACAGTTATCTTTATGGAATAACCCTAACATACTACAGTTATCTTTATGGAATAACCCTAACATACTACAGTTATCTTTATGGAATAACCCTAACACACTACAGTTATCTTTATGGAATAACCCTAACATACTACAGTTATCTTTATGGAATAACCCTAACATACTACAGTTATCTTTATGGAATAACCCTAACATACTACAGTTATCTTTATGGAATAACCCTAACCCTAACACACTACAGTTATCTTTATGGAATAACCCTAACCCACTACAGTTATCTTTATGGAATAACCCTAACATACTACAGTTATCTTTATGGAATAACCCTAACCCTAACACACTACAGTTATCTTTATGGAATAAAGAATAATCAACTGATCAAATGCCAACAAAGATGGCCTTTCGGTTGAATGACAGAAAATATTGACTAGCTACTTTAGGGGTAAATACAGCATATTTACAAAGGAAGGGTGAACATTTACATGTTATAAGCGCCATTTTAAACATTGTAATATCATTCATAGATAATCCTAATGTTCATTTTTAATGTAATCCTGCTGAAATGTTCTGAAATATTATTTTGACTTTAGGAGACATAACATAGCATTTATCAAATGTATTAAATTGTTATTATTGAGAACATCGAGACTTTGGACAACTGATAAGCATTTCTGATTCCTAGACTTTAACCAGCAGCCTTGATTCTCGTGACTTTGTGTAGTACGATTCTTTCATTTGAACGAATCTGTCGGATTCTGACACAGTTCTGACAGTTCATTGAAAAGCTTGGTTTACACGTTCGCGAAACGCCATTCACTAAATGTTTGGTCACGCAAGAATACCGTAGAAGAGAGCAGCTGATCTGTAATAGTTTGTACTTATTCATCTGTCCAAAACATTTCCAACCTAAAAAAGGAGCGGGTGAGCTATTTTAGTGAGTATGCTTATGAAACACGCAGTTTTAGCAAAGACATTGTAGTTTAACGTTTCAGTTGTCTCTTTTGTACAATTCGCGCCTATGAGTGTGAAGTCATGCAAAAATAATTTAATTGACGTAGGCTACGATTTGCGAAATAATTCAAATGTCGGAAGATATCATTCAGCGGTAAAGCATCATTACTAGGTACATTCAGATATACTTTTACACAGAATTGTGTTCCTCTGTTATGTTGTTTGCTGTTATAAGTCTGGAATTATACTTTGTACTCATGTCAGCGTGTGTGTTTAGGACGATGGAGGGTGATCCGATAAGCTCCCTGTGCAGCCCGGCCATGGTGGTGGATGTGGACAAAGTGAAGAGGAACGCTGAGAAAATGAGGGAACGCTGGAGCAATTTGGGAGTCACTCTACGACCACACATGAAGACGCACAAGACCATGTAGGGTACAAACACGCGGTGACATCAGTATGTTCATGACAACCCAACACCGACAAAATCCCAATCATAACCCATAATAATTATATTAATACCGCCCCATAACCTATAATAATTATCATAATACCGCAACCCTAAAATCGCCTAACTAATGAACGTCAAAACCACATTGTCTCTGACTGGTTGGGTGTCCTCGCTTAGGTACTCACAAGAATAATGGATTTATTATCCCTATGGGGACATTAAAATACATGACCATGTAACCCTTGGAATTTTGTTGCAAGAAGGCATTACATTTGATAGTCCGTTTTCTTCCGCCTGCCTCTGAACGTATGGTAGTGATACGCTTAGGTTGTAGTGATAGTAAGGTTGGCTCGTTCTACTCAGATCTTGTCAAGTCGCTCAGTAAAAAGTTTGAATCTTTCCTGTCATTTCGTTCATTTGAGTCAGTAATGCCTATTCATGTGTTTTTCATGACATCAGTAATCAACTAACTTATTATATTATTATAGTCTACCTTAAATTATTAATTATCAATAAACATGTCTTAATGATGTTGCTGCCGTGATCTATCTTTCTCTGTGGATGTACATAGACGTTGATTGGAGAACTGAGCTGGAGGACCGGGTATGAAGTGATCATGTTGTAGAAATCCACTGTCAAATGTTCAAATGAACGAAACAATTGAACGTGTCACTAGAAAAAGGGCTTGTGAGCCCTGAGTCACACAGACACATGCTGGAGGTTTTGTCCCTGATGAACATGTTGCGTAAGCTAATGAGGCCCTCTAGAGTTTAGTAACACACAGCTCAGTCCCAGTGAAATGTCAATTTCAGATTTTTGGTGCATGCCCTACTTTCCAGACAATTCTGTTCCAGACAATCGCCTTCTGTGAGGCCGGCCTTCCTTGGCTTATTTTGAGAGATAACATTTTACCTACTATATATGTATACACGTGTGTGTGTATGTATGTATGTATAGATATATACATACACATAGATATGTCACTTTAATGCAAATTAGATTAGATTCTGTCACTCAAAGTTGAAGAGTACCTATGATAAAAATTACAGACCTCTAAATGCTTTGTAAGTGGGAAAACCTGCAAAATCGGCAGTGTTCTCCCCACTGTAGGTCACATTTAAAGTGGAAAAAGCTCTGACTATTAATTATCTTTGTCTCATTCTTTTACATCACAAGAACCTGGCATTTTAACAGGGGTGTGTATACCCACTGTAAGTCACTATCCACAAACAAACTACCTGACTCATATTTCTAAAGTAGTATTTGTATAAATGCAACCAGATTTGTCAGTCAACGCGACTTGTTGAGTGTTCTTTTGTGGTGTTGTGTGCATAGATGAGGTTACGTTTGTGCACAGACTTTTTGCAGTTATGTTTGAAGTTCAGGTCACATGTCAACGATCCACAAATGTGAGTGAGACCACTAGCTGAAATCTCTAATGTAGTAGAATATCTTGGTGACTTCCAGACAATCACCTAAGCACACAGTGATGTGATCTTCTACTATTTGGTTTCAACAAAGATACAACCAACTGTGTTGCATGATGTACCTAGCTAGCTACATTTGAAAAAACTACGGAGATTGAAATGACTACGGAGTTAAGAACCGTCCAATGTGTTATTAAAACCTGGAAGGATAGTGGTGAACCGTCCAATGCGTTATTAAAACCTGGAAGGATAGTGGTGAACCGTCCAATGCGTTATTAAAACCTGGAAGGATAGTGGTGAACCGTCCAATGCGTTAGTAAAACCTGGAAGGATAGTGGCGAACCGTCCAATGCGTTATTAAAACCTGGAAGGATAGTGGTGAACCGTCCAATGCGTTATTAAAACCTGGAAGGATAGTGGTGAACCGTCCAATGTGTTATTAAAACCTGGAAGGATAGTGGTGAACCGTCCAATGCGTTATTAAAACCTGGAAGGATAGTGGTGAACCATCAACTTCACAGAATAAATGTGATCAGGAAAAAATTCTTGAATGCCCGTGATTGGAGATCACTTAAACGCTTGGTGAAGTTGAATCCTACAAAAGTCGACAGTAGAACTCGTGGCCGTGTTTATTAGAGAAAGTAAGAGCATTTCCACACACACTGTGTGATGAGAACTCACAGGATTGGGACTACACAGCTGTGTGGCCACAAGAACACCAATTGTTTGTGAGGCTAATCAGAAAAAAAGGCTTGATTTTGTTAGGGAGCATAAAGATTGACCTCTGGAGAAATAGAGAAAAGTAATGTGGTCTGATGAGTCCAGATTTACCTTATTCCAGAGTGATGGGCACATCAGGGTAAAAAGGGAAGCGAATGAAGCAATGCACCCATCATGCCCACTGGACAAGACTCTGGAGGCGGTTTCATGATCTGGAGTTGCTTCAGTTAGTCAGGTCTAAAGTCAGCAACTTTGTGGCAATAAAATGAAGTCAGCTGAGTACCTGAATGTACTGAATGCCCAGGTTATCCCAACAATGGATTTTCTTCCCTCATGGCACGGGCATATTCCAGGACAACAATGCCTGGATTCATCAAGTTCAAATAGTCCAAGAGTGGTTCCGGGAGCATTATTACCAAGGTTTATTATTAACCCTAACCCTTAAATAGCCAGGGTATATTATTAACCCTAACCCTTAGATACCCAGGGTATATTATTAACCCTTAAATACCCAGGGTATATTATTAACCCTAACCCTTAGATACCCAGGGTATATTATTAACCCTTAAATAGCCAGGGTATATTATTAACCCTTAGATACCCAGGGTATGTTATTAACCCTTAAATAGCCAGGGTATATTATTAACCCTAATCCTTTGATACCCAGGGTATATTATTAACCCTTAAATAGCCTGGGTATATTATTAACCCTAACCCTTAGATACCCAGGGTATATTATTAACCCTAACCCTTAGATACCCAGGGTATATTATTAACCCTTAAATAGCCAGGGTATATTATTAACCCTTAGATACCCAGGGTATGTTATTAACCCTTAAATAGCCAGGGTATATTATTAACCCTAACCCTTTGATACCCAGGGTATATTATTAACCCTTAAATAGCCTGGGTATATTATTAACCCTAACCCTTAGATACCCAGGGTATATTATTAACCCTTAAATAGCCTGGGTATATTATTAACCCTAACCCTTTGATACCCAGGGTATATTATTAACCCTTAAATAGCCTGGGTATATTATTAACCCTAACCCTTTGATACCCAGGGTATATTATTAACCCTTAAATATCCTGGGTATATTATTAACCCTAACCCTTAGATACCCAGGGTATATTATTAACCCTTAAATAGCCTGGGTATATTATTAACCCTAACCCTTAAAAAGCCAGGGTATATTATTAACCCTAACCCTTAGATACCCAGGGTATATTATTAACCATAACCCTTAAAAAGCCAGGGTATATTATTAACCCTAACCCTTAGATACCCAGGGTATTTTATTAACCCAAACCCTTAGATACCCAGGGTTTATTATTAACCATAACCCTTAGATACCCAGGGTTTATTATTAACCATAACCCTTAGATACCCAGGGTTTATTATTAACCATAACCCTTAGACACCCAGGGTTTATTATTAGTGTATATTATGCTGGTCTTGGTGAGCACCACCAAATCAACACAAAAGGTAAAATAACTAGAAACCACACCTGTCAGTTCATGGAAGTTAGCAAAGTTCTCCTCAAAACATCCCAGATAGTGCCAGTAGGTGTTACGTGTTGTGTTGTGAACAGCTTTTATGGTCTCTGAGAATGTATTTTGAAGCATCAGCATATACACATACAGTATGCCAAAGGCCAATGTGGTTTATTCTCTTCTGTAATGTAATGACGTGTGTGTGTGTGTGTGTGTGTGTGTGTGTGTGTAGTGAGTGTGGTGATATAATGACAGCTGGATCTAGGCGGTGTATTGTTGTGTCAACACTAGCAGAAGCCTGTTTCTATGCTGACCATGGATACGACGACATCCTGTATGCCTACTCAGTGCCTTTCGACAAGGTACCCACATCTATACCCTACCCCCATCCCAAACATCTATACCCTACCCCCATCCCAAACATCTATACCCTACCCCCATCCCAAACATCTATACCCTACCCCCATCCCAAACATCTATACCCTACCCCCATCCCAAACATCTGTACCCTACCCCCATCCCAAACGTCTATACCCTACCCCCATCCCAAACATCTGTACCCTACCCCCATCCCAAACGTCTATACCCTACCCCCATCCCAAACATCTATACCCTACCCCATCCCAAACATCTGTACCCTACCCCCATCCCAAACATCTATACCCTACCCCCATCCCAAACATCTATACCCTACCCCCATCCCAAACATCTATACCCTGCCCCCATCCCAAACGTCTGTACCCTGCCCCCATCCCAAACGTCTGTACCCTGCCCCCATCCCAAACGTCTGTACCCTGCCCCCATCCCAAACGTCTATACCCTACCCCCATCCCAAACATCTATACCCTACCCCCATCCCAAACATCTATACCCTACCCCCATCCCAAACATCTATACCCTACCCCCATCCCAAACATCTATACCCTACCCCCATCCCAAACATCTGTACCCTGCCCCCACACCCTAACCTCTATATCCTGAACACAACACCTAACATCCATGTCTTATCCACTACACCATAATACCTAGCCTGTCCGTACACCTTAACCAGGTCCTCCAGGATTCCTCATGTTTTTGTTATGTCAATCATCACCAAACATTAGGCAGTGGATACGTATTTGACCAATCACCAGACTAGCATAGTAAAATAATTACATTATCGTCAAATTATGGCTCTTAATTTCAGTGAATTTTTGCTAATACTCTTATTCAGAGCAGTTTAATTTATTACTGATTGCATATTTTTTGTACTTCCCCAAGGGGCAGAGAGTTTTAATCAGTCGAATATGATTAAATGATTATTAGGATGATAAGGTTTCTACAATGAGTTGAAGGCCAGTTTGGAAGTGTCTGTGTGTGTGTTTGTTAATGCCTGAATGCCTGTGTGTGTGTGTGTGTGTGTGTGTGTTTGTGTTTATGCCTGACTGCTGACGTGTGTGTGTGTTTATGCCTGACTGCCTACGTGTGTGTGTGTGTTTATGCCTGATTGCCTACGTGTGTGTTTGTGTTTATGCCTGACTGCCGACGTGTGTGTGTGTTTATGCCTGACTGCGGATGTGTGTGTGTGTGTTTATGCCTGACTGCCGACGTGTGTGTGTGTTTATGCCTGATTGCCTACGTGTGTGTGTGTGTGTTTATGCCTGACTGCCGACGTGTGTGTGTGTGTTTATGCCTGATTGCCTACGTGTGTGTGTGTGTTTATGCCTGACTGCGGATGTGTGTGTGTGTGTGTTTATGCCTGACTGCGGACGTGTGTGTGTGTTCAGGTGGAGCAGTGTGCGGTGCTGGCCGAGCGCCTGTCTCTGTTCCAGGTGCTGTTGGACCACAGAGATGCTCTGGACCAGCTACGGAAGAGACCACTGACCCGCGGGCTGTGGCATGTCTGGCTCAAACTGGACTGCGCCAATGGGAGAGGTGGGTCAGGTGTTCGTTCCCACACAACTATCAATGTGTATCATAGTTATTCAAGGTGTACATGTTGATTCGGGAGTTTAATATGTAATCAGTTTGATAATACCAGCTTTTTTACCCTTGAGGAACTAGTTTTGGCACCAGTATTGAATATGTGAAACTAGCCAGCTAGCCCTGAAGCTAGCCCTGAAGCTAGCCCTGAAGCTAGCCCTGAAGCTAGCCCTGAAGCTAGCCCTGAAGCTAGCCCTGAAGCTAGCCAGCAAAGCCCTGAAACTAGCCAACTAGCCCTTAAATGTGCACTTCCATCATGACTATCATCCATCTGAAATGTCCTTCCTGCTGAAAAGTACCATCTTGCAAACAAATTAAACAAAATCACCAACTGACTGAGGGCTGGATTCAAACTCAGTCTGTAAATCTAAGTAAACAATTGAAATCACAGGCTGTTCCAACTTGCGTGAATTTCATCACAGCAACTCATATTGTGACTCAGTAGTGTGTATGACCCCACATTCCTGTATGCACTCCCGACAACGTCTGGGCATGTTCCTGATGAGATGCTGGATGGTGTCCTGGGGGATCTCCTCCCAGACCTGGATCAGGGCATCAGTGAACTACTGGACAGTCTATGGCACTACTTGGCGGTGTCGGATGCATCAATACATAATGTCCCAAAGGTTCTCAATTGGATTCATGTCTGGGGAGCGTGACCAGTCAATGGCATCTGTGCCTTTGTCATCCAGGAACTGCCTACACACTCTGGCCACATGAGGCTGGGCATTGTCCTGCACCAGGAGGAACCCAGGGCTCACTGCACCAGGAGGAACCCAGGGCCCACTGCACCAGCGTAAGGTCAGACGACGGGTCTGAAGATTTCATCCTGATATCTAACAGCAGTCAGGGTACCGTTGGCTAGCATGTGGAGGTCTGTGTAACCCTCCAAGGATATGCCTCCCCAGACCATCACTGACCCACCGCCACACTGGTCATGCTGGATGATGTTACAGGCAGCATAATGTTCACCACGGCGTCTCCAGAATATTTAATGTCTGTCACATGTGCTCAGTTTGAACCTGCTCTCATCTGTGAAGAGAACGGGCCGCCAATGGCAGACCTGCCAATTCTGGTGTTCTCTGGCTAATTCCAATATTGCTGCACAGTGCTGGGCTGTGAGCATAGGTCCCACTAGAGGACATCGAGCCCTCATGCCACCCTCATGGAGTCTGTTTCTGACAGTTTGGTGTGCAGTGTAGTTTTGTAACTCCATTAGCAAGCAAGCCAGGCAGCTAAATGATGTAACATATTATGCACATAGTAAGGAAGAGGGATAGTTGCACCATACATGTATTTTTTGAATGATGTGCGGCTTAAGCTAAGGTAATGTGTGTGCACATTTCATCTGGTTTAAATAACATACCATCTCAACTGTTTTAGTGAACTATAGCTATCTATCATCTAACATTAGCTAGCCTCCTTGTTTAGCTAGCTCAACTCCAAAACACTCCTGTAGTCAAGGACAGAGTTCTACCTACCTATCAAAAAAATATTATTTGTTGAAAACATCTTCTATTTGGAGTAAAGGTTTTCCATAGCTATGATGCAAAACAGTTTGTCACCAATATCTTACAAGTAATATACTCCTGGTACAAATAAATCAGGGGTATCTGAGATGTTTAAAAGTTGGAGCCACATTATGAATTAAGGCACAGATCTGGTTCTGGTTCTGTTCCACAGCCGGTGTTCTCCACTCAGAGCCAGAGGCGCTGCGATTGGCACAGGCCATCTTTGAGTCAGAGGGGGTGGAGCTGACAGGAGTGTACGCCCACTGTGGGAACACCTATAGCTGCAAAGGGGTGGAGCAAATACACTCTGTTGCTCAGGAAACCACCACCCTTGTACTTCAGTTCATGGAGAAGTAAGTAGACTAATATACATACTTTCTCACCTTCACACACAGACATATTGACTCATACTCCTTATCTGTGGGAGCGGGTAAAATCATACTCCTGACGCCCGATCACACAGTGACCGACGCCAGATCAGTGACCGACGCCAGATCAGTGACCAACGCCAGATCAGTGACCGACGCCAGATCAGTGGCTGACGCCCGATCGCACAGTGACTGGGGCAGATTGTTAGGGATTGTTATGTAAGTGGACAAGGGTTAGGGTTAGGGGTTAGATGTGGTTTTAACTTAAAATACACTCACCTAATGTATTATTAGGAACACCTGTTCAATTTCTCATTAATGCAATTATCTAATCAACCAATCACATGGCAGTTGCTTCAATGCATTTAGGCGTGTGGTCTTGGTCAAGACAATCTCCTGAACTCCAAACTGAATGTCAGAATGGGAAAGAAAGGTGATTTAAGCAATTTTGAGCGTGGCATGGTTGTTGGTGCCAGACGGGCCGGTCTGAGTATTTCACAATCTGCTCAGTTACTGGGATTTTCACGCACAACCATTTCTAGGGTTTACAAAGAATGGTGTGAAAAGGGAAAAACATCCAGTATGCAGCAGTCCTGTGGGCAAAAATGCCTTGTTGATGCTAGAGGTCAGAGGAGAATGGGCCGACTGATTCAAGCTGATAGAAGAGCAACTTTGACTGAAATAACCACTCGTTACAACCGAGGTATGCAGCAAAGCATTTGTGAAGCCACAACACGCACAACCTTGAGGTGGATGGGCTGCAACAGCAGCAGACCCCACCGGGTACCACTCATCTCCACTACAAATAGGAAAAAGAGGCTACAAATTGCACGAGCTCACCAAAATTGGACAGTTGAAGACTGGAAAAATGTTGCCTGGTCTGATGAGTCTCGATTTCTGTTGAGACATTCAGATGGTAGAGTCAGAATTTGGCGTAAACAGAATGAGAACATGGATCCAACATGCCTTGTTACCACTGTGCAGGCTGGTGGTGGTGGTGGTGTAATGGTGTGGGGGATGTTTTCTTGGCACACTTTAGGCCCCTTAGTGCCAATTGGGCATTGTTTAAATGCCATGGTCTACCTGAGTATTGTTTCTGACCATGTCCATCCCTTTATGACCACCATGTACCCATCCTCTGATGGCTACTTCCAGCAGGATAATGCACCATGTCACAAAGCTCGAATAATTTCAAATTGGTTTCTTGAACATGACAATGAGTTCACTGTACTGAAATGGCCCCCACAGTCACCAGATCTCAACCCAATAGATCATCTTTGGGATGTGGTGGAACGGGTGCTTCGTGCCCTGGATGTGCATCCCACAAATCTCCATCTACTGCAAGATGCTATCCTATCAATATGGGCCAACATTTCTAAAGAATGCTTTCAGCACCTTGTTGAATCAATGCCACGTAGAATTAAGGCAGTTCTGAAGGCGAAAGGGGGTCAAACACAGTATTAGTATGGTGTTCCTAATAATCCTTTAGGTGAGTGTATGTTACAACAGAGATTGTGTTTTCAGTTATGTAACATGTGTAAAGGTAATTGAAGTCTCCTTCCCTCTTTTTCTCTAGACTGAAGGCTGTAGGTATCACCTGTAAGTCCAGTATAGGCTCCACCCCCTCCTGCAGCCAGCCAATCAGTGACATGGCCAAGCTCAGTGAGGTGCATCCTGGGAATTATGTCTTTTACGGTTAGTCTGTGTGTGTTTCTGTATGTACCTTTGTGACCACAAGAACAGTGGTCAATCCTCCCTTTTGGGGACGTCCACCCTTTCCTTGTATTGGATTCACCCCAGAACTAGCAACCCTCATTAGAATCTGTAGTATTCAGCTAATCATCAAGTGTTTGAAGTGATCAGGTGCGCTAGTTCAGAACTACAACATTTTGAAACCTCTGCGAGTGCAGACAAGAAAAAAACACACCAGTAGAAAGCTGTGTTGTTACCTTATTGACTTTGTACTTCCTGTAGACGTGCAGCAGTCTGTGATTGGTTCCTGCAGTCTGGAGGATGTTGCTGTTAGAGTTCTGAGCAGGGTCATAGGTCACTGTCCTCACAGGAACCAGCTGCTTATTGACTGTGGCTGGACTGCACTCAGGTACTGTAATACCGCTACAATACTACCATAAACCTACTGCTATAATACTGTAAATACTACTCTTATTGCTACCCTGGCAACTGTAGTGTTTGGTGTCCATCTTCAGGACCATATATTCCATTGTCTAACTCGTCCAGCTGCCTGAGTTGTTTAAAACATTGTGTGATATATTACTGATATTACTGTTAGTATTACAACAATACTACTACTCCCAAACCAGCATTACTGATATTAGTGTTAGCATTACAACAATACTACTACTCCCAAACCAGCATTACTGATATTACTGTTAGTATTACAACAATACTACTACTCACAAACCAGCATTACTGATATCACTGTTAGTATTACAACAATACTACTACTCACAAACCAACATTACTGATATCACTGTTAGTATTACAACAATACTACTACTCAAAAACCAGCATTACCGATATTACTGTTAGTATTACAACAATACTACTACTCAGAAACCAGCATTACTGGTATAACTATTCTACTGACCACTTTCAGTCTGGATGGAGCTGGGAAACTACCGACCGGGTTTGCTGTTATAGAGGGACACCCTGAGCTCAGGTACTACAGTACTACACTAATACTTATACAACCCTGTTTCCAAAGAAGTTGGGACGCTGTGTAAAATGTAAATAAAAACAGAATGCAATGATGTGCAAATCATTTAAACTCTATATTCATTAGAAAATTGTACAAAGACAACATATCAAATGTTGAAACTGAGACATTTTATTATTTCTTGAAATACATATGCCCACTTTGAATTTGATGCCTGCATCACATAAAAAAAGTTGGAACAGGTGCTACAAAAGACTGGAAATGTTGTTAAAAAAAAAAACCTGGAACATCTCAAAAATATTAGGTAAATTGGCAACAGGTCAGTAAAATGATTGGGTATTAAAATATAATTCCAGAGAGGATGGGTCTGTCAGAAGTTAGGATGGGTCTGTCAGAAGTTAGGATGGGGAGGGGTTCACCACAAAATATCTCATCATCTACAGTACAGAATATCATTAAAAGATTCAGAGAATCCAGAGAAATCTCTATGCAAGGGACAACTCTGAAAACCAATATTGGATGGCTGTGATCTTCAGGCCCTCAGACGACACAGCATTAAAAACAAACACAATTCTATAGTGGAAATCACTGCACTGGCTCAGGAACACTTCCAAAAACCAATGTCTGTGAACACAGTACGTCACTGCATCCACAAATCCAAATAAAAACGTTACCATGCAAAGAAGAAATCATACATAAACATGATCCAGAACTGCCTCCGCCTTCTCTGGGCCTGAGCTCATTGAAGATGGACTGTGACAATGTAAAGCTGTTCTGTGATCAGACAAATCAAAAAAAATATTTCTGGGGATCATGGACGCCGCGTCTTCTGGACTAAAAAGGAGAGGGATCAGCACACAGTTCAAAAGCCAGCATCCATGATGGTATGGGGGTGCATTAGTCCACATGGCATGGGTGACTTACACATCTGTGAAGGCACCATTAATGCTGAACAATATATATACAGGTTTTGGAGCAACATATGCTGCAATCCAGACTGTCTTTTTCAGGGAAGGCCTTACTTATTTCAGCAAGACAATGCCAGACCACATTCTGCATGTATTACAACAGAATGGCACCATTGTAAAAGAGTCTGGGTGCTAAACTGGCCTGTCTGCAGTCCAGAACTGTCCTCCATTGAAAACATTTGGTGGATTATGAAACATTATTTGACAAAGGAGACCCCGAACTGTTGAGCAGCTGAAATCCTATATCAAGCAAGAATGGGAAAACATTTCACTTTCAAAACTACAGCAGTTGGTCTCCTCAGTTCCCTAATGCTTACAGAGTGTTGTTGAAAGAAGAGGAGATGCAACACAGTGGTAAACATGCCCTGTCCCAATTTATTTGAAAGTTTTATTTTTCCAAAAACAATACAATTTCACAATTTAAACATTTGATATGTTGTCTTTGTACCATTTTCAATTAAATACAGATATAAATGATTTGCACATCATTGCATTCTGTTTTCATTTGCATTTTAAGTGGCGCTCCAACTTTTTCTGGAAATAGGGTTGTACTATACAAATGATAGTACTACTATGTTACTACTAACACTTAGCAATGCTACTACTATAATACAATTAATACTGCTTATTCTACTACTACCACCACAACTAATATACTAGTAGGACCAGAATTGGGGAGTAACGGATTACAAGTAATCACAAAAAACTGTAACTGTAATCTGTTAAATTACCAACAAAAATATTGTCATCGGATTACAGATACTTTTGAGGGGAAAAAATACGATTACTTTTGGATTACTTCAATTGAAGAAGATTTGGTGCCGAAAATATTATGACACGTTGCATGTTTGAGTTTATTTTGTTTTATAAACATTGTTAATTGAACCAAAATATGATTTGCAAGCCTCAGTTGTGTGGGCTCGCATAACCAGATTAGTGACGGATGAAGCGCTTGTTTAATTTTCTCTGGTTTTGGTTGGTTGGATGGTTGGTAGAAACTGAGTATATCTACGATAATATTAGCCGAGCCATATAAAATGTTATTTCGTAATCTACTCTATGCATCTTTTCTCAGAACAATGATAGGCGATAGGACTACCTGGTGTTATATCTTTTTCAAATGTAAAAATGTATTTGTCAAATGCACCAAACAACAGAGCCAGGACGAGTTGCACCGAAGAACTTAGACAGGAATTGTTTAATAGATTAGGCAACTATTTGTTAGATAGCTGTATCATGGTGCTGCCGTCAAGATAAAACATTTTATGGAATTTACCACGACATTTGAGGAGAAAAGGTGTGACAATTTTGACAATGTTGATGGTTGAGCAAATCAGACAATTGCAGATTTAGTTTATGCGCTAAAAGCTACGGATATCTTAATGTTTATATACAACAATGTCAATACCCTTTTAGAGTAATTGCCATTTCTTTTTCAACGATAAAAAAACAAACATTGTTAACATTGTTAAAAAAAACTTGAATAAAACAATAGGGTTACGCATCATTAGATTTTGGGTTATGTTCAGATAAAAAGTCAGATTCAGGAAGATCGGGGGTTATTGGTTTAATTGGAATGACTGAATATCTGACAGACCTTTAGCCTGTAATATAGAGTTGTAGCCCAATCATACTGAAGTGGAAAGCAATGGTTTAGAAACCCTTTCCAAAGGCTGTACATAACCAATAAGGTAAAATGCTAATTGTGTTTTTATGTGTTTCAATTTATTATAGGCTATTCCTACTTTTTTCCCAATGCCTTTTAATATGAAAGTTATCTAAAAGTGATTCAAAGTAATCAGATTATGTTACTGAGATTGAGTAATCAAAAAGTTATGTTACTGATTACAAATGTGGACAGGTAACTTATAACTGATTACATTTAAAAAGTAACCAACACAACCCTGAGTAGGACTACTACTGTTATTACCACTACTTCTATAATATGCCTTCTAATATGCTAGTACATCACCACTACTACTTCAGTATTATAACAGCTGATGTTATTACTCATCCGTCTCCCTGCAGGTTGCTGTCTATGACCCAGGAGCACGGCAGAGTGGAGCCTCTCTTAGGACAACTAGACTATAGCCAGTACCCTCTGGGAACACTACTGACCATCATCCCCTACCACGTTAGTACTCATCCACTACTGTCTTCACCTACCCCTCTAGTACTCATCCACTACAATCTTCCTATACCATGTTACCGCTCATCCACTCCTATTATCCCTTACCATGTTAGCACTCATCCGCTACTATCATCCCCTACCACGTTAGTACTCATCTATTTTGCCGGTCCCTATAACGAAATATGGTATTTTCAGCTTAGGGGTAAAGATTTGTGTCCCCAAAAGGTTAGTAATACTGAACTGTGTGTGTGTGTGTGTGTGTGTGTGTGTGTGTGTGTGTGTGTGTGTTTTTCCAGGCATGTGCAACAGCCATGATGCATCCTGTGTACTACATCCACTCGGCCGGCCGGCTGGTAGGGAAGTGGATTCCCACGCGAGGCTGGTGATGCAGAAATGTTGCATCATGGGATATGTAGTATTGTATGGACCAGCCTGTAGTTATAGGAGAAATGGCTCCTATATCTACTATCCTGGGTGCCTTATTACACTGTCAGGTTTCCCCTTTGGGTCATCAGATAGTTAGTCACCTTTACGTCTACATGTAGGTACAGTCAGTCGTAGTGTGGGACAGCCTGATTAGAAAACTGCTTGGGAGATGTGGTTGAACTAAAGTGTTTTTCTTTCCCATGCGGACCGAGTGAGACAGAACATCATCAATGATAATGTTATTTTCTCCCCAGAAGCTACATTGCTATTGCCTGATCTTCCTTGATGCTTTGTAAAACTTTGACTTCCTTCAGATTTTAATATTATCTTCAAATATCTGTCTAATCTTTTTGACAGACAGTATTACCTCCAATTAAACACAAATTATTATTATAATTTTTTTTAACCTCCAATTTTGGGCTGGATTTGTAAAATGTTGATAACCAGTCATCAGTATTGTACTGCATGCATTCTGTGTTGGTAAATGCATTATAGCTGAAACTGGTTCCTGGATTGTTGACCTCTGCTTATAGATGAGTGAGCATCTCTTTACCGTCTCCTCCCAATTACAAAACATATCATTGGTGATTTTTTTTTTTAAACCTCAACATACTCTGCACATTTAAGGGGATTCCCTGACATAAACCTGTGGGATGAGCTGAAGAGGAGAATCTACAAGGATCTGGATTGATTCTGGATAATAAATGTTCACACATCCCTGCCTGTGTTCTCATACCTGATCAAACATTATAGGCAATGATTCAGAGATGTCACCTTGGGGGCTCATAGTACTAAAGTCAGGGGTGCAGGTAATCATGTTTTTATGAAATATATTGTTTGGTCCTTTAGCTCATCCTCATACAGTGCTAGAAGCAAGGTCTGAAGTAATAAGTAGATTTGAGATCAAATGTTATATTTCAACCTCTCTTGACATCAGAATGCTTTGTGATGGTGTACTTGTGTCTGCTACTTGTATTGCTGACGATTTGTTTGCTGATGCACACAAGCGAAAAACATGCGGTAGTTTCCTCCATTTGGTATTCAGTCTGCATATTCTTGTTTTGTCCGACAGATGGCAATATATCACCATTGATAAGCAGTTGAGGAAAACATTTATATAGAACTTAGATGCTACATTTGGGAAGTATTTTTCAACAGCCTTGGGACCATCGACAATAGTTTCTTTGGAACTCAACGATATATAACACACAGTCACAAACCACATACGAAGAAAATCTGCAGAAAATGAAGACTTGACGGTCCCGCGCGGGGCATCATGGGAAATGTTTTTCGCCATAAACCTTTAGGATTGGTCTAAATTATTCCGACGACCTTTGACTCAACACGTGATTTAAAAACTTTCAGGCTGGCGCGCGGAAATATGTCAAACCAGTTTTAGGTTGTGCGTGCTTTGTGTTCGTGTCTGAATTATTTTGAAGGCTGATATTTGTATTCTCTTCAGACGTGCGCTATAACGGAATACTTCACCTAACATAGTGACCAGGCAAGTCAAGAATCCCGGTAGCAAGATACCCACTATGATGAGGATTATAATGTTCCCATGTGCGTTGTCAGTATGACCGTGTAGGATATGATAATGATGGTGTGTTTGTCTCTGCAGTATGACCGTGTAGGATATGATAATGATGGTGTGTTTGTCTCTGCAGTATGACCGTGTAGGATATGATAATGATGGTGTGTTTGTCTCTGCAGTATGAGTGTGTTGGAAGTCAGGTTTGTGGGAGATGGAGATGCACTCGAACACATTGTGGACAAACAAGAAGGTAAAAGTAATTACACTAAGACACAGACACACGAATGACCGAGTGACTGACTGATGTTTAATGTACGTAATGTATGTAGGCCTGCGGACCAACAACAGTGTGCAGAGGCTGGTCGCTCTGAAGAGGACAGCAGAAAGGAACGGTCGAGTGGAAGATGATGATGATGATGATGATGAGGTGCTCAGTGAGCAACACTATGTCCAGGCCCTCGGCACAGATGAAACAGGTGTGTGTGTGTCGAGTGTATTTATCCAACAAAACTTTGCACGCAGCCCTGTTGACTGTGTGTGTGTTCTGCAGAGGGAGAGGAGTGTGTGTCGGCTGTAGGAGGTGCATCTGTATTCACCTTCCAGAAGGTCAAACGCTCCAACAGGATGGCCCTGACTGGTGAGGAAACCAAGAGACAGTACGCCCTCTTTTGTGTTGCTTGGTTTTCATGAAAAAAAAATGTGTGTGTGTGTGTAGCATCAGAGCTGGCTCGGACTCCAGCGAGAAGTGTGAGCTTCAGTACGAACCCCGACACGGACAACGACGACAGGAGTGAGTCCTCTTCATTGCTCTGTCGTGACTCCTGGTTGTCTGTCCCACATCTTTTGTGATTACATTGGTTCTGATATTGACCCTATCATGTACATGATGAAATCTTGCCCTTTATCTGTAGAACATAACAGAAGTAACAACAGGACTCCTAAGAAGGTGAGTGATGGAGAGAACACACACAAACACACCACACACAAACACACACAGAGTGATGACCTGTGCTACTTCCTGTTTACTCTCAGGGAAAGAAGAGGCAGTTTGTTTCCACGACACCCCACAGGCTCAGCAAGAGACTGTCAGGTGTTTATCCTTAAATCACCTATTGACCTTTACAACGGCCCCTTTATGAACTCTGCAGTAAGGACTGGAAACATACTTGTGTTTGTGTTTCAGCTCCCAGCCTGAGGTCCGACAGTGACAGTGAGCTGTCTCCCTCGGACTCTGAGGAGGATGAAGAGGAGAAACATGATGATGAGAGTGTGAAACAGGCCAGGACTCCCAGTAAGACAACTGCCACCGCTCTTTATAAAACACCTGCCAAGAAGAACAAGGCCGGCCCTGAACCACCCCCCCAGGTAGGAGACACACCCCCCCCCCACCCACCCCCCGTAAGAGACCGCCCCACCCCCAGGTAGGAGACACAACCCCCCCCCACCCCACCCCCCGTAAGAGACCGCCCCACCCCCCGTAAGAGACCGCCCCACCCCCCGTAAGAGACCGCCCCCACCCCCCGTAAGAGACCGCCCCCACCCCCAGGTAGGAGACACACCCCCCCCCCCACCCACCCCCCGTAAGAGACCGCCCCACCCCCAGGTAGGAGACCGCCCCACCCCCAGGTAGGAGACACAACCCCCACCCACCCCACCCCCCGTAAGAGACCGCCCCACCCCCCGTAAGAGACCGCCCCACCCCCAGGTAGGAGACACAACCCCCACCCACCCCACCCCCCGTAAGAGACCGCCCCACCCCCCGTAAGAGACCGCCCCCACCCCCCGTAAGAGACCGCCCCACCCCCCGTAAGAGACCGCCCCCACCCCCCGTAAGAGACCGCCCCCACCCCCCGTAAGAGACCGCCCCCACCCCCCGTAAGAGACCGCCCCCACCCCCCGTAAGAGACCGCCCCACCCCCCGTAAGAGACCGCCCCACCCCCCGTAAGAGACCGCCCCACCCCCCGTAAGAGACCGCCCCACCCCCCGTAAGAGACCGCCCCACCCCCCGTAAGAGACCGCCCCACCCCCAGGTAGGAGACCGCGCCACCCCCCGTAAGAGACCGCCCCACCCCCCGTAAGAGACCGCCCCACCCCCAGGTAGGAGACCGCGCCACCCCCCGTAAGAGACCGCCCCACCCCCAGGTAAGAGACACAAACAGAACCAGGTAGACAGAGACAGCCATCCAGGTAGACAGAACCGTCCAATGTGTGTAATGTTGTTTTTTGTTACAGGCTAGTCTAGTGGAAGAGTATTTTGAGGCTCACTGCAGTTCTAAAGTCCTCACCTCAGACCGCACCCTGCAGCGTTTACACACACCTAAACTAGACCGGGTGAGTAACTACACACACCTAAACTAGACCGGGTGAGTAACTACACACACCTAAACTAGACTGGGTGAGTACTTACACAACCACACACACGCAACCAAAACTTTAAGACAAAACTGAGTGGTGTCGTGTGTGTGTGTGTGTGTGTGTGTGTGTGTAGGACACATTGTTCCGTCTGCTGGAAGAGAAGCCGTCCTGTTATTCTTCAGAGATTGAGGTGCTCCACTCCAGTTACCATGAACACTTCAGCAAGTGGATGCTGCAGTTACGGTAATATGTGTTACTGGGTGTAACAGTGTGTTACCGAGCATTACTGGGTTTGTCTGTGTAATTTAGTATTGGTCTTGGGGTCAGAATAAGGTTTAGTGTCAAACTTAGTGGTTAGGAATTTAGTTTAGATTTGGGGTTAATTTAGGGGAAATTATTTTTAATTAGATACATTTTTGTTCCCAAAAAGTATTCAGAAGTATTATGAAACGTGTGTCTGTGTGTAGGCTAGGCTACAGTGTTTTGCTGTATGGGCTGGGCAGTAAAAAGGCCTTACTGGAGGAGTTCAGAGTGTCGATGCTCTGTCAGGAGACACACCTGGTGGTCAACGGATTCTTCCCTTCAATCACCCTCAAATCGGTCAGTATTCTAACACACACACACACACACACACAGCCCTTCATTAACTTCAAATCACTCTGGAACCTAACACACATACATCCCCCTGGTGTGTGTGTGTGTGTGTTCTCCTGTTCGGAAGATCCTGACTGCTCTATCAGCTGAGGTTCTAGAATACCAGGGAACATTCCGGAACCCTGCTGACCAGCTACAGTACATCACCACCACCCTCAGAGAACGTGAGTCCGTCCGTCCGTCCGTCCCCACACACACACACAGAGCACTAAAGGGCTTGTGAGGCTCGTCTTCTGTTGGTTTGAAAGCCAGCATAATCAGTAAGATGATGAATATGATGATTTTGCCAGAACAACCTGTTGACTAACCTTTTGTCTGTGCGCCCTTCAGAGCCTGACCTCCATGTGTACCTGTTGATCCACAACATTGATGGTCCCATGTTGCGTGGAGAAAAGACCCAGAATGCACTGGGCCAACTGGCCTCTCTACCCAACTTGCACCTTGTCGCATCCATCGACCACATAAACGCACCACTAGGTACATAACCGTGGGTGATAGTCATTATTGAACCTCCGGTATTTCTGCCAGGCATCTGAAAGTCTGTGTGTTTGGTATAAGGTTGTGTTGTGTTTTTTTACAGTGTGGGACCAGAGTCTGTGTGTCTGGTATAAGGTTGTGTTGTGTGTTTTTACAGTGTGGGACCAGAGTCTGTGTGTCTGGTATAAGGTTGTGTTGTGTGTTTTTAGTGTGGGACCAGAGTCTGTGTGTCTGGTATAAGGTTGTGTTGTGTGTTTTTACAGTGTGGGACCAGAGTCTGTGTGTCTGGTATAAGGTTGTGTTGTGTGTTTTTACAGTGTGGGACCAGAGTCTGTGTGTCTGGTATAAGGTTGTGTTGTGTGTTTTTACAGTGTGGGACCAGAGTCTGTGTGTCTGGTATAAGGTTGTGTTGTGTGTTTTTACAGTGTGGGACCAGAGTCTGTGTGTCTGGTATAAGGTTGTGTTGTGTGTTTTTACAGTGTGGGACCAGAGTCTTCTGAGCCAGTTTAACTGGTTGTGGTGGGAGTGTGTCTGTTTCCAGCGTTACATTGAGGAGACGTCCTATGAGAACTCTCTCCTGGTTCAACAGACTGGAGCCCTGGCTCTCTCCTCCCTCACTCACGTCCTACGCAGCCTCACGGCTAATGCCAGGTACACACACACACACACACACACACACACACACACACAGCATCATCATGTTTGGTCTTTTTTTATGACTTTTGTTGTGGCATTTGAAAATGTTTGACCAGTCTTTTGGGGGATCTTTTGATCTGATTGGTCTACAGGGGGATCTTTAAGCTGCTGGTGGAGTTCCAACTAGAGAACCGAGACAACCCATCATACACAGGTACACAGTCCCATGGGGGGAACCTCCCCAAAAAACATTCTGACAACATGAACTGGCAGCTAAGTAAATCAAAAAGCTGTGTCCAGAGGAATACACCAACCAGATAGGTAGCCAAGACAGTTTTAACATGCCAGTCAATACGCAACTCAGTGGCTCCAAAACACCAGGTCTATGCAATAAAGCCTAATTATGTAAGATGTTGATTTAGCTAACTAAACATTTCAAAACGTGTTACCTCTGTTAAAACCTCCAGTTACCAGGCACCCTCCTGGAAGTATTTTTGTTGATTTCTTTGCTACAGTCCATCTTGACTCAGCACTGCCTGCTGAAAGTAAATATTGGTGAATGTGGACAGCTATAAGCATAAGAACCACACTGAAATGAACCAGCCAACAACTGTCTGTACAGGCCTGTCCTTCCAGGAGTTCTACCAGCGCTGTCGTGAGGCCTTCCTTGTGAACTCTGACCTCACCCTCCGGACCCAGCTCACAGAGTTCAGAGATCACAAACTGATCCGCACGCGTAAGGTACACACACACACACACACACACACACACAGCTATCAACAACACACAGCTCAGCGACCATCGGTTGAAACTGACAGCATTTGCAATGATCCCCCAGGGTGCCGATGGAGTGGAGTACTTGCTAGTTGCTGTGGAGACCAGCACATTGACTGACTTCCTAGAGAAGGAGGAAGTGGAGTGAGGAGCGAGCAAGGCGAGGACATGGACGATGTGGCTGACAGCCCTGGGACAGAGTTCCGTAATGTAATCTGATCCATAAGGCGGGATCTGATCCTGGATTGACAGTCTTAATCTGAGACTACAATGTGAATGCAGGCCCAGGTCTGTCCATCCTGGAATACGGGTTCCATTCTTACTAGAGCTGTATAACTTCAGTGATACAAGCCCTGATCATTGGTGTTCGCAAATTAGAGAGACCGGTCAGCTACATCAGGGACCAGTGTTTGAGTCATCTGCAGCCACCATGCTGCTCTCATCTGTCCGGTTTGTCCCCCAGGAAGTGCACTGGCTGTGGCAACAGTGATCTCAATAACCACCTCTGTAAAAGCCCCTCTGTAGTGTAAATGCTGCATTCACACTGGCAGCCCAATTTAGATATTTTCTGATCCATTGTCTGATTGGCCAAAATATCAAATACAAGAGAAAATATCAGAATTACACTGCTTGTTAAAATGTTGCTGAATGTAATTTAGTGACATAACACAAACACTGTCATTGTTTGTAAATTTTTCCTGTTTAAATGTGTATCCATTGTCCATTTCAAATTTATTAAATAGTTTTTGCACATCAGCGTATGTTTATTTACACAAAACCGGTAGCAAGACATTGACTGTTATTAAGCCAGATCTCACACATTCTGGAGGCTGGTGGGGGGGGGGGGTACTGGGTGACAGGGTGGGGAGCGTGAGCTTGAGAAGGGTGATACTGTCCCTGGTCAGTAACTTTTAGGATTTGGGAGGTCTGTCCTGGAAGTGCAGGAAACTTCCCCTCAGCTACTCCTGGCTAGTCAGCAGAGACAAAGCTTCTAGACGTGACTGTGACGAATACCATCTGGGTATGTGTCAATGTGGGGAGACGGTCTGTTATTGGCGTGTGTCAATGTGGGGAGACGGTCTGTTATTGGCGTGTGTCAGTGCTGGATGTCTGTCATACTCTCTTTGGAGATTGTCAGAGTGTGTGTGTCAGTGATTGCCACTGAATGTGTCAGCTCTGGTTGTGTGTGAGTTAGAAGTCTATTCTGGGTTGCCATGAGAACAATGTGCAGCTCCTCTTCCTCCAGATCTTTCAGCAGCATCAACACCGCCTCCAGAGTGTGGGACTGAAAACACACGTCCTCACGTGTCACATGCCAGGATTTTACAGACACAGTACAGAACACATTTGTCTGTGAGTGTGTGTGTGTGTGTGTGTGTGTGTGTGTGTTACCTTCTTAGCTGCAGGTCGAAGCGTAGGAGAGGCGAGAGGTGGGAACTTGTCTCTGGGAATAGGCCTCATTCCCAACTGCTCCCGGATCTTACTACAGAGAGAAAGACTACAAGGTATTTTTTGGCAGAAAATAGGCAGAGGGTTTGAACTGAGGTTGAGTTTAGGTATGTCGATTAGGGCTAAGTTAAGTTTAGGCAGGTCCCCACAGGGACAGCAAGACGTGTGTTGATGAGGGGTTGAGCCTTACTTGGTCTCCTCCATACTGTAGTTTAGGGGGTCGTTCTCTGACTCTGCCTCTGCCTGACCATTGGTGGAGTTCAGGTTCTCTGGCTGGTCATTGGTGGGCAGCTGGTTCTTTGCTGAGGCAGGGGGTGTGGTTATCTCTTCCCCCTTCTCCAGAGCAAGAGAAAGCTCCTCCTCTGTCACCGCTAAACACACACAGATACACGCAATTATAACCATAACACCGAGCTATCATGGCCTCTGGACTACTCAAACACAGAAACAGACCCTGGTTGTCCAGTTTGTGTAGACGGGGCAAGCATCTCAGCACGTTAAGACGATATTGGCCCGCCTCCGTTCCGCAGCAGGGGTTCTCGGCCAACCAGAGTACTCTGAGGCGTGTGAGGGGGCGGAGATGAGAGAGCTCAGAAAGAGACGGGATCTGGTTCCGTCTGAGGTACAGCTCATTCAGACACACACACCCCGACAGAGCGGAGAGCGATGAAATCGAGTTGACGCTGGAGACCACAGGGAGACAAGACTAGGTTAATATGGTGTGATAATATTAACTTGTGAGCTCTACTTTCAAAGTGTGTGTGTGTGTGTGCGCACCAACCTGAGAGTGAGGACCTCAATGTGGGGTATCTGGGTAAAGATGGAGATCTAAGGAGAGCAGGAAAGGTGGAGAATGTAAAAAGGTTGAGGGAAGAAAGACAGGGGAGCATGATATACTTCAGAAAAAACTAGGTGGTCACCAGAATCCACTTCAACCAGGATATCTGATGTCAACTTGGCTACACTACAAGCAGTTAGAAGGCAAGAATAGTATAGGAAATATCATACTCACATCTGACAAATTGCAGCCCCTGAAAGATAAGAGACATTAAAGCAAGCAAGTTTATTTATAAAGTCATACATAGAAGCAATTCAATGTGCTTTACAAAAAAAAAGAAAAAATGTGAAGATAGAAAGAATAAAAATGAGATAAAAACATAGGAAGCTATAAAAGCTATAAGCTTAAGCGCTCAGTCATAGGCTTTTAACCTAGTCAAAGTGCTTTTAACCTGGATTTAAAAATGTATACGTTTGGGGCGTGTCTAAGATCTTCTGGCAATTAATTCCAATTGTGTGCAGTATAACTGCTAAACGCAGCTCGGCAATGTTTAGTTTGGACTCTGGGCTCTGCTAGCTGACATGAGTTCTTCGTGGATCTAAGAGCCTTGCTAAATAAACTAGCACATGACCATTGTCGTATAACAGTTGCATACTATATACACAGTTAGTGCCTTAATTTATCCATAGCATCACAGTGAAATCTACCAGCAGTTTAGTTTCTTCACGCTGTCCAGATCCGTGGCCTTAGCTTTGGCCAGAACCAGCTTCCGGGTTAGCTTCATCTCGAAGACGTGTAATGGAGGATTTCAATCTCTAAATATCCAAGTATCGGTGCAAACTACAAAATCGTAACAGCACTTCGCTCATTCATAGCTTCTGCTAGTCTAGACACTTGCAGCAAACATCAAATGTGTTTCCACCACGAACGCGCAGACGGGCGAGCTCTCGTGGCGTCTGTAGTTACCCGGCGGTTGTCATCCGGTTAACCCCTTGGATGCACACGCGCACTTACACACGCCAAAAACATCAAAAAGTGGGTCCGGAAAATAATTATCATTCGTGGTTATACACGGTGCTATTAAATATGAACATTAACGTTGTTACTAAATATAATTACTCCATAATAAACAGATCATCTTCCTCCCGTCTCCAACGTGAACTCAATCGCATTGCCTGCGTGGATGTTGCTGTAATTTATATAAATATTATGGTGAATAAACATATCTAGCCTACTTTATGATACTTTAATTCAGACTGTAGAATAAGTCGTTTTACTGCAGTTTCACTTTTTCTGCACTTAAACAAGTTAAATAATTACCTAGATCAATATCCCCTCGTCAAGTACACTCACGAAAAGTTGTCTCTATTTTTACTTATGGATGTTTATTTACAGTTGTACTCAAACGTTTGCATACCCTTGGGAGAATTGGTAATATATGTATCATTTTTAAAGAAAACATGAGTGAGCAGGCAAAACATTCATTTTATTTCTGGTGGGATTCATATTCAACTGTAGGTTATAACAGAATGGCACAATCATAAAACAAAACATGGCAATAAAGAAAAAAACTGAACTGACCCCAAAAGTCTGCATACCCTTAGTTCTTAATACTGTGTATTGCCCCCTTTAGCATCAATGACAGCATGTAGTCTTTTGTAATAGTTGTCTATGAGGCCCCGAATTCTTGCAGATGGTATAGCTGCCCATTCATCTTGGAAAAATGCCTCAGTTCATGCAAAGTCTTTGGTCATCTTGCATGAACCGCACATTTGAGATCTCCCCAGAATGGCTCGATGATATTAAGCTCGGGAGACTGTGATGGCCACTCCTGGATTTTTTGTGGCACTGACGCAGTAAATGCTTCTTTCTGACAACTCGACCATGCAGCTCATTTTTGTTTGACCTTGGCTTGGTATCAAGAGATCTCCAAATTTTCCACTAAGTGATTGAACAGTACTGCCTGGCATTTGCAAGGCTTTGTATATCCTTTTGCATCTTTATGACATTCCATTACCTTGTTACACAGGTCTTTTGACAGTTCTTTTCGGCTCCCCATGGCTCAGTATCTAGCCTGCTCAGTGCATCCACATGAGAGCTAACAAACTCATTGACTATTATACACAGACACTAATTGCAATTTAAAAAGGTGTGGGAAATTGACAATTTTTACCTCTGTGTGTCACCTTGTGTGTCTGTAATAAGGCCAAACATTCAAGGGTGTGTAAACTTTTGATCAGGGCCCTTTGGATGATTTCTGTTATCATTATGATTTAAAAAGGAGCCAAACAACTATGTGATAATATGTCTTGATATGATCATTACCTATAAATATAAGACAGTTTTTGCATATTTTCATAATCAGTGCCAGAATTTCACAATTTCTGCCAGGGTATGCAAACTTATGAGCACAACTGTAGCCTAACTGTATATCAGTCTCATTCACTGACTGTGAGGATTTCTTCCCCAATGTTCTTTACCGTACTGGTTCAACTGTAATGTTCAAGGGCTTTCTTGCATGAATACCTTGCTTTAAGTCCCCCACAACATTTCAATTGTATTTGCCTGGCCCATACCATACACCTCCATTTCTTCTTTTTGAGCAGCTGTGTAGCTTGGTTGTGTGTTTTGGAGCATTGTCCTTTTTTAAACATGGCATTACATTCTCCTCAAGAATTCTCTGAGTGAAAATTTGGCTGGAATTTGGTGGGACCCACTGTCCTTTGTATATTGATGTGATGGTGAAGGCATGGGTGTACTAACGTATTCTCATTAGGGAATTATATTTATTTTAATTACATAAATGTTTTCAAAGTATTTTTTGTGATTTTTTCATTTGGGTTACCTTTATCAATGAATGTGGTTAGAATTTAGATTAAATATCTGCGTCCAAGTATTTAAAATAAAAACAACTTTCCAGGGGATTTGTTTACCAAA
The DNA here is from genome assembly GCF_011004845.1 of Esox lucius. Lineage (NCBI taxonomy): Eukaryota > Metazoa > Chordata > Actinopteri > Esociformes > Esocidae > Esox > Esox lucius. The sequence goes on from NC_047571.1 coordinate 35,452,586, forward strand.
AAAAAATGTATCCAAGCAAATACACACACACACACACACAGAATTTATCTGAAAATCCAACTTTCCATCCTCACAAGTGCAATAGTGTGTGATTTTCTGTCGGTTTTTGTATGTCTGTGATTTGTGTTAACACACACGATCTTGTGTAAAATGTGCTTCTTTGTGACTCTGCTATAGATCACACGTGTATATTAAAACGTTTCAAAATAAACTGTTTTTGTCCTACTTTTCTTGTGCATTTGAGTTTGTTGAGCATAGCTCAGGCGCCAGGGCTCTGAGTTTAATTCCCAAAGTGATCCATAATGAGGAATTATGAAAACGTAATTGATTGATTATGGCTCAGCTAAATTATATACAATATAGACAAGTGAGAAACATTTACCGACTTCTTTAGTTATCGATCATGCAGTCTCCGAAGTCACAAAACACCGCCAACATCCCAGAATGCAACACATTCCAGAGGGGTAAATTGCGCATGCGCCCTGTCTTCTTCCTCTTTGGACCTACGTCTCCTCAGCTACAATGGTGAGCCGAAATTGCCCTTTTCATAATCCTGGACAATCTAACTAATCCCAAGCGAGTAGTATTCGAATTGTGCATCTTATATCCTATTGAAATAATTATCCATCATATCCACAAGTTATTATGAATATTTTTGTGAACAAAATACTAGATGTGACATTAATTCCGTGCATATAGTTGTTAGTCCAAGCAAGGGCCGCTGCTATGTGCATGGTTCTCCGCTTTACACCATTTTCATTGCTGGCGTTGAGTTACACGAAGGTCGTACTAATTGTTGTGGAATGTTATGAGAAACCTTACCATACAGTAGTCACAATAACGTTACCCAAGTTTAGATTTAGATGTCGGCTCATGTTTTGCCCACTGAGCTACGCTGAAGCGGCTAATGTGAGCTAATGTTGAAGTCCCGGTAACTGCATGTTTGTATATTAATACCATGCGCGTTTGCCAGACATTTATTGTCCGGTTTTCTGTGCTGTCAACGCCAAGGACCATGAGTTAAATGTCATGCTTTGGTCTATAGTATAAATATGAATAAGTTACCTAACGGGTAAACTTGTTGGCCGTGTTTGGAAGTTCTCCTTCACATGGGAGATGGTCATGGCTTTATTAGTGTTTCTCAAACCTGGTCCTCGGGACCCAAAGGTGTGCATGTTTTTGCCCTAGCACTCGCATACCTGATTCAAATGAAAGACTTAATAGGGTTGATAACGTCAATCTAATGTGTAAGTGGTTGGGCAACATTTGAAACGTGTGTGTGTGTGTGTGTGTGTGTGTGTGTGTGTGTGTGTGTGTGTTAGGCCAAGAATATCCACCCCTTTGGGTACCCAGGATTGGGAAACACTTCGTTGTTTATAACAAGTTTAATGTCATAAGACTGCCTGGGTTTCTGTAGCTGTTTGCCATACATGTCCCCTTTGAGTAAAACAAGTTGGGTCCCTCTTCCTTAGGCCAAGCGCACCAAGAAGGTGGGGATCGTGGGTAAATATGGCACGCGTTACGGCGCGTCGCTCAGGAAGATGGTGAAGAAGATTGAGATCAGCCAGCACGCCAAGTATACCTGCTCCTTCTGCGGAAAGGTAAGATGTTCGAGAAGCCTCCATGAATCTGGCAAAACAACTAGACATCCACTTGTACAGTGCTCCTGTTGCAGTGTACAGTGCTCCTGTTGCAGTGTACAGTGCTCCTGTTGCAGTGTACAGTGCTCCTGTTGCAGTGTACAGTGCTCCTGTTTTACTGATGTTTGTTTGATGTGCAGACAAAGATGAAGAGGAGGGCCGTTGGTATCTGGCATTGTGGTTCCTGCATGAAGACTGTTGCTGGGGGCGCCTGGACATACAAGTAAGTTGCAAAGTGAAGTTTGTGTGCGCACGCCTGGGCACGCTTTGTCCATCCATCTAACGGTTGGCTGTCTCAAATCACTGCCGTTGAGTCCGTAGATCAATGTGTCGCAATTGACCCATGAAGCCTTGCTGTTAGGATCTTTCAGAGATGGCTATTGACCACAGTATTGAAGGGAACTAGGTGAAATCCCTTCTCAGACATTCTGGTGTTCTCCTAGAGGTCAGACTGGTCTTATGTCCAGCTGAGACGCTGTCCTGCAGGTTCCTATGTCCCTCCAGGCACTTGGCTTCCTAGCATTGTTCTACACCGTCACTGGCACTAGGTTGTTATATTATTGTGCTGGGGGACATGCTGGGGGACATGAGGGATGTACTACTAACTTTTCTCAGTTTCCTCCAATTTTAAATTTTAGAAGGAGATGAGGTCCTGGTCCACACCTGCGGATTACCTGGTTTGGGGGACCGTTGCTGTTCCTGTCCTTGTCCACCTGGTCATACTTCTGACCTAGTCTAAAATCAAATATACTCTGGATTTAGCCAAGAGAAATTTATTTATTATTCCAATTGGACTCTTAATATCTCACCCGGCACAGCCAGAAGAGGACTGGTCACCCCTCTGAGCCTGGGTCCTCTCTAGGTTTCTTCCTAAAATTCGACCTTCTTAGGGGGTTTTTCCTAGCCACTGAAATTCAACACTACTGTTGTTTGCTCCTTGGGGTTTAAGGCCGGGTGTCTCTGTAAAGCACTTTGTGACAACTGCTGTTGTAAAAAGCGCTTTATAAATACATTTTGATTGATTGGTTGTGTTGGTGTTATGTTCTGTGAGGAAATCCGTAAAGGCTTTGTTTGGTCCTCTTTGTCGGTTTTCACTGCCCTTGAAAGGCGGGTATTACAGCTGGCTTGGAACAAAAGGCTCAGTGTCAGCTGGAAGCAAGGGGACAACATTCTACCTGGTTGCTCTCGTCTGTGAATATTAATCAAGGCCTGTTAGGTGTGAAAATCAATGTTTTGTAATAGAGTATACCCCTGAACTGTGAATGATGCAAAAGTCTACATTAGGGGAGTACATTATGGCTGTTCCAATGTCCACCCTGATCTGACCAGTTAAGTGGCGGTGGTTTATCTTCTGATGGATGTCTCCGGTTGGATCAGCCAAAATGTAAATGACCCTGTATGTTAAGTCAGATTTGTCCATGGGTGTATCCCTAAGTAATTAAATGGGGCAGTTTTTAATCTCTGTGGCACGGTTACTGTCTCTCTGACTTGTTTTACGGACAAGTTAAGCCTAGTTGAAGCCAAACGCTTAATGCAAATTTCAGATTGGTAGACCAGGCCTTAAACCTTAGTAGGACGCATGCTGTGTTTTGGTTTGTAATCCTTGGAGTCCACAAGATGTGAGGTGTTATTAGGGTAATTTTTGCCATAGCAAATGGGTGTCTGCTTCTATTTTTGGGATCCTGTCTATCTCTGTACGATATACAAAAACGTTCTCTTAAATGGTTCAACCTTTCTGTTTCAGCACAACGTCTGCAGTCACAGTGAAGTCTGCCATCAGGAGGCTGAAGGAGCTGAAGGACCAGTAGATTCTTATTGGACCAGACTGTCTCTTGTTTTGTACAGTTTTTCTCCAAACTGGACGCTACATCGGGTCAAACAATCCACCGTAATAAAAGTTCAGAGCGGAACTACGGAGTCTGTCTTTCTGTTGCTCTAATTATCCTGTCAATTATCCTGTCTTGGTGTTTCTGGATGCTGTTGCCTTTTAAACAGGTTTTGGCTACTAGGATGAGCAAATCCATGAAAGGTAGCTGGTTCTTATCCCTGAGGCAGCAAAGTAAGAAATGTATGCCCTACAGAAAGGCATTTCATCCTAAATGTTGCTCCAAGTCAGAGAGCCTTACAGCATCTGCTATAATGATAAAACGTCATGTTCTGACCAACACATTTACCATAGTGATTCAGAAGTCCTCTGCCTGGGTATCGCCAAGATACTTAGTAATGGACAGGCACCAAATTAGTCATTCACTAAGGTGGTTTCAGGCAAATGTCTTCATAGGTATGTTAACCTGAGCAAGTGTATGAGTACGGTTTCCTAGAAATAGAGCAATGGCCACTGGTGGGTGGAACCTGTAAGCTGTTGCTAGCACTGGACCTTGAGACCCACAGGGAATTAAAATGTTTTCATGTAAATTGCAGTGGCTGAGAATAAAACCAAAAGAAACGTTTGCTACCGGGACAGCCAAGAACCGTTGTGGTAGGTACATCTAGGGTGTATTTTTAGGGTTGCAAGACGGTGAACAGCCCAGTGTCTTCTAATTATATGAAATATGTCAACGGAAGTAAGAGTGACAGTTTTCCTTCACACGTGTTTAGATGTTTAAAAGCTTTACTGTTCAGGAGTTGAGGGCGTACCCCCTACGTCTCCAGTCACAAAGTGCTGATTGGTCAGGGAGTACATTTTTAAGGAGAGTGAGGTGGGTTGAAAAAGGAAAGTAGACTTCGACGAGGTAACCAGTGTGGTTATACGTTTTAAGATGTTTACCTGGTCAGGTGAATGTACAGAGTGCCTTTAGAATATTATTGGGAAGGTCATTCGATGCCGTTATCAGTAACCTCAAACATTCTGGGAGGTGTATAAAACTTAAACGGAAGATCATTATGGCTGTCAAACCACGTTGAATGCTGGAGTGGGCGTCAAAACGCGCTCCTAAGTACGGCAGCTCACGTGACTTGTGGTACTTTAGTAGCGTATCCGGAAGAAACATGTCCGTTTCCAGTGTGTTCAGAGCTGGGTTATTCGACCACAAAGTTGCTGTTGTGACGGGAGGAGGCACCGGCATCGGCAAAGCTATCTCTTCCGAGCTACTGCACCTAGGTACATGAAGTGTGTGTTCTGACGTTTCATCTACGGTGTTTAGACATTGCAGGAGAAGCTTGGTGATCACATCAATGAAAATGAACTTTACCCTAGATACTTTGTTTGGGGGTTTCTTTAGCTTTGGGTCAGTGCAACATTGACAGCGACAGGTAGACAGTTGCATGCGTGTGGAAATTCATGCATTGATATCCACAACCCGCATTGAGTCCCCCACAGCATTTGGACATTGCAAACCCTAATTTCTTTTTTTTGCCATTCTGTTGCAGGTTTGTGTGTGTGTTTGGGATCATTGACCTGTTACCAGATCCATGTTTGGTTCATTTTAACAGATGACCTCGCTTTGTCAAGAATTCTCTGGTATTCATGGTTGACTAAGTTGACTGGTATACTTCGACATTGATTGTAGCAATAGAGACCTGTAGTTACATGGATGTTACCTTGAGGATACGTTGATGTTACCCGGGTGTTACCTTGAGGATACATTGATGTTACCCGGGTGTTACCTTGAGGATACATTGATGTTACCCGGGTGTTACCTTGAGGATACGTTGATGTTACCCGGGTGTTACCTTGAGGATACGTTGATGTTACCCGGGTGTTACCTTGAGGATACGTTGATGTTACCCGGGTGTTACCTTGAGGATACGTTGATGTTACCCGGGTGTTACCTTGAGGATACGTTGGTGTTACCTTGAGGATACGTTGATGTTACCCGGGTGTTACCTTGAGGATACGTTGATGTTACCCGGGTGTTACCTTGAGGATACGTTGGTGTTACCTTGAGGATACGTTGATGTTACCCGGGTGTTACCTTGAGGATACGTTGATGTTACCCTGGTGTTACCTTGAGCATACATTAATGTTATTGTGATGTTACCCTGGTGATACTTTGATGTTACCCTGTTTTTCTTTTTGAGATTTCCATCAGCTTTTGGGCTAAATTTGGTGGGATGACCAGTCCTATGTAAATTGTCTGTGGTCTGGACACAAAAGAAAATTAAAATTCTGTTTGTGTGTGTGTGTAGGCTGTAATGTGGTCATCGCTAGTAGGAAGGTGGGGCAGTTGGAGACTGCTGCCGAGGAGTTGAAAAAGAGTATACCCCCATCCAGTCATGGCAGGGTCACTCCTATACCCTGCAACATCCGCAACGAGGACGAGGTAGGACACACTATCAAACTCTTAGGAGATATACACTCACTTCCTTCTGTACATAGGGTACGTGTCTGTTTGTGTGTAGGTGAAGTCTCTTGTGCAGTCAGTGCTGAAACAGCATCATCGTATCGACTACCTGGTGAATAACGGAGGAGGCCAATTCAGCAGTCCAGCAGAACACATGTCTTCTAAAGGGTGGAAGGCGGTGATGGACACCAACCTCACCGGAACCTTCCACTGCTGCAAGGAGGGTCTGTCTGTCTGGATGTCTGCCTGTCTGTCTGTCTGGATGTCTGCCTGTCTGTCTACCTGTCTGTCTGGATGTCTGCCTGTCTGTCTACCTGTCTGTCTGTCTGGGTGTCTGCCTGTCTGTCTACCTGTCTGTCTGGGTGTCAGCCTGTCTGTCTGGGTGTCTGCCTGTCTGTCTACCTGTCTGTCTGGGTGTCTGTCTGGGTGTCAGCCTGTCTGTCTGGGTGTCTGTCTGTCTGTCTGGGTGTTTGCCTGTCTGTCTGGTGTGTGTCTGCCTCCCTGGGCGTGTCTGGGTTTGTGTGTGTCTGTGTGTGTGTGTCTGTCTGGGTTTGTGTGTGTGTCTGTCTGGGTTTGTGTGTGTGTCTGTCTGGGTTTGTGTGTGTGTCTGTCTGGGTTTGTGTGTGTGTCTGTCTGGGTTTGTGTGTGTGTGGGTGTGGGTGTGTGTGGGTGTGTCTGGGTGTGTGTGTGTGTCTCTCTGTCTGTGTGTGTGTCTGTGTGTGTGTGTGTCTGTCTGTGTGTGTGTCTGTCTGGGTGTGTGTGTCTGTCTGGGTGTGTGTGTCTGTCTGGGTGTGTGTATGTGTGTCTGTCTGGGTGTGTGTGTGTGTGTGTGTGTGTGTTTGTCTGGGTGTGTGTGTGTGTGTGTGTGTGTCTGTCTGGGTGTGTGTGTGTGTGTGTGTCTGTCTGGGGGTGTGTGTGTGTGTGTGTCTGTCTGGGGGTGTGTGTGTGTGTCTGTCTGGCTGTGTGTGTGTGTCTGTCTGGGTGGGTGTGTCTCTGTCTGGGTGGTAATCAGATAAAATAGATTAAACATCAACATCAAGTTCATGGGTGTGTGTTTGTGTAACCTCTTTTTGTGTAACCTTTGTATGTTTGTTTTTGTAACGTGTGTGTGTGTGTGATTCTGCAGTGTACACTGGGTGGATGAAGGAGAATGGAGGAGTGATCCTCAACATCATCGCTGACATGTGGAAGGGTTTCCCTGGCATGGCGTGAGTCTCGAACTCTCGCACACACGTTTCTCCTTCACATACATATATACATACATACTCTCCTCCTGTAAACACACACACACCATCTTTCTTTTTCGCTGACTCATGGTCCTTGTATTCTGTGTTCAGTCACACTGGAGCAGCGCGAGCGGGGGTAGACAACCTGACTAAGACCTTGGCTATCGAGTGGGCATCTTCCGGCGTCCGAGTCAATGCCATCGCACCGGTACGTGTGTTCTCCGTGTTTTACCGTGTCCTTTTCGTGTATTACTGTGTCTTTACCGTGATTTTACAGTCTCATGACTCTAGTCCGGCAGACCAACACAGTCTCATGACTCTAGTCCGGCAGACCAACACAGTCTCATGACTCTAGTCCGGCAGACCAACACAGTCTCATGACTCTAGTCCGGCAGACCAACACTGTCTCATGACTCTAGTCCGGCAGACCAACACAGTCTCATGACTCTAGCCCGGCAGACCAACACTGTCTCATGACTCTAATCCGGCAGACCAACACAGTCTCATGACTCTAGTCCGGCAGACCAACACTGTCTCATGACTCTAGTCCGGCAGACCAACACTGTCTCATGACTCTAGTCCGGCAGACCAACACAGTCTCATGACTCTAGTCCGGCAGACCAACACAGTCTCATGACTCTAGTCCGGCAGACCAACACAGTCTCATGACTCTAGTCCGGCAGACCAACACAGTCTCATGACTCTAGTCCGGTAGACCAACACAGTCTCATGACTCTAGTCTGGCAGACCAACACTGTCTCATGACTCTAGTCCGGCAGACCAACACTGTCTCATGACTCTAGTCCGGCAGACCAACACAGTCTCATGACTCTAGCCCGGCAGACCAACACTGTCTCATGACTCAAAGCCATATGGGAGATTCTCAGTACCCATTGGAGGAGAAGGTCAGAAGGGATTGACCGTGGTTTCCTCATCCAATGGGTGTTGAGGTGAGGAGGTATTTCCGCATCATGTCTTTCAGGGAACCATCTTCTCCAAGACAGCCATGGAGAACTACAAAGAATATGGACCAGCATTGTTTCAGATGTCGATTCCTTTCAGCCCTGCTAAAAGACTTGGGGTCCCAGAGGAGGTGTGTGTACACACATTCACATGTTGTTATTACAATACTTTAGTACCAGTATTTGATTTTGCTCAAATAAATATATTCCCTAACCCTGACACTTTATCCTTAATTACAGACTAAAATTACCAAATTGACAGATTTTCCTTGCTTTGTAAACTTTTGAGGATACTTGTACAAGTATACACATATCAGCCATAACATTATGACCACCTGCCTAATATTGTGTAGGTCCTCCTTTTGCCACCAAAACAGCCCTGAGCTATCGAGACATGGACTCCACTAGACCTCTGAAGGTGTGCTGTGGTATCTGGCACCAAAACATTAGCAGCAGATCCTTTAAGTACTGTGAGTTGCGAGATGGGGCCTCCATGGATTGGACTTGTTTGTCCTGCACATCCCACAGATGCTCGACTGGATTGAGATCTGGAGAATTTGGAGGCCAAGTCAACACCTTGAACTCATTGTTGTTGTGTTCCTCAAACCATTCCTGAACCATTTTCACTTTGTGGCAGGGCGCATTATTCTGCAGAAAGAGGCCAATGCCATCAGGGAATACCGTTGCCATGAAAGGGTGCACATGGTCTGGAACAATGCTTAGGTAGGTGATACGTGTCAAAGTAACATCCACATGAATGACAGAACCCAAGGTTTCCAATCAGAACATTGCACAAAGCATCACACTGCCTCCTCTGGCTTGTCTCCTTCCCATGGTGCATCCTGGTGCCATGTGTTCTCCAGGTAAGCACCGCTCACGCACCCAGCCATCCATGAGATGTAAAAGAAAACATGATTCATAACCTTCTTCCATTGCTCCATGGTCCAGGTTGCCCGACTGATCTGTGGCTACACAGCCCCATCCGCAACAAACTGTGATACACTGTGTGTTCTGACACCTTTCTATCAGTTCCAGCATTAACTTTTTCAGCAATTTGAGCTACAGTAGCTTGTCTGTTGGATCAGACCACACTTGCCAGCCTTCACTCCCCACGTGCATCAATGAGCCCATGACCCTGTCGCCGGTTTACTGCTTTTCCTTCCTTGGTCCTTTTGATAGGTACTGACCACTGCAGACCAGGAACACCCCACAACGGCTGCAGTTTTGGAGATGCTCTGACCCAGTCATCTATCCATCACAATTTAGTCCTTGTCAAAGTCGCTCAGATCCTTACACTTGCCCATTTTTCCTGCTTTTAAGACATCAACTTTGAGGACAGAATGTTCACTTGCTGCCTAATATATCCCACCCACTGACAGATGCCATGATAACGAGATTATCAGTGTTATTCACTTCACCTGTCAGTGGTCATAATGTTATGGCTGATGGGTGTATCAGTGTTATTCACTTCACCTGTCAGTGGTCATAATGTTATGGCTGATGGGTGTATCAGTGTTATTCACTTCACCTGTCAGTGGTCACAATGTTATGGCTGATGGGTGTATCAGTGTTATTCACTTCACCTGTCAGTGGTCACAATGTTATGGCTGATGGGTGTATCAGTGTTATTCACTTCACCTGTCAGTGGTCATAATGTTATGGCTGATGGGTGTATCAGTGTTATTCACTTCACCTGTCAGTGGTCATAATGTTATGGCTGATGGGTGTATCAGTGTTATTCACTTCACCTGTCAGTGGTCATAATGTTATGGCTGATCATTGTATTTGTTACACACACCTTTTCTCTGTTGTGTGTGTATGTGTGTTTATGTGTTTGTGTGTGTGTTTGTGTATGTTTATATGTGTGTCTATGTGTTTTTAGATCTCTCCAGCAGTGTGTTTTCTATTGTCTCCTGCTGCTTCATTCATCTCTGGAGCCACTCTAAGGGTCGACGCCGGACAGAGTCTCTACCACGCTATGTGGCAAATACCAGGTAGACACACACACACACACACACAGTATGTCACTTGCAAATGTTCACATGCATTTCATTCTACATTGTGTGTGTGTGTGTGTGTGCTTGCATGCCTGTGTGCGTGTGTGTGTGTAGACCACAGCGCATGGCCTGAGGCTCCTGAAGGAGAGAACCTGAATGCGCTGAAAGACCTGCTGAAGTCCTAGTCCAAGCTCTAGCTACATACGGAAACACGGTTGTCGCTACGGACACAAATCATCGCTGCGGACACAAATCATCGCTGCAGTAACATGCCCATGGAAACCGACAGATGTTTGTAATTGGGAGATGAAGAGTTTCTCAAGACCTAGTACATTTACTTGGGGTGTGTTCATTTTGTCATTCAGTTATTTGTAAAATGTGTCTAAAGTGAAACAGACTGAACACACCCAGTGTTGTTTGCACCTAATGTTTCTTTGGGAGTATTCCTGTGGACTCAGCTTCTGTCTGTCTGTCTGGTCTCTACAGCCTATTCACCTACATATCCTGTACATCACTGTAAATGACTGATATTATCAAACCCAGGAGGTTAGCAGAGCAGAGCTGGAATGGTGGAGGATCGTGTCATTTCGCACAGAGGAGATTTAACAGGTGTCCCACTCCAGTACCAGTCAGCCATGATCATGCTTGTTTCCTAGTTCACCCTTCAGATGTAGGTAGCATACAGATAGCATACTACATGTGGTTGAAATGTTGTGTGCTTCTACTCAAATTGCCTACAAAACCAAATACATAAATTGTTTTGAAAATTAATCAATCAAATGTATTAATGAAGCCCCTTTTATATCAGATGTTGTCACAAAGTGCTTTTACAAAACACCCAGCCTGAAACCCAAAGGAGCAAACAACAACAGTGTTGATGCACAGTGGCTAGGAAAAAAATACTTAAAGGGGGTGAAACTTAGGACCAGTCCTCTTCTGACTGTGCCGTGTGAACTTTTTATGAGTACAAATTGTAGTAATTAATAACTGAATGTGGTGTGTGTCTCGAGTCTGTAAAACAATCCTGGTTGGAAGCGTGGCCAGATGGACAAGGACATGGACAATCTGGGGGAGGAATGGTCAGCGGAGGGCAGCTGGAATCATCTTGATCTACAACACAACCAGGAGGACAGGGACAGCTACGAGTCTATCCAGCCTGGTACTCCTGATGTGTGGTCCACGACCTCATGTCCTCCTAAATTAAGATGGAGCAGGAGACTGACAATTTAGAGAGCACATTCCTTAGATTAACAAGGATTGACAATGGAGAAGGAGAACTGCTCCCCCGGCACAGAAATATAGCAGCTTAAAACAGTTAAATGAATGTTATGAAGCTGTGTTCTTTTTGCTGTGAGTAGGAAACCATTTTTTATAGCGGAGAAATGGACTGTCCAGAGCTGTAGGGACCGCAGAGTTATTGGTGAGGTGGATTTCTGACCTCTCAACTCGGCTCACATACACACATGAACATGTGAATATTAAGCAAGAGCTGCAATTAATATTTTACTCCTGAGTCTTACACAAAAGAACCACTCTTCCAGAGGAACTCGAATCACACCTCACTAGAATCATTGAACATAATACCTTCTGAAACTATTTAGACACCTTCACTTTTACACACAATATCTCATAATGACAAAGTTGAAAAAAGTTTTCAGAAATTTGTGCCAAATTATGGAAAATGAAAAACTGAAATGTCTCCTACATAGGTTTAGAACTGCGATAAATCCGAGCTCAGATGTGTCATTTGGTGATCCTTGTTTTTTCTATAACTTTATTACAGTCCACCTATGGCAAATGTAATTGTGGAGTCATGGATCTGAGGAAGGTTACCAAGATTCCCTAGAGCTGGCGGTCTGGCCAAACGAAGTAACTTGGTAGAGCTGGCGGTCTGGCCAAACGAAGTAACTTGGTAGAGCTGGCGGTCTGGCCAAACGAAGTAACTTGGTAGAGCTGGCGGTCTGGCCAAACGAAGTAACTTGGTAGAGCTGGCGGTCTGGCCAAACGAAGTAACTTGGTAGAGCTGGCGGTCTGGCCAAACGAAGTAACTTGGCAAGAAGGGCATTGGTTAAGGAGGTGACTAAGAACGCAAGGGCCACTGCAACAGAGCTTTCGAGTTTCTCTCCAGAGATGGTGGAACCAGCATGAAGGACAGCCATCCATCGGATGTTAGCAAAGTTGAACTTTAATATCCGTGACTAACATTTGTCAGATACATTTTGTATGTTGTGTATCAAACTCGATTAGGGTTCCCCAGTTGTGTTTTCGCTGTTACAAAATACAAATTTTTAATGCTGACTGTTCTATTAAATCACATCAGTGGGGGAAGAGAAATATAATATAACGCTGCAGTCCCGCTGGCTAGCTCAACCGTTCTCTCCTGAATAAGAGTCGCGTGCATAGAAAGTATAACAACTATTACTTCAAGCGATTTATGAACTTAGACACATTTTAGATATACACATTTTATTCCCATATACCGCATAAACACTGCAATGTATGCGCTTCACAAAGTCGAAGGAGAATTAAGTTTGTTCCCTCCGTTGTACCGTAGAAGCGAAAAAGCCGTACATCAGCAGGAGTTGTCGTGGTTCTTCATCCCCAATAGAGGTCACAAACAAACAAACAGACAGGTAACTACATGGATTATATAGTGTGTATGGAAACTGAAATACATTAACTCTAATTACTATTGAAGACTAAGATTAAATTATTGATTAATGACTGTCATTGCTACTTCCAGATGTCCACTGCTAAAGTAGTTGCTAGGTAGCAGCTAAGAATCTAACCTCATCTAGCTAAAACATGACAATGTCCATAAAGTATTTAATATTGGACGGATGGTCAAAATATTTGACTAGATGTAAATCAGGTACTGTTGACGTGTGCTAGCTTTAAGGTGTATGTTCGATGTTACACAGGGCGTTAATGTTTTTGTGAACTATCTGCTATGTAGCTAACGCTAGTTAGCTATAAACATATCGAGATGAACTTCTAACAAGCAAACTTACAGTGAGCTGTACAACTCAAAACCCTGCGTGTGTGTGTGTGTGTGTGTTAGGATGGGAGGAGACCACGGGCACAAGCTGCACATGCCAGACTACAAGCAGTGGAAGGTAGAAGGAACACCTCTGGAGTTCACCCAGCAGAGACTGGCAGCCAGAGGACTGAAGGACCCGTGGGCCCGGTGAGTGTGCGTGTACGTGATTGATACAGTGAGGATTGTAGATAAACACATGCACACAAACAAAATAGACACACCTGGTTTTTAGTTGTTTTTTCAGTTTGTGGGATTGTTCTGATGGGTGTACTACATTGCAAATTAGGTGTTAGCTTGGTAACCCTTTTCAACCTTTCGGGTATTGTATCAGTGTGGCTCACCTTATAGCCAGGTACATTTTCTATAGCATAGTTTCCACAGGAACTAACCTGATTGGTCAGGTTAAGTGGAACCAAACTCCACTAACCTGAGTTAAAGGTGCGCTCAGGTCACTTGATCATCCAGCTGAGAAGTTCACCATTACAAACAAATCATTATTATTTTTTTGGCAAAACAGGAGTGACATCTGATTGTAGCCTATCAGAACAGTTCGTCCTTCCCACCAATCCATCTGCTGAACAACTGACTGTTTATTGTAATTGGTGGTATGTCTGAGACAGTGAGACCACTCTTTTGACCCCAGTTTTTAATTACTAAGGGCCGGGTTCACAGACACAGATTGAGCTATGTCTAGGACAATTTTTTTTTGAGTTCAATAGAAAACTCCATTGAGCTTGTTTTAGTTCTAGACAGTTTTTGAAGAAATTAGACTTTTTTTTATACTCAGATGTAGTAAAACAGATTTTATTAATCAAATTGTTTTGGTCACTTTCACTAAAGGAAGTTAACATAGTACAACATTTGTATATTATTTTTGTGGGATTGAATTAAAATATGGTACTCACTCAGCATTTCAGTGTGTTTTTGTCTGTATTTCATGTGCCTGTGTTTTGAATGCACCCCAAGAAGCTGCTGCTTCTGACGGGACTAATTGAGATCCAGATAAACATGCAATGTTTCCTTCCTCTCTCTCACCCACAGTGATGAATGTTTCCCTCCCCTCTCTCACCCACAGTAATGAAGCATGGAGGTTCATGGGAGGTTTCAGTCGTCCCATAACCCTGGGAGATGTGTTGCTGAGGGGATTTAAATGGGGCTTTGCTGCCTTTGCCGTGGCTCTGGCTGTAGAGTACACTCTCTTCCCACCAAAGAAGTCTGACCACTGACACCCTGACCCACGCCAGGAAGCATTTCCAATGTATTTTCTGTATAATAAATGTTGAGTGATTTGATCTGCTGACTGGCTGGTTTCTATTAGTTTGGTTAGGATGAGTCCTGCTGCATCTCTCTCTCCATCACAGCTTTGCTTTTCACTGTTTTACCAATGGTACACCTGGGCTGCATTCATGCAGAGTCTTGTCTTCCTGTTTGTTTACTGTTGCCAAACTTGAACTCTTGTGAATGAGATGTGATATTTTCTACTTATTCCCAAAATATTGTATTGGGATCACTGATATACCCAATTTCTATAGAAACACAGAAAATTGAAGGAGAATGTTGATCTGTGCTGCTGGTCAGTCCTGCTTTCTCTTCCTGGTTATCCTTCGAATACACAACGACAAACATTTCACAATCACAGTGACAATGGCTATCACCACGATGACCAGTAGGCCCAGCACATCCAGGCTGTGATACTGGAACCAGCTGAGGTCCTGGGCTGCCACTCTCAGATGTCCCGCGCCTTTATTGCGCATCACAAACTCTGTCCAATAAACCGAGAGCTCCAGAGGGTCAATAGGGCGGTCCTTGTGGATGGCAGAGAGCTTCAATAGGCTGGACTTATACCTACACACAGAAAGACACACTGGACAATCAATCTTGAAAGGTTTTGAATTAACAGTACAGGGAATGAAGACAAACACGTTGAATTAAAGCAAAAGACAAACACACCTGAATACAGGTAAGGTAGTCTCACCTGGTGTTGTTTATGACCTCATCCAGAGCCTGTATAAGTGTTTCCATGGTGACGTGGTTAATGTCCAGGACCATGCCAGCTCCCTTACCAGCCAATCGGTGGGCGTTATCATACTGGTCGCCAAACAGTGGCAACATCACCATGGGAACGGCGTGACACACCCCCTCGTACAGCCCATGGGTTCCAGCATGGGTCAGGAAGGCCCGGGCACCACTGTGAGCTGATAGACAGACGGGCAGACAAGACAGGTAGCCAAAGGCTTGGTCATCCTGGTCCTTTACTTCAGGGATAACCCATCAGTCAGTTAATTACATCTCACTCAATCACATATTAGTCAATCACATCTCACTCAATCTGTCATTTCTTTAAATTTTGGAGGGAGATTTTGAGATCATTCTGAACACTGTGACATACCCAGCAGATCATTCTGAACGCTGTGACATACCCAGCAGATCATTCTGAACACTGTGACATACCCAGCAGATCATTCTGAACACTGTGACATACCCAGCAGATCATTCTGAACACTGTGACATACCCAGCAGATCATTCTGAACACTGTGACATACCCAGCAGATCATTCTGAACACTGTGACATACCCAGCAGATCATTCTGAACACTGTGACATACCCAGCAGATCATTCTGAGATCATTCTGAACGCTGTGACATACCCAGCAGATCATTCAGAACACTGTGACATACCCAGCAGATCATTCTGAACGCTGTGACATACCCAGCAGATCATTCTGAACGCTGTGACATACCCAGCAGATCATTCTGAACGTTGTGACATACCCAGCAGATCATTCTGAACGCTGTGACATACCCAGCAGATCATTCTGAACGCTGTGACATACCCAGCAGATCATTCTGAACGCTGTGACATACCCAGCAGATCATTCTGAACGCTGTGACATACCCAGCAGATCATTCTGAACACTGTGACATACCCAGCAGATCATTCTGAACGCTGTGACATACCCAGCAGATCATTCTGAACACTGTGACATACCCAGCAGATCATTCTGAACGCTGTGACATACCCAGCAGATCATTCTGAACACTGTGACATACCCAGCAGATCATTCTGAACACTGTGACATACCCAGCAGATCATTCTGAACGTTGTGACATACCCAGCAGATCATTCAGAACACTGTGACATACCCAGCAGATCATTCAGAACACTGTGACATACCCAGCAGATCATTCTGAACACTGTGACATACCCAGCAGATCATTCTGAACACTGTGACATACCCAGCAGATCATTCTGAACGCTGTGACATACCCAGCAGATCATTCTGAGATCATTCTGAACACTGTGACATACCCAGCAGATCATTCTGAACGCTGTGACATACCCAGCAGATCATTCTGAACACTGTGACATACCCAGCAGATCATTCAGAACACTGTGACATACCCAGCAGATCATTCTGAGGCAGCCACTTCATCAGCTTCACGTTGTCTGGAATGTGATCAGGAACTGACCCGGTGTACCGCCACAGGACCTACACACACACACACACACATATACACACACACACATATATACACACACACATATACACACACACACATATATACATACACACATATACACACACACAGGTTAATGTTCATGGTCGTTTTTTGGTGGGTTGGTCTAAATCTGAATGTGATCTGAAAGGGTATGAGAGTGATACCTTCTGGGGTATGAGAGTGATACCTTCTGGGGTATGAGAGTGATACCTTCTGGGGTATGAGAGTGATACCTTCTATGGTATGAGAGTGATACCTTCTATGGTATGAGAGTGATACCCTCTGGGGTATGAGAGTGATACCTTCTGGGGTATGAGAGTGATACCTTCTGGGGTATGAGAGTGATACCTTCTATGGTATGAGAGTGATACCTTCTGGGGTATGAGAGTGATACCTTCTGGGGTATGAGAGCGATACCTTCTGGGGTATGAGAGCGATACCTTCTGGGGTATGAGAGTGATACCTTCTGGGGTATGAGAGTGATACCTTCTGGGGTATGAGAGTGATACCTTCTATGGTATGAGAGTGATACCTTCTGGGGTATGAGAGTGATACCTTCTGGGGTATGAGAGCGATACCTTCTGGGGTATGAGAGTGATACCTTCTGGGGTATGAGAGCGATACCTTCTGGGGTATGAGCGCGAAGGCCTGCAGGAAGATATGTGTGATGTCATCTGGTAGAGAAGACACTGTGGTGCCCAGAGAGAAAACTATGAAGCCATTCTCCCCGGATACCCACTGGTTCAGCTCCTACGCACACACACACACACATACACACACACACACACACACACTAATGTTAATACAGCAGTAGCATTGTTACTGGTCTTTCAGACAACTGGGAGTTGGTTAGGTGATAATTCCTCATGAAGGACAACCCAGGTCTTTCCATACTGTCCAGCATTGTGTTCAATTTAGACCTAGTACAACCCACAGCCCAGGTCTGATTGACAGGCTTAGTACAACCCCCAGCCCAGGTCTGATTGACAGGCTTAGTACAACCCCCAGCCCAGGTCTGATTGGCAGGCTTAGTACAACCCACAGCCCAGGTCTGATTGACAGGCTTCGTACAACCCCCAGCCCAGGTCTGATTGACAGGCTTAGTACAACCCACAGTGGGAGGCTTCAAGTATCTCGGTGCATCTTTACTGAAATAAAAACAGGTTTCCCATTTCAG